>NW_024070185.1:4271832-4844823 GCF_014754425.2 Oryx dammah
CATCAATTTGACAAAAGTCAGTGTAACTGAAGATAAATATTATTTTATTTATGATTTCCACTGACATACTTCCTAAATTTATTCCTCAGAAAACAACAGAATGAAGTATGTTTTCTGTAGTCCCCAGTATATTGTTTTTACTTTTCATATGCTAAGTTATACAAAAAACAGTGTGACAAGGAATAATTTTTTTATGTGCCCTACAAAGAGCAAGGTCATTTCGATTAAATACAGAGGTGCGAAATCTGAAATCTCTTCTATGACCCAGAACGATGTTAGCTTGTGATTTCGTTGAATACAGTTCATGCTGCGTAATTTGAAGTTCTATGCAAATTCTAAACGTTCAGACTTTCCCATCTTGCAGAGGTCTACATGCGTGTCGTCGTATAGGATAAAGAATTTAATAAACATGAAAGTCACTGCTTCCTCCACAGTATTGCACTTGATTGCAATCAGTATGTTACAACCAGAGTCTAATTATAAAACATCAAATGTTTCATCCGCTTTTCTAGCTCAGTTCTGTGGTCACTGGCCCATTGAACATAAATTTTAATTCCTTTTATGTTCAATTTGAATCTGAATCACACAGTTGATGCTAAACTATCCCTGAATTAAAACTCCCTTGAAGATAGCTTGTCTGGAGAATGATTTTCAGGGACATGATTTCCCAAACCTTTCTCTCATCACTCATGCAAATGAGCAATACTTTTGCAAAACTTGTTTTGCTTACATTGGTAGAATTTTAATTCTAAAGTTTTAAAGAAACACAGTAAAGGAGGTAACCAGGAATTCATATTCCTGATTACCCTTGAGAACAATCATTGGAATAGACCAAAAAATGGGATATATAAGATAAAGGATCTTTACATTTATTAATATGAAAGTCATTAAATATTAAGGAGAGTTTTCTTTTTTATCTGTTTGTTTCTGCTAACTTCTCAGACACAATTATTTTTCTGAATTAGGTATATGTGCATCCAATACAATGTGTCTTTGATTTAATCAACAAATATTTATTGACTGTATACTGAATGTTGAATACAAGAGAAATAGCAGGAAAATAAACCCAAATCTTTGTTGAGGATGCTTTTAGTTAGTGCCCCATATCTACTGAAATAGTTGGTTACTGGGTGTTAGTATTTTCCTGGCAAATTCTTTTTCTTTCCTTTCCTTTCACTTTTTTTGGAGTACTTTTAAATTGATTATAGCTCCTCTAAACAGGTTTCATGTTTAGATAAGAAATCTATTTGTTAATCAGTCTATTTCTTTTTTTTAATTTCTTTTAAAATGAAATTCTACTTTTAAATGTTTCTCCTAACTAAATATTTGTACTTTAAAATAATATTTGAATTTTTATTTTAATTTTTTTTTGCCTTTTGAATTCTTTTCATCAGTTTCCCCATTAGACTTTTCCCCATCTATGCCTGTTCTGGTTTTGTATTTTCTTTATACCATTTTTCACATGCAAATTTAGACAGTGAATACTCTATTTTGATGACATTTACTATTACAATGTTATACTGTATAGTAGTAGTAATTTAGTCTCTCAGCAGTGTCTGACTCTTGCGTGCCCATAAATTGTAGCCCTCCAGGCTCCTCTATCCATGGGAATCTCCAGGCAAGAATACTGGAGTGGGTCACCATTTCCTTCTCCTAAGTCTAAAATTATCAACATTTTTGCCTGCCTCCAAACAGTCCAAAACCTTAGGCTTTTTTGACTATCTCTGTTTCCTTGTGACCTCATTCATGATGGCCTGATATATTAGTTTAGTCCCCCTTTGTTTATCTCACCATGAATTCATTTTATTTTTGTTTTTAACATCTACATAGACTTAACAACATGTTTTCTTCACAGTGATTCATTTCCTTAATTGGTGTATCATTTAAATTATCTTCCATATAAGTAGTTTTCCTTGAGTCTCCCATTTGCCTAAGATCGGGAATTTTTACCTATGGTAATATATATATATTTTTAATATATTTTTTGATGTGGACCATTTTAAAAGTTTTTATTGGATTTTTTACAATATTGATTCTGTTTTATGTTTAGTTTTTTGGCCACAGGGAGTGTGGAATCTTAGCTCCCTGACCAGGAATCAAACCCACACCACTTGCGTTAGAAGGTGGTCTTAACCACTGGACCACCGGGGAAGTCCCTAATATACCTGTTGTTGTTCAGTTGTTGTTGTTCAGTTGCTAAGTCACATCTGACGCTTTGTGACCCCATGGACACACCAGGCTTCCCTGTCCTTCACTATCTTCTGGAGTTTGCTCAGACTTATGTCCATTGAGTCAGTGAGGCCATCCGACCACTTCATTCTCTATTACTCCCTTCTCCTCTTGCCCTCATTCTTTCCCAGCATCAGGAGCTTTTCCAATGACTTGGCTCTTCTCATCAGGTGGCTGAAGTAGTAGTTTCTACTTTGCCCTTTAGAGGACTTGTGATTTTATTGGTTATGACTATTTGTTTTTTCATTAATTTTCTCCAGTTCCCTGGCTTGTGGCACTAACCAGCACTCTGGCTGACCTCCAGCTTTTCACCATTAGCTTGTTTTTTCTCTGGATACACGTGGTTCTTCAGGACACTGGGGTGGCTAGGCTTTCTCCCAGGTCTGTAAGGAGAACACAAGCCAGTAGATGAAGGGTTTCTCCTTCAAATAACAGGAGCTCCACTCTTCACAGTCATTCAGAGAATCTTGTTGTTTATCGTTGTTTGTATTATGAGATTTCTAAAGCAAGTTTCTTGCTAGAAGGCTTCTGTCAATTTAAAATTTACTGAAACGTTTAAATGACGTAAATTAAATGAATATGCATCTGGATTAATGACCCCTGTAGTGGTATTCTGTCAGATTGGCACACTGATACTGTGCTAACTGTGGGGCTTCCCCGGAAGGCTTCCCAGGTGGCTCAGTGGCAAAGAACCCACCTGCCAATGCAGGAGACTTGGTTTTAATCCCTGGGTCAGAAAGATCCCCTGGGAACTGGCAACCCACTCCAGTACTCTTGCCTGGAGAATCCCATGGACAGAGGAGCCCGGTGGGTTACAGTCCATGGGGTCACAAAGAATCAGACACAGACTTAGGGATGAAACAACAACAACGAATGTACTAACTTTATCTTCCAATTTAATCTCAGCTATTATGTAACTGAATATTTGGCTGTGTGACTCAATGCTCTGAGCACAGATTCATAATGTAAGAGTCCAGACTAGGTTGTCTCTATTTTTTTTAAATTTTTATTTTTACTTTATTTTACTTTACAATACTGTATTGGTTTTGCCATACATTGACATGAATCGGCCACGGGTGTACATGAATTCCCAATCCTGAACCCCCCTCCCACCTCCCACCCCATATCATCTCTCTCAATAAATATTTGTTAAATTGGATGACATAAATGATGTATTAAGATAATTTGCTAGTCAACCAAGTTCCATAAAGTAAAAAAGGGAACTCTACTTTTAATAGATAAGCATATAATAGCCACAATCTATCCCCACCAAAATGATCTCTAGTTTGGCTTGTATGCAATTTTAACACATTTAAATACAGCAGAATTAAGCCTGCACTTTTAGACAGTGAGAATTGTTGAAATGAACTGTCAAAACAGAGTTGCAGATAATACGTCCTTTGGCATCTGTCATAGAGGACATGTATTTTCAAGTTGTCGTTTGTTTTATGGAAAATAATTTTATTATAGTCCCCACTTGCTGTAGTATTTTCATTTTGACTAGTATCTTAATATTCACTTATTATTAATTTTATTAAAATACTCCTCCACTTTCCTGAATATAAAACTAGGCTAAAATCTTATTTTCTGCATTTGCACATATTGCTTCATCATGCCTGTTTGTCTCTCTAAGCATGAACATTTTTATAAGTAAAATGTCAGCATAAAGGAATGACACCCAACACACAGTTATACAGAATTTTCAGGATCCTTAATATCTTTTAAGTTTTAGAATATCTGCCAATGTGCTGAACAGATGTTTATGAGTTTGATTGTGAAACTCATTCAAGATAATTTGTTCAATTGATGTGTTTATTTATGAGCCCATACCTGGTGGACATGACTGTATATAATTTCTGAAGTCACGTATGTTGCCTATTTCAGAAACCTAATTAACTCTACAAGCAACTTCTATTTCTATCCTCCCTAAAATACATGCTGATTCTATCATTCAGTGCATTTACTTAAACATTTTGTAGTTCCTAAAAAGATGTCCTTTACAAACATCCAGCAATAATTTATGAAGAAAAGGAAAATTCCCAGCTTGTTTGAAAATAGAATAGACAGTTTAAAAAATGTGCCTTTAAAGATAGCACATAAGGATTGTGCAGGGTAAACCTCTAAGAAACAATACAATCCCCTGGGTGATGCCAGAAAGTAACTAGAGGAGCTGTTTCTGCAGAACGGTCAGAAAATAACCGTGAAAACAACCCCCAGATATCTGAATCAGCAGAAGCCTTACTCTATGCTTCTGGAACTTACAAAAGTGACTTTTAATAACACTATGAACCTTCTCCAAGATCAACTCCTCCATCTACTGGCTGAAGGCCGAATTTTGATCTTAGTTATGCAGATAATGAGCTTATTGCGTTCGTGTGTATTTGATTATGCTTTCCATGGTGAACACAGCATTACTTCCAGTTATAACTTCCTTTCTTTAAACAATAATATATAACTCCTGTTGGCACAGACAGTAAAGCATCTGCCTCCAATGTAGGAGACCTGAGTTTGATCCCTGGATTGGGAAGATCCCCTGGGGAAGGAAATGGAAACCCACTCCAGGATTCTCGCCTGGAGAGTTCCATGCACAGAGGAGCCTAAAGACTCAGACATGACTGAGAGATTAACACACATATACTATAACTCAAATAATCCCAGACCACATTTTGAAAATAATATTATTACAGTGTAAAACAAGCTGACATGGTTTTATTTATTTATTCATTTATATTTTTGGCGGCACTGGTTCTTCATTGCTGCATAGGTTTTCTCTAGTTGGCAGTGAGTGGTGACTACTCTTCATTATTGTGCACAGGCTTCTCATTGCGGTGTCTTCTCTTGTTGTGGAGAATAGGCTCTCTGAAGCCATGTGGGCTTTAGCAGTTGTGCTTCAGCATGGGATCAGCAGTGGCAGTGTGCAGGCTCTTGTGTGCAAAGGCTTGGAATTTGCGGCATGCAGGCTTGGTTGCTCTACGTCATGCAGGATTTTCCCAGACCAGAGAGGGAACCCTTGCCCTCTGCATTGGCAGAATTCTCATCCACTGTACCACCAGGGAAATCTATGCTGACATCATTTTTGAAACTAATTTTATTATTATTATGCTTATATTCATATGTCATTCCCAGAGCATAATATACTCAATTTGACTATTGAGGAGTTTCTTAATTTCCTGGCATGTAGGCAAATAATCTCTGCTCGTTCCTTTTCACAGGCACTTGTGGTTTGATATTCCAAGATCCATAATTATGTTTTCTGTTGTTCCATCTGTTTTCAAAATAGCATTCAAATTGATGGATGATATACTCAGAGTATCTTACCGTATGACTTAGAAATCGAATGAAGCAGAAACTAACATTGTAAAGCAACTATACCCCCAACTAAAGATTTTTTTTAAGTGCTACTGCTGCTAAGTCACTTCAGTCGTGTCCAACTCTGTGCAACCCTAGAGACAGCAGCCCACCAGGCTCCCCCGTCCCTGGGATTCTCCAGGCAAGAACACTGGAGTGGGTTGCCATTTCCTTCTCCAATAAATGAAAGTGAAAAGTGAAAGTGAAAGTGAAGTTGCTCAGTTGTTTCGGACACTTAGCGACCCCATGAACTGCAGCCTTCCAGGCTCCTCCATCCATGGGATTTTCCAGGCAAGAGTACTGGAGCAGGGTGCCATTAAGACTTTTAAGTCTGGTGAAGCAATTAATGGAAACCAAAAACTTACTGTTAACCACCATTTAACAACTTCATTTTAGTCAGACAAGTTGTCTGGCAATCTGAGAAAGGTGTTGAATACAAGAGAGCATAAGTCAGACGTTCCTTACAGCAATATCTTTGTTCCTAAGAGTTTTACAAGCCTTATTATCTAGTCTGACAACTACTAACATGCTTTTAGTAGCTGTAGGCAAACTTCCTGTACATGTTCTATCTCACCTGTCTTAAACAATCTATCCTTGTCCTTCTCACTAATCCTAAGTGTCTAAAACTATAGACTGTCACGACCTAAATGCCTTTTGTGCCAACACAGAGCAGTCTTGAATTTCTCAGAATTATTCTCACACAGAAATGGGGCCCAGCTGACTACTCTGGTTTCTGTGATTGGTCTATCCCTTCAAGGGGCTGTGCTGACACTTTCTCATAGTCTCTTATAACCACTGTATACCACCTACACACGAGGGCATAATGCACACCTGTTAGAGGGTATAGAATGTTTCTGTGTACACTCCTGGGAATGTGGCCATCCTGTGATGGCTCATGGCCCAGTGCTTTCTCTCTAGTCAAGCCTCACCCACTGGATGTCAGCTCCCCACCCACAGTATACATTGTTCTTCCATACAGCTCTTGCACTTGCTATGGGGCTGGTTGGTAAGTGAAAAACACCAGCCATGTGGTTCTACGTTTTTAACTGCATGGACTCCATAGATAAATCTTTGTTATTGTGAGATCTGTGTGTGTGTCTGCGTATACATGGACACACACACACATGTATATATATACACATGGGGCTTTCCAGGTGACGCTAGTGGTAAAGAACCTGCCTGCGAATGGCAACCCACTCCAGTATTCTTGCCTGGTGGGCTACAGTCCATGGGGTTGCAAAGAGACAGAAATGAGGTGACTTGGCACGCATGCATGCATTAATACACACACGCACACACACGCATATATAATGAAGTATAATTGATTTACAATTCCATGTTAGTTTCTCGTGTACAGCAGAGTAAGTCAGTTATATATGCATGTGTATGTGTATATATGGGATTCTCAAGGCAAGAATGGACTGGATGTAGCACAAGCTGGAATAAAGATTTCCGGGAGAAATATTAATAACTTCAGATATGGAGATGACACTACCCTTAAGGAAGAAAGCAAAGAAGAACTAAAGAGCCTCTTGATGAAAGTGAAAGAGAAGAGTGAAAAAGTTGGCTTAAAACTAAACATTCAGAAAACTAAGATCATGGCATCTGGTCCCAGCAGTGTGATAGAAAAACGTGGGAACTGAAAGGAATGCAGGGGGAGGGACCCATTAGGTTTGGGGCTGGGGCCGAGAAAGCCCCTTTGAGAAAGTGTATTTTTTAAGCCAAGTCCACTTTATTTATTAGAGAGTGAAACAAACATGTCTCAGGCAAAGGAAATAACAGTGAACACAATGAACCCTTTGGTTCATTTGAAGAATTAGGCTAAGAGGTAAACAACACTGCTTTGGGAAAGCAAATGTTCTCCTTCCTTGCTGCAAGTAATAAATCCTTATGCCTCCAGAAAAAAAAGAAATAATAGATACATGGCTTAAACAAATTAGTAAAAGGGCAGAGTGGAACACAATGAGCTTGGTCCATGGACACCAGAGATGGGAGTGCCATGAAGGTGTACAATATATCAAGATACAAGATACATCATGCTGGGAACACAGTGGAAATATTTTTAACCCTGCTTGTCAAATAATTTTTTATTAGGACTTGGGTTTTTTTTTAACTTTTTAATTAGATAATCACTTTGCAATGTTGTGCTGCTTTCTGCCATACATCAACATGAATTAGCCATAGGTATACATAAGTCCCCTCCTTCTGGAGCCTCCCTCCCATCTCCCATGCAATCCCATGCCTCTAAGTTATCAGAAAGCACCAGCTTTGGGTTCCCTGCATCTATAGCAAACTCCCACTCGCTGTCTACATATGGTAGTGTATGTTTCAATGCTATTCTCTGAAATCATACCACCCTCTTCCTCTCCCACCGTGACCCAATTCTGTTTTTTATGTCTGTGTCTCCTTTGCTGCCCTGTAAGAAATTTACATTTTTAAGTAATTTCGAGTTCACAGCAAAATTGAAGAGAAGATACAAGGACTCCCCATATGCTCCCTACCCCCAACATTCATAACCTCCCCCATTATCAACATCCCCGCCAGAAGGCACATGTTTACCATTGATGATGCTGTGTTGACACACCATTGTCACCCAGAGTACACAGTTTACATTACGGTTCACTCTGGATGTTGTGTGTTCTGTGCCTTTGAACAAATGTATAGTGACATGTATCCATCATTATAACACCATACAGAGTATTTTCACTCCTCTAAAAGTCATCTGTGCTCTGCCTGTTCATCCTTGCCTTCCCTCAACTCTGAGCAATCACTGATTTTTTTGGAAGCTATTTCCATAGTTTTGTTTTTCTAGAATGCCTGAGGTTCCTAGGTTGCACTAATGATAAATAATCTACCTGCCAATACAGAATACACAAGAGATTCAGGTTCAATGCCTGGATTGGGAAGGTCTCTCAGAGAAGGAAATGGCAACTGACTCCAGTATTCTTGCCTGGGAAGCCTCATGGACAAAGGAGCCTGGGGGGGCTACAGTCCATGGAGTTGCAAAAAGTCAGATACTACTGAGCAACTGAGCACAGAATGTCATACAGTTGAAATCATGCCACCTCTTCAGGCTGACCTCCTTCACTTAATAATATTCAGTTAGATTGGCTCATACCTTTTTATAACATAATATCTCATTTCACTTAATTGCTGAGTCATATTCTGTTATCTGGATGCAACACCGTTTATTTATCTGCTTACCTACTGAAGGACATCTTGGTTGCTTAAAATTTACTAATAAAGGTGTTAGAGATCATAGGTAAGTTTTTATATGGACTGAAGTTTTTAACTGTTTTTTATGAATACAAAGGAGCTGGATCTTACAGTGAGTATATTTAGTTTTATAAGAATCCACCAAACTGTCTTCCAAAGCGGCTGTAACATTTTTGCATCTCCCACTAGCAACAAATGAGAGTGTCTGTTGCCCTACATATTCACAAAGAATTCTTTGTATATTTTGGATAATAGTCCTTCACCAGATGTCTTTTGTAAAGATTTTCTCTCCCACTGTGACCTGTCTTCTCATTCTCATGACACTCAACATTCTCCTTCTCAGAGCAGAAGACTTTGTAATTTTAACAAATTCTAGCTGATAAATGATTTATTTAAAGAACTGGTATCTTTGGTGTTATAGCTAACACCAAATCATTATATTATTCAATGTCATATACGAGGCTTATCCAATGTCATACATGAGACTTCAACAGTATGTGAAGTGAGAACTTCCAGATGGTGAAGCTGGATTTAGAAAAGACAGAAGAAGCAAAGATCAAATTGCCAGCATCCGTTGGATCATAGAAAAAGCAAGAGAATTCCAGGAAAAAAAAATCTATTTTTGCTTTATTGACTACACCAAAGCCTTTGACTGAATCACAACAAAATGTGGAAAATTCTTTAAGCGATGGGAATACCAAACCACTTGACCTGCCTCCTGAGAAATCTGTATCAAGGACAAGAAGCAACAGTTAGAACTGGAGATGGAACAACAGACTGGTTCCAAATTGGGAAAGGAGTACATCAAGGCTTTATATTGTCACCCTGCTTACTTAACGTCTATGCGGAGTACATCATGAAAAATGCCAGGCTAGATTAAGCACAAGCTGGAATCAAGATTTCCAGGAGAAATATCAATGCAGATGAGACCACCCTTATGGCAGAATGTGAAGAAGAACTTTCTTGATGAAAGTGCAAGAGGAGAATGAAAAAGCTGGCTTAAAATTCAACATTCAGAAAACTAGGACTGTCTGGATGTGAGTTTGGCCATAAAGGAAACTGATCACTTAAGAATGGATGCTTTTGAACTGTGGTGTTAGAGAAGACTCTTGAGAGTCCCTTGGACTATAAGGAGATCCAACCAGTCAATCGCAAAGGAAATCAGTCCTGAATATTCATTGGAAGGACTGATGTTGAAGCTGAAACTCCAAAACTTTGGCCACCTGATGCAAAGAGCTGACTCATTGAAAAAAACCCTGATGCTGGGAAAGATCGAAGACGGGAGGAGAAGGGGACAACAGAGGATGAGAGGGTTGGATGCCATCGCTATCTCAAAGAACATGAGGTTGTTCAAGCTCTGAGAGTTGGTGATCCTTTACTAAAGATCAGTTATTTGTATTTGTGTGGGTCTCTTTCCAAGTTTTCTATTCTGTTCCACTGATCTGTTTGTTTTTCCTTCATCAGTAACACACAGTTCGGATGATATTAGCTTTATAGTCATTATTGAAGTTGGGTAGTATTGATCTTCCAGGTTTGTTCTTCTGCATCAATATTGTAATTACTATTCTGAATGTTTTGCTATTTACCCAATAATTTTAAAATAACTTCCTAGAGTCCAATGAAGAACCATGTTGTATTATAAGAAAAAAAAAGTTCATAGAAGAACTTGCTGTTTTTGTGTGTATTCAGCAGTAGTATAAGATTAATTCTGATTCCATATTTGTATTTAAGTTTTTCTCAATCAAGTACTGGTTTTGTGATTGAACCTGTTATTTAACTTTGCAAACCAGCTAAAGAGTACAGTAATTGTTATCAGAGAGAAGTCTCTTAAATGAGCAAGAATTTTTGGTGACAGTGACAGACAAGATTTTGGCATCCAGTTAGCATCCTGAATATATGGATGATACTGACTGAAAACACATACAAAGAAAAAAATTAAAGTTGGGAATGGCTAAGGAGAGTGAAAAATTTGGCTTAAAGCTCAACATTCAGAAAACGAAGATCATGGCATCTGGTCCCATCACTTCATGGGAAATAGATGGGGAAACAGGGGAAACAGTGTCAGACTTTATTTTGGGGGGCTCCAAAATCACTGCAGATGGTGACTGAAGCCATGAAATTAAAAGACGCTTACACCTTGGAAGAAAAGTTATGACCAATCTAGATAGCATATTGAAAAGCAGAGACATTACTTTGCCAACAAACGTCCATCTAATCAAGGCTATGGTATTTCCAGTGGTCATGTATGGATGTGAGAGTTGGACTGTGAAGAAAGCTGAGGGCAAAAGAATTGATGCTTTTGAACTGTGGTGCTGCAGAAGACTCTTGAGAGTCCCTTGGACTGCAAGGAGATCCAACCAGTACATTCTGAAGGAGATCAACCCTGGGATTTCTTTGGAGGGAATGATGCTAAAGCTGAAACTCCAGTACTTTGGCCACCTCATGTGAAGAGTTGTCTCATTGGAAAAGACTCTGTTGCTGGGAGGGATTGGGGGCAGGAGGAGAAGGGGACGACCGAGGATGAGATGGCTGGATGGCATCACTGACTCGATGGACGTGAGTCTGAGTGAACTCCAGGAGTTGGTGATGGAAAGGGAGGCCTGGCATGCTGCGATTCATGGGGTCACAAAAAGTCGGACACGACTGAGCAACTGAACTGAACTGAAGAAAAATAAAGAGGCAAATCCCAAAGGGAGAGTGTTAGTAGCTAATAAGTTTGCCTTAAAAAGCTTAAACTCACTAGTAAAGAAATATAACTTTAAATTGCAATACACAGTTGTTGTTGTTTTTTTTCCCCTAAAGTTTTAGAAAGATCATCCTCTGTGCTATATGGACAATGGGAAATCTCATATCTTAATGAATTGTTATTTTTTAAACAGTTTTTAGGCACTAGGTTTGCAATGCATGTCATGGACCATGACAGTCTGTCCAAGATGAAAACAAAATGTGTGCATAGATTTATACATAAGGATTTTCATCATTGTATGTCCAGTATGATTAGCTATCAACATCATGGGGAATGTTTCAAGAGTTTGTGAACAGTTTCAGGAGTAAGGAAAAGTGAAACAAATCTTGATCTGAAGAAATTAAACAGTTTGAAAAAATATTTTCCTGAATTTATGAGCTCTGGCTTATACTTCTAGGGCAATGTCGTCAAAGTCTAAAGTCCCTACAAATCACCTTGAGATCTTGTTAGAGGTGAGTTTCCCCTCCCCCCCCCCCGGGAGTGGAGTGGGGGGTGGGGGGAGGTGTGCTTAAATCTTGTTTGTGTGTGTGTGTGTGTGTGTGTGTGTGAAGTATAGTTAATTTAAAATATTAGTTTCAGGTGTACAGCATGTTGACTCTTTTGCAGATTATACTCCATTGTAAGTTATTACAAGTAATGATTATAATTTCCCATTTGTATTATTTTTAGATGCCAAACTTGCAGTTACTAAAGGGCAGAGGGAAGAGATGAGGAACAAAATTAAGGGTATGGGATTAACAGATACAAACTGCTCTATGTAGAATAGATAAGCAACCAGAATATATTGTATAAAGCAGAATCAGATTCAATGGGCCTCAGCAGAGGCTGAGATTCTGTGCCTCTAAGGAGCTCCCAGTGGGGTTGCCCTGTGGGCTGGTCTCACTGCGTTTGGGAGAAAGGTCCAGAGAACATGTCGCTGTGGAGGACTTGAGGCAGCCTCTTAGGCTTACAAGACATTTCCTAACTTTTAAATTGAAGTATAATTAATGCATGTATTTGTTGAACAGTTTACTGTTAACATAATAAAATCATGGGCATCTGGCTCCTGTGCATTTACAGAACACTTTTGTGTGTCCTCTGTAGTGAATTTATGGCTGCTGTGCTCAAACATATGAATGACAACCTGGGAGATATCCACACTGATGAACAAGATGATATTTGTCATGTTTGCATTAAAGAATTGAAATCTACCTTTGTTTTCACAGGAATGGATAGCTAAGGAAAAATAGTTCAATAGACAAGTTGTAGAAAGTATTTTATATAGTAAAGTGTGTTGGAGAAATGATGCAGGAAATACAGAAGATGCAGGTTTAATCCCTGGATCAGGAAAATTCCCTGGAGAAGGAAATAACAATCCACTTTGCTATTCTTGCCCAGGAAATCCCATGGACAGAGGAACCTGACTGGCCACAGTCCATGGGATTGCAAAGAGTCAGACCCAACTGAGCAATAAGCACAGGATGCAGAAGCAGTCAAATAATAATAACTAGGATGTGTAAATGAATGGAAACATTGTAATGAACAAAGTATTTTGAAACAGAACCACCTAACCACAAAGGATACAAAGTTGTATGTGAAAAGTAATGTCATCAGTTTATAACTGTAGCTCACATCCTTCTTACCAATCTGAGCCCTCAAACAATGTGCTGAAAATTGATGTCACTGTTGGAAGCTTTATTTTAATACTTTGAAAAACTCTGATATTTTTAAAGGTTTGGGAAAGAAGAAAGGAAACTAATCGTAAAATACCTCACTCTTTTACCACATCGCTTATAAGACCTCTTATAAATATTTGCATCAATTGTGGATTGTATCACTGTATTCAAAGAAAATAATTGAAAGTGAATCAAAATTGCACTCACAAATAAAAACAATCAGTTCTATTTTAAACCAATGGCCTATGTGTTAGCAATTTTTATTTAAATTTACATTGCAGATACCTATTTATGCTTTTCTGATATCTTTCAGTCAATATTTAGACTTCTTGAGTTTTTTTTAAATTCGGTTACCAAAAAATAAGGTAGTTTTCTCCCACTGAAGGGCAGCCATTATTAAAATACTAATTTTAAAATTATTGGCATAAAAACTTTTCTTTAATGCATAGTGACATGTTTACTCTGAATTTCACATTAATTGCTATGCTGGTTCCTCACTGTTCTGTTAGATATTGTTCTCAAAGACAGTAGAGGTTGATATATTTGTGAATTTAATATTCCTAAATACTCTAAAGCATGTGGTCCCACATTCACAGTAACTGGATTTAGATATAGCAAATGCTGACAAGAAAGCTCCTGACAATACTGCATGACCTAGGAATTATACGTGATCATCTAACAAAGCCTGCAGACTCAGCAATCAATCCTCCAATAGGCCTCCTGACCCTTCAAGGAAGCAATACAAACTAAATTTAAATGGACTTTCTGAAGAAGACTTAACCTAGCCTGAGATTATTTATTATCTATGCTCAGTCATGTCTGACTCTTTGCAGTGAAGCCTGACAGGCTACAGTCCTTGGGATTTTCCAGGCAAGAATACTGGAATGGGTTGCCATTTCTTTCTCCAGGGGTTCTTCCCAACCCAAGGATCAAATCTGCATCTCTTGCATCTCCTTGTATTGGCAGATGGATTCTTTATCAGTAGCACCATCTGTGAAGCCCACTTTATTATCTGGCACTAAGCAATTAGGGTTGTTGGGTTTTTTGTTTTTTCCCCTCTCATTTTCATTTTCAGAATTCTTTCTTACTATTAAGAAGAGACTATTTGAGTTGTTTGTTTTGTTTTTTTTTTTGTATTTCCATACAAATTGTAAAATTATTTGTTCTAGTTCTCTGAAAAATACCATTGGTAGCTTGATAGGGATTGCAGTGAATCTATAGATTGCTTTGGGTAGTATACTCATTTTCACTATATTGATTCTTCTGATCCATGAACATGGTATATTTCTCCATCTATTAGTGTCCTCTTTGATTTCTTTCATCAGTATTTTATAGTTTTCTCTATATAGGTCTTTTGTTTCTTTAGGTAGATTTATTCCTAAGTATTTTATTCTTTTCATTGCAATGGTGAATGGAATTGTTTCCTTAATTTCTTTCTGTTTTCTCATTGTTAGTGTATAGGAATACAAGGGATTTCTATGTGTTAATTTTATATCCTGAAACTTTACTATATTCATTGATTAGCTCTAGTAATTTTCTGGTAGTGTCTTTAGGGTTTTCTATATAGAGGATCAAGTCATCTGTAAACAGTTAGAGTTTTACTTCTTCTTTTCCAGTCTGGATTCCTTTCGTTTCTTTTTCTTCTCTGATTGCTGTGGCTAAAACTTCTAAAACTATGTTGAATAGTAGTGGTGAGAGCGGGCACCCTTGTCTTGTTCCTGACTTTAGGGGAAATGCTTTCAATTTTTTACCATTGAGGATAATGTTTGCTGTGGGTTTATCATATATGGTTTTTATAATATTGAGGTATTTTCCTTTTATGCCTGCTTTCTGGAGGGTTTAATCATAAATGGATGTTGAATTTTGTCAAAAGCTGTCTCTGCATCTATTGAGATAATCATATGGTTTTTATCTTTCAATTTGTTAACATGGTATATCACATTGATTGATTTGTGAATATTAAAGAATCCTTGCATCCCTGGGATAAAACCCATTTGGTCATGATGAATGATCTTTTTAATATGTTGTTGGATTCTGTTTGCTAAAATTTTTTTGAGTATTTTTGCATCTATGTTCATCAGTGATATTAGCCTGTAGTTTTCTTTTTTTGTGTGGTATCTTTGTCTGGCTTTAGTATTAGGGTGATGGTAGCCTCATAGAATGAGTTTGGAAGTTTACCTTCCTCTGCAATTTACTGGAAGAGTTTGAGTAGGATAGGTGTAAATTTTTTGTAGAATTCACCTGTGAGGCCATCTGGTCCTGGGCTTTTGTTTGTTGGAAGATTTCTGATTACAGTTTCAATTTCTGTACTTGTGATGAGTCTGTTAAGATTTTCTATTTCTTCCTGGTTCACTTTTGGAAAGATACTTTTTTAAGAATTCATCCATTTCTTCCAAGTTTTCTATTTTATTAGCATATAGTTGCTGATAGTAGTCTCTTATGATCCTTTGTATTTCTGTGTTATCTGTTGTGATTTCTCCTCCAGTTAAAATAATTAATTTTAAAAAAGAAGACTATTATCTGCTTCATGTGTATGTTAAAATAAAATCATACTTTACACAAAAAGTCACTGAGATCAAGAAATTTATTTATTTGCCATTGCCACAAGGAAACCCTATAAAAGGGATTAATCCTGGCTGAATTTTATACTGTCTTTTGCATGATAACTTGCTATTTAAATTTTTTATTTATTTTTTAATTGAAGGATACTTGCTTTATAGACTTTTGTTGTTTTCTGTCAGACCTCAACATGAATCAGCCATATATGCCTTCCCTTTTGAATCTCCCTCCCAGTCCCACCCCTCTATTTTGATACAGAGCCCCTGTTTGAGTTTCCTGAGACATACAGCAAATTCCCATTGGCTATCTATTTTACATATGGTAATGTAAGTTTCCATGTTACTCTCTCCATATATCTCAGCCTCTCCTCCCTTCTCCCCATGACCATAAGTCTATTCTGTATGTCTGTTTCTCCATTGCTGCCCTGAAAATAAATTTTTCAGTCCTATTTTTCTAGATTCCATATGTATGTGTTAGAATACAATATTTATCTTCCTCTTTCTGACTTACTTCACTCTGTGCAATAGGCTCTAGGTTCATCCACCTCAACTGACTAGAACTGACTCAAATACATTCCTTTTTATGGCTGAGTAATATTCCATTGTGTATATGTAGCACAACTCTACATTGATTCCATGTTCTAGCTATTGTAAATAGTGCTTCAGTGAACAATGGGATACATGTGTCTTTTTCAATTTTGGTTTCTTCGGGGTATATGACTAGGAGTGGGATTGCTGGGTCATATGGTGGTTTTATTCCTACTTTTATAAGGAATCTCCATACTGTTTTTCACAGTGACTGAATCAATTTACATCCCCACCAACAGCTCAAGAGAGTTCCCTTTTATCCACACCCTCTCCAGCAGTTTTTGTTTGTATACTTTTTGATGATGGCCATTCTGACTTGTGTGAGGTGATATCTCATTTTTGTTTTGCATTTCTTGCATTAAGTTTTGATTTGCATTTCTTTAATAATGAGCATATTGAGCATCTTTTCATCCCTTTGTTAGCCATCTATATGTCTTCTTTGGAGAAATGTCTGTTTAGGTATTTTTCCCACTTTTTGATTGGGTTGTTTGTTTTTCTGGTGTTGAATTCTATGAGCTGCCTGTATATTTTGGAAATAAATCTTTTGTCTGTTGTTTCATTTGCTATTATTTCCTCCCATTTTGAGGGTTGTCTTTTCAACTTGCTTATAGTTTCCTTTGTTATGCAAAAGGTTTTAAGTCTAATCAGGTCCCACTTGTTTATTTTTGTTTTTATTTCCATTATTCTAGGAGGTGCATCATAGAGGCTCTTGCTTTGATTTATGTCAAATGTTCTGCCTATGTTTTCCTCTAAGAGTTTTATAGTTTCTGGTCTTACATTTAGGTCTTTAATCCATTTTGAGTTTATCTTTGTGTATAGTTTTAGGAAGTGTGTTAATTTCATTCTTTTACAGGTAGCTGTCCAGTTTTCCCAGAACAATTTATTGAAGAGTCTGTCTTTGTCCCATTGTATATTCTTGCCTCCTTTGTCAGATTAAGGTACCCATAGGTGCATGGGTTTATTTCTGGGCTTTCTATCTTGTCCCATTAATCAATATTTCTGCTTTTGTGCCAGTACCATACTGTCTTGATGACTGTGGCTTTGTAGTATAATCTGAAGTCAGGAAGGTTAATTCCTCCAGTTTCATTTTTCTTTCTCAAGATTGCTTTGGTTATTTGGATCTTTTGTGTTTCCATAGGAATTGTGAAATTTTTTGTACTAGTTCTGTGAGATATTCCATTGGTAATTTGATAGGGATTGCATTGAATCTGTAAAGTGCATTTGGTAGTGTAGTCATTTTCACAATATTGATTCTTCCTACCCAGGAACATGGAATCTCACTCCATCTGTTTATGTCTTTGATTTCTTTCATAAAGTTCTCTTGTCTCCTTAGTAAGTTTATTCTTTTTGTTGCAATGGTGAATGGGATTGATTCTTTAATTTCTCTTTCTGATTTTTCACTGTTAGTATATAAAATGAAAGTCATTTCTGTGTGTTGATTTTGTATCCTGCAATTTTGCTGAATTCACTGATTAATTTTAGTAGCTCTAGTGATTTTCTGATACTATCTTTAGGGTTTTCTATGTACAGTATCATGTCATCTGCAAACAATAAGAGCTTTACTTCTTCTTTTCCAGTCTGGATTCCTTTTATTTGTTTTTCTTCTCTGATTGCTAAAGCTAAGACTTCCAGAACTATGTTGAATAATAGTGGTAAAAGTGCACACCCTTGTCTTGTTCCTGATGTTAGGGGGAATGCTTTCAGTTTTTCAACATTGAGAATAATGTTTGCTCTAGGCTTATCCTACATGGCCTTTACTATGTTGAGGTAGGTTCCTTCTATGCCCATTTTTTCAAGAGTTTGAATCATAAATGGGTGCTGAATTTTGTCAAAGGCTTTTTCTGCACCTATTGAGATGATCATATGATTTTTATCTTTCAATTTGTTAATATGGTGTATCACATTGATTGATTTCTGTATATTGAAGAATCCACGCATCCCTGGAATAAACTCAACTTGCTCATGGTGTACAAGCTTTTTGATGTGTTGCTGAATTCTGTTTGCTGAAATTTTTTTTAGTATCTTTACATCTATGTTCATCAGTGATATTGGCCTGTAGTTTTCTTTTTTTGTGTTGTCTTCATCTGGTTTTGATATCAGGGTGATGGTGGGCTTGTAGAATGAGTTTGGAAGTGTTCCTTCCTCTGCAATTTTTTGAAAGTATTTTAGAAGGATAGGCACTAACTCTTCTCTAAATGTTTGATAGAATTCTCCTGTGAAGCCATCTGGTCCCAGGCTTTTGTTTTTTGGGGAGATTTTTTATAGCAGCTTCAGTTTCAATGCTTATAATTGGGTTATTCATAATTTCTATTTCTTCCTGGTTCTGTCTTGGAAGACTGAACTTTTCTAAGAATCTGTCCATTTCTTCCAGGTTATCCATTTTACTGCCATATTGTTGTTCATTATCCCCTTTTATAATCCTTTGTATTTCTACATTGTCTCTTGTAACCTCTCCTTTTTCAATTCTAATTTTGTTGATTTGATTCTTCTCTACATTTTTCCTTGATGAGTCTAGCTAAAGGTTTGTCAGTTTTGTTTATGTTCTCAAAGAACTAGCTTTTAGTTTTATTAATCTTTACTATTGTTTCTTTCATTTTTTTCATTTATTTCTGCTCTGATTTTTATGATTTATTTTCTTCTACTAATTTTGGTGGGTTTTTTTTTTTCTTTTTCCAGATGCTTTAAATGTAAGGTTAGGTTGTCTATTTGATGTTTTTCTTATTTTTTGAAGGAAGATTGTATTGCTATAAACTTCTGTCTTAGAACTGCTTTCACTGCATCCCATAGGTTTTGAGTTGTCACGTTTTCATTGTCATTTGTTTCTAGAAATTTTTTAATTTCCCTTTTAATTTCTTCAGTAACCTGTTGGTTATTTAGAAATGTATTGTTTAATCTCCATGTGTTTGTGTTTATTTCAGGTTTGTTTTTTTTTTTTTTTTTTTTGGTAATTGATATCCAATCTTATAACGTTGTAGTCAGAGAAGATGCTTGATACAATTTCAGTTTTCTTAAATTTACTGAGACCAAATTTTGGTCTATCCTGGAGAATATTCCATGTGCACTTGAGAAGAAGGTGTACTCTTCTGCATTTGGATGGAATGTCCTGAAGATATCAATGAAATCCATTTCATCTAAGTATCATTTAAGACATGTTTAGTTATTAATTTTCTGTCTTGGTGATCTGTCCATTCATGTGAGTGGGGTGTTAAAAGTCTCCTACTATTATTGTGTTACTGTCAAATTCTCCTTTTATGTCTGTTAGTGTTTGTCTTATGTATTGAGGTGCTCCTATGTTGGGTTCATAGATATTTAAAATTGTTATGTCTTCCTCTTGGATTGATTCCTTGATCATTATGTAGTGTCCTTCCTTATCTCTCACAGTCTTCTTTATTTTAAGGTCCATTTTGTCTGATATGAGGATTGCTACTCCAGCTTTCTTTTGGTTCCCATTTGCATGGAATATATTTTTCCATCCTCTTACTTTCAGTCTATATGTGTCTTTAGGTCTGAAGTGGGTTTATTGTAAACAGCATATATAGAGGGGTCTTGTTTTTGTATCCATTAAACCAGTCTGTGACTTTTGGTTAGAGCATTTAATCAGTTTATACTTAAAGTAATTATTAATATATATGTTCCTATTGCCATTTTCTAATTTTTTGGGGTTGATTTTGTAGATCTTTTTCTTCTCGTGTATTTCTTGATAATATAAGTCTCTTTAACTTTTGTTGTAAAGATGGTTTGGTGGTACTGAATTCTCTTAAATTTTGCTTGTCTGAAAAGCTTTTTATTTCTCCATCAATTTTGAATGATATCCTTGCCAGTTACAGTAATCTTGGTTGTAGATTTTTCCCTTTAATCATTTTAAATATATCCTGCCATTCCCTTCTGGCCCGCAGAGTTTCTGCTGAAAGATCAGGTGTTAAATGTATGGGGTTTCCCTTGTATGTTACTTGTTCCTTTTCCCTTGCTGCTTTTAATATTCTTTCTTTGTGTTTAGTCTTTGTTAGTTTAATTAGTATGTGTCTTGGTGTGTTTCTCCTTGGGTTTATCCTGGATGGCACTCTTTAAGCCTCCTGGACTTGATTGACTATTTTATTTTCCATGTTGCGGAAATTTTCAACTATAATCTCTTCAAAAATTTTCTCATACCCTTTCTTTATCTCTTCTTCTTCTGGGACCCCTATAATTTGAATGTTGGTGCATTTGATATTGTCCCAGGTGTCTCTGAGATGATCCTCAGTTCTTTTCATTCTTTTAAAAATTTTATTCTGCTCTTCAAAAATCATTTCCACCATTTTATCTTCCAGCTCACTTATTTGTTCTTCTACTTCAGATATTCTGCTATTGATTCATTCTAGAGTATTTTTAATTTCAGTAATTGTGTTGTCTCTGTATGTTTATTCTTTAATTCTTCAAGATCTTTGTTAATTGATTCTTGAATTTTCTCCATTCTATTTTCAAGGTTTTTGATTGTCTTTACTATCATTATTCTAAATTCTTTTTCAGGTAGTTTGCCTATTTCTTCTTCATTTATTTGGACTTCTGTGTTTCTAGTTTGTTCCTTAATTTGTGTAGTATTTTTCTGCCTTTTCATATATTTTTTAAAACTTATTGTGTTTGTTTCCCAGGCTCCCAGACTTGAATTCTCTCTTCCTTTTGGTTTCTGCCCTCCTAAGGTTGGTACAGTAGTTTGTGTAAGCTTCATATAGGGTGAGATTTGTGCTGAGTTTTTTTTTTTTTTTTGATTGTTTGTTTTTCCTCTGATGGCCAAGGCTGAGTGATCCTGACAGGTAGTAATCCTGTCTGCTGATGATTGGGTTTGTACTTTTGTTTGTTGTTTAGATGAGGTGTCCTGCACAGGTTGCTACTGGTGGTTGGGTGATGCTGGTCCTGTATTCAGATGGTTCCCTTTGTGTGAGTTCTCACTATTTGATACTCCCTAGGGTTAGTTCTCTGGTAGTCTAGGGACTTGGAGTCAGTGCTCCCACTCCAAAAGCTCAGGGCTTGATCTCTGGTCAGGAAGGAAGGTTCCACAAGTGGTTAGTTATGGCTTTAAGTGAGATTAAAACAAATACCCAAAAATGAGAAATCAAAAATGAACTTCAGACAAATGGTAGTTACAAAATCAGATAAATAATTAAAATAGTGGAATATCAGTCCAGTTCAGTCGCTCAGTTGTGTCTGGCTCTTTGTAACCCCATGGACTGCAGCACACCAGGCCTCCCTGTCCATCACCAACTCCTGGAGTTTACCCAAAATCATGTCCATTGAGTCAGTGATACACATATACATATACACCCATAAGCAAAATCAAAGTAGTCCAACAAAAGTAAAGTACAATAGATTGACCCAGTGAACAAATTAAGCCAAAAATTATATCTCCCAGTTAATAACAAAACTAACTAAAGCACAAACTGGAAAACAACATTAAAACAAGGTGCCAAGTGGGGAATAAATCAATTAAAATAAAACTAACAAATATGTTGAGGGGAAAAGAAAGATAGAAAAGAAAGATAGAGTAGATATGCAAAGTTAAATAGAGGTAGATAAGGAAGATTTATATACATTAAAGATTAACAGTCAGGGAAAATAACAGTGGAAAAAGCAAATAAATGAATAAATGTAGAAAAATAATAATAGGCTTAAAACAATTAAAGTTCAAATTAAATAAAAGAGGAAAAAAAGAAAAAAGAAAACTCTACAGAACTGCAAAAGCCTAATGTAGATGCAGAGGTTTTTAACAACAATAAAAGTTGTGACTGAAAAAAAAAAAGAAAGAAAGAAAAACTCGAAAGCTTTACTAGATTTCAGAGTGCCAATAAAATCAACAACTGCAATGGGGGCAGGGTGAAGGAAAAGAAAAGAAAAGAAAAGAAAAATCCAAAAGAATCTACAGAACAAGTCAAAACATAAGAATAATAAATGTTTTACTTGTTACTGCTGTCAGCATCCTTTCCCCCACTGGGAGGCACAGTCCATTTCACCTCCCTAGGATGCCCTCCAACGATTTGCTTGTCTCTAGACCTGCTGTGGGGGCAGCTCTGATTCTAATCTAGTCCTGCTCCTGTGTGTTCTTGCCTCCAATGTCCACAGCTATCAGAACTAGTCTGTTTTCTTCTGTGGGAACTCTCAGTGTCCTTTTATATATTTGATAGACACAGAGTCTGCCTCATTGATCACGTGGATTTAATCTGCAGCTTGTACAGTTGGTAAGAAGGTTTTTGGTCTTCTTAGCTACACTGTCCCTGGATTTTAATTGTGGTTTTATTTCCGCCTCTGTACTTGGATCATCCACTGGGGTATGGTCCTGAGGCTGCCCTAGAGGACTTGGGTCTGTCCTAGTCCGCGTGTGAAGGTGGTGCTGCTGTTTGGGTTGCAGGTGTTCTGATAGCACCAGGTACATAGGGGAGTTGGTGGCTAGGGCAGCAGGAAATATAGTGCTTTAGAAGTGTATGGAAATCAATGTTGGCCAATATACTCCAGTATTCTTGTCTGCAGAATGCCCCTTGACAGAGAAGCCTGGCAGCCCACAGTTCACAGCATCACAAAGAGTGGGACATTACTGAAGTGACCCTCCATGCATAGAAGCAAGACATTTTTTTTGCCCATGGCAACTCTGCCCCAGTGAGGGTTGAGCATGAAGGTGGCACAACTGCTTGGGTTATGGGGACCTTGGTGGCACCACGGACTGCCTCTGCTGCAGGAGTTTTGGCCCTATCACAGTCTTTTTTCAAGACTCTGTAGCTGGGGATCAGAAGGCCTCTTTGGCCAGTCTTCACAGTTTTGCCCATTCAGGCACTTAGAGGGCTCCCTTGCCTGGGGTTCTTCTCTGTTGTTTGGTGCATCAGGCTCATAGACGTGGCCCCCTGGATAGGGTCCTACTCTGTAGATCTGCACATTAGGCACTTAGAGAGGCACCCTGGGTGGGTTTCTACTCTGTGGTTCAGTGTGTCAGGCTTTGATGGGCCAGTCTCTCTATTGTTCAGCTGCCAAGGCTGGTGTGTGGAGAGAGAGAGGCTATGGTGATGGCTCCACCCCCTATGCATGACTCAGCAGTATCTCCTTGCTTCCATCGCTGCCTGGCTTTCCTCCACAGGCATTTTCACCCACAATCTGCTCCCTCACAACCCTTCAATCCATTTCTCCACAGTCAACAGCAGCCCTCGCCCTGGGATTGCTCCACAATCCCTAAACTCCAGCTCCCAGCCTCTATGCCTTCCAGGGGACCCGTGACCCTGTCTAGGGTATGTATGGCCACAGCAAGAACTGTCTGATTCTCATTCCATTTAGGCTGCCACAGATCAGCTGTTTCACTGTCAGCCTTAAATGTTTCTCCTCTGACTCAGACAATTTTGCTGATGTGGGGATCGGAATCCTGCTTCAGCTCCCTAGCCACCAAGGGCAGGTCCTGTCCTACTAACACTGCTGTTTTTTCCTCTAGTTCCTTCGTCCTACTGAGTTTTGTGTGGTTCTACATATTCTTTTCCACTGGTCAGGTACTCCTCTCCACTCACAGCTGGTGTTCTGCATGCACTTCTGTGTCTGAAGGTGTATTCCAGATGCATCCATGGAGAGATTTGTACTCCATGTCCACCTACTCCCCTGCCATCTTGTTCTCTCCACTAGCTTGCTTTTTTGTGGGGTGTTTTGTTTCTCTAAAGGGAACTTTTTCTTCACTGTGTCTTGAAGCAACAGAACATGAAAGGAAAATGCTCTCTCTCATATGTACTGTGTGCTGAAAATTGACAGGCATCTTCCACTTGTAAAACAAACCCAGAGGTCAGGGCTCTGCTGGTATAGTTCATCAGGCATTCATCATGAAATGAAATAGTGTACATCTTGAAAAGTCTAGGACAAAGATCCAGTGCTGGAACATTTTGAGGAATAGGAAATTTTTACTGATTATTTCTATCTATATATATTTCTATATGGAAATGGCAACCCACTCCAGCATTCTTGCCTGGAGAATCCCAGGGACGGGGAGCCTGGTGGGCTGCACAGAGTCAGACACGACTGAAGCAACTTAGCAGCAGTAGGTTCATCCAGGGGAAGTCCATTGAAATTTGATCTGTGATGCTGTTGTCCAGATCTGACTCACCTTGGATGGGTGGTTCTGCTGATAGAGGCAGCAGCACCAGCAGATGGACTTCTCCCGGTTCGTTTCTCTAGGCAATTACAAATCTGTTGCTAAAACATACAGCTATCTCTCATTTTTATATCTCTATGTGGCAACACTTCTGTTAACTAAAAAAGATGCACAGCATGAGAGTTTCAAGTTAAGTTTTATTTGGGACAAAATGAGGACTGCAGCCTGGGAGACAGCACCTCAGATACTTCTGAGAGACTGCTCTGAACAGGTAATGGGGCAAGGTCAATATATAAGATTTTGATGAAGGGGGAATTCAATGCAATCAAGTGCTTACTTTATAAGAGGTTTTCTGCTAGTATGAGTAGTTGATGTCATCATGAAGGGATTTAGTGCTTTTCTAGATAGGAGGAGATGCAAGGATTGGAATCATGAAATCAGTTCCTGAAATTATCTATCTAAAGACCAGTTACCAGATTCCCTGGAGCACAGAGCGCCTCCCTCTCCACCCTGAACTCCCTCAGGGGTGTTGAAGGCCAACAGCTGCAGCAGCACAGGTGTCAATCTCCACAGAGGCAGACGGCAAATGCCCTTGTACTTCAGTTGCTGGCATGCTTTGGGCAAGTGTCAATTTGTAGTTGACACTTCCTATCAGTTTATGATCATAAAAATAGAGGTCTAGTCCCCTCACTCTTCCCACCCCAGACTACCCTAATGGGCATGCTTTTGTATTACAAAACAGTTTCTGCTTTTCCTTTTAAGAATATTCTTAAACAAGAAAACACAAAAACCAGGCAGAAACTGTAAAAGCTAAAGCCACAAAGTTTCAATGGGAAAAGTGATTCCTTGGTTTACTTAAAACCTTAGCATGTGTTTTCATAGTTGGTTGGTTGCAGTGGAGCTGTGAAAGTGAAACTGTTAGTCACTCAGTCCTGTCTGACTCTTTGCTACCCCATGGACAGTAGCCCAGCAGGCTCCTCTGTCCATGGAATATATCAGGCAAGTACGCTGGAGTAGGTTGTCATTTCCTCCTCCAGGGTATCTTCCCGACCAAGGGATCAAACCTGCATCTCCTGCATTGCAGGCAAATTCTTAACATCTGAGCCACTTAGTGTGAGCCAGCTGTTGAATCTTCATCTCATTGTATATATTTTTTAAAACAATGCCACAGACAGGTTATTAAATCTAGTAGCCATTTCTGTGTAGAAATAGCACAAGCGAGTACTGAAACTGTCATAAAAGGTATTGTTTCTTATGAAAGTAGGATATAGGTTTATTTTATAATAAATTATAATTTATTGAGTTCCTAAAAGAAAGCAAATTCTATTAATAAAATAGAAATTTTATTTTTTTTAAGTAATCAAGTACCCTCCTCTCAGGGGAATGCTTTCCTGTGATATATCTTTTCCCCCAACATACTCAGACATTATTCACATTTTTTAAAAAGCTAACAAACTTTCAGTGACTTTTTTACAAAACTAATGCCATAATTTTATGCTATATTGAGGATGTATTACTGTATCTTTATTTTAATATGATAGCACCCCCAATTTGGTGATTTTGAGATGTATTTTTATTGTTTAGTCACTAAGTCATGTCCACTCTTTGTGACCCCATGGACTGTAGCCCACCAGGCTTCTCTGTCCATGGAATTTTCTAGGCAAGAATACTGGAGTGGGTTGCCATTCTCTTCTCCAGGGTATTCTGTTCCCAACCCAGGGATCAAACGTGCATCTCCTGCATCAGCAGGTGGGTTTTTTATCACTGAGCTACAAGGGAAGCCCATTGTATTTTTAATTTACGATAACTGATACACTCACTTTCTCTTATTCTCATCATCATGAACAGAATTTTATGAAACAAATACCCAGACCAAGAGGCAAAGTTAAACAGAGTCAATTTATATAATAGAATTTATGAAATCCATTTTGTGCCAAGTTGGTAACTTGAGTAGATGGCATAATATGTCAAATGGGCAGTTAATTATTCTATGAACATTTTTTAATGGGAGTTGTTTCTCTGTAAAGGCAATGAGACAGAATGTTCTGTAAGTCAGAAAGAGAATCTAGCTTTGAATATGGTTATTAACTCTCCTGCAATTAAGAAGAAAAACTTTCAGGCACATCAGTGTATTAGCATGAATGCAACTGAAATCCTTTGCTCATTCATATTCAGCTAATAATTAGAGCAATTGTTAGTGAAACATAAAAATCAAAAAGTTATCCTAATCTGACTCATGTTAGAAAGCATTTTTAAAAGTTGCCCCAAAAGCTAATTCTGTATTTCAGCCCCCAGTTATCGAGTACCTACAAGGGCCAGCCCTTACCTTTATGGTGTGTGTGTTTGTATTAGTCACTCAGATGTGCCTGACTGTTTGCGATAATATGGACTGTAACCCACCAGGCTCCTCTCCCCGTGGACCTGTGTGCAAAGCTAGTAGAAGACATACCTCCAGGATGTCCTTGTCCTGCCCCAGGAGCAGTGGGAGCAAGCAGTGCACAGGCTAGAATTAAACCATCACTCACCCCAGGCACTAGTATCAGTGTGCTCTGAACAACCTATACACTGCTGTAAGGTCCTAGCACCTGCTACGCTTAGGAATTGGGTGTTCAAGGATGAAGAAAATATATCACCTAAGTCCTGCGAAGAAGTGCAGGTGTGAAAAGACAGACACAATAAATAATCACACAAATGAATATGTAATTTAAAAGGTGCATTAGATGCTTTGAAAAGAAATACAATCTGAGAAGATGACTGGAGAAGCTTAATTTGTATTGAGACATCAAAGTAGTCTTCTCTGAGGAAGTGATGTTTAAGCTGAGATCTGAAGTATGAGTCACAGATAAGCAGTGAAATGTGGGGAGGAGAATGATCCAGGGAGAGGAAATATTCTGTTATGACCTTCAGGTGGGAACAAAAGCTTGCTTGTATTTCGGGAGCTGAAAAGGAGCTTCTGTTTCTGGAGCATAATGAACAAGGCGGGAGTTTTTTAAAGCAAAGATCATGGGGAATGTTTGAGTGTTTGTTCAGAATTTTAGACTATATTATAAATTTAATGGCCAGATTCTGAAAGATGTTAAAGGAGGAAAGAATGTGATCGTATATGTGTTCAAATAAAATCACCCTGGCTTTCATGCAGAAAGTGGCTTGGAGTAGGGGAATAAAGGGAGAGAATAAAGGGATTTTTGCAGTAGCCCAACAGATCTCGAGCATGGACATAATGCTCCTTGGTTTTAGAGGCTTGCCTGGGTGATGGATTGATTTTAGCAAAGCCAACCATTGACCTTGTGAGGGATTGGAGAGATGAAATTTAAACTCCAGCGTGAGTTATTAGCAGCCATGTGCTAAGTCACTTCATTCATGTCCAACTCTTTGCAGGTCTGATAGACTGTAGCCTGACAGGCTCCTCTGTCCATGGGATTTTCCAGGCAAGAATACTGGAGTGGGTTTCTAATTCCTTCCCCAGGGGATCTTCCCGACACAGAGATGGAACGATGTCTCTTGCATTGGCAGCGATTCTTCACCACTGAGCCACCTAAGAAGCTCATACATGTATGCATGCTAAGTTGCTTCAGTCTTGTTCGAATCTGTAAAACCATATAGACCATAGCCTGCCAGGCTCCTCTTCCCATGGGATTCTCCAAGCAAGAATACTGGAGTGAATTGCCATGACCTCCTCCAGGGGATTTTCCCAAACCAGGGATTGAACCCTTGTCTCTTATGTCTCCTGCACTGGCAAGTGAGTTCTTTACCACTATCACCACCCAGGAAGCCCATGAGCAGCCATATGAATTACCAGTTAAGGCTGGAGATATCACTGGAGGAGAGATGGATTTGGATATCATGTCCTCTCATGGAGATGTTTGTAAAGTGTGCTCAAAGATCGTTCAGGTAGGCAGTTATATACATGGGACTGGATCTTAAGAGAAGTATCCTATTAGAGATATGCCACTGAATGTTGCTAATACCTAGGTGAAATTTCAAGCCATGGACATTGATGAGCTAGCCTCCAAAGTGAATTTAAAGTAGAAGAGTCAAAAGATAGAGCCTGAAAAGTAATAGGCTAGTCAAAAAGCTTGTTCTGATTTTTCTGTCAGATGGTATGGAATAACCCCAGTGAACTTTTTGACCAAATCAATACTTCATCTAAGAGGACTGAGAAAATCCAGGAGAACATAACACCACAGAGACAAAGGAGTGTAAATGAGCTTCAGCTCATCATCCCTATTGAATGTAGGGGTCACATAAATAAATGCCCATTGGATTTGCTACGTTTAGGTCATGGGCACCCTGAGCAAGAAATGTTTTATTACATTGGGAAGAATGAACAGAGAATGGAAGTTGAAAGCAACATTTGCTGTGAGAAATGTGGCTTTAAAGAGGACTGTTTAGTTGGGAAGTTGTGTCTGACTCTTTTGAGACTTCATGGACCATAGACCACAGGCTCCTCTATCCCTTGGATTTTCCAGCCAAGAATACTGGAGAGGATTTTCATTTCTTTCTCTAGGATTTTCATTTCCTTTTCATTTCCAACCTTCTCAATCAAGAAATAAAACCCGAGTTTCCTGCATTGTAGGCAGATTCTTTACTACTGAGGCATGAGGGGAGACCAAAGAGGATTAGAAAGACTAAAGAGAATGAGACACCCATATATACATACATACACACACACACACACACACACACACGTATCCCTTATTAGTGTTATTGTTTCAGATACTGTTGTATGCAAAACAAGTTTTTAATATACAGAAAACTTAACAGTTTGCCTTTAATAAATTATCTTTCCATTCAGTTCAGTTCAGTCGCTCAGTCATGTCCAACTCTTTGCGACCCCATGGACTGCAGCACACCAGGCCTCCCTGTCCATCACCAACACACAGGATTTATTCAAATTCATGTCCATTGAGTCGGTAATACCATCCAACCATCTAATCCTCTGTCATCCCCTTCTCCTCCTGCCTTCAATCGTTCCCAGCATCAGGATCTTTTCCAATGAGTCAGTTCATTGCATCGGGTGGCCAAAGTATTGGAGTTTCAACTTCAGCATCAGTCCTTCCAATGAATATTCAGGATTGATTTCCTTGAGAATGAACTGGTTGAATCTCCATGCAGTCCAAGGGACTCTCAAGAATCTTCTCCAACACCACAGTTCAAAAGCATCAATTCTTTGGTGCTCAGCTTTCTTTATAGTCCAACTCTCACATCTATATATGACAACTGGAAAAACCACATATTTGACTATATGGATGTTTGTTGGCAAAGTAATGTCTGCTTTTTTAATATGCTGTCTAGGTTGGTCATAACTTTTCTTTGAAGGAGCAAGTGTCTTTAATTTCATGGCTGCAGTCACCATCAGCAGTGATTTTGGAGCCCCCCTCAAAAATATAAAGTCAGCCACTGTTTCCCCATCTATTTCCCATGAAGTGATGGGACCAGATGCCATGATCTTAGTTTTCTAAATGTTGTGTTTTAAGTTACCTTTTTCACTCTCCTCTTTCAGATTCATCAAGAGACTCTTTAGTTCTTCTTCAGTTTCTGGCATAAGGGTGGTGTCACATGCATATCGGAGGTTATTGATATTTCTCCCAGCAATCTTGATTCTAACTTGGGCTTCCTCCAGCCTGACACTTTGCATGAGGTATTCTGCATATAAGTTAAATAAGCAGAGTGACAAAATACAGCCTTGACATACTCCTTTCCCGATTTGGAGCCAGTCTGTTGCTCCATGTTCAGTTCTAACTGTTGCTTCTTGACCCGCATACAGATATCTCAGGGGGCAGGTCAGGTGGTCTGGTATTCCCATCTCTTTCAAAATTTTCCACAGTTTGTTGTGATCCACACAGTCAAAGGCTTTGACATAGTCAATAAAGCAGAAATAGATGTTCTTCTGGAACTCTGTTGCTTTTTTGAAGATCCACCAGACGTTGGCAATTTGATCTCAGGTTCCTTTGCCTTTTCTAAATACAGCTTGAACATCTGGAAGTTCACAGATCACGTACTGTTGGAGCCTGGCTTCAAGAATTTTGAGCATTACTTTGCTAGCGTATGAGATGAGTGCAATTGTGCAGTAGTTTGATCATTCTTTGGCATTGCTTTTCTTTGAGATTGGAATGAAAACTGACTTTTTCCAGTCCTGTGGTCATTGCTGAGTTTTCCAAATTTGCTGGCATATTGAGGGCAGCACTTTCATAGCATCATCTTTTAGGATTTGAAAGAGCTCAGCTGGAATTCCATCACCTCCACTAGCTTTGTTCATAGTGATGCTTCCTAAGGCCCACTTGACTTCACATTTCAGGATGTCTGGTGAGTGATCACACCATTGTGATTATCTGGGTCATGAAGATCTTTTCTTGTACCTTTCTTCTGTGTATTCTTGCCACCTCTTCTTAGTATCTTGTGCTTCTGTTAGGTCCACACCTTTTCTGTCCTTTATTGAGCCCATCTTTGCATGAAATGTTCCCTTGGTATCTCTAATTTTCCTGAAGAGATCTTTCTGGTATTACAATTGTTATATGTACAAGGATATATATACATATGGAGGAGATATATATATATATATATGGAGAGGGAGAGATAAGAGAGAAGCAGAGATAGAGAGAGCCTAATGTATATTGTATATTGATGGAGAAGATTCATGATAAGAAGATAAGTTAAAATTCAGGGGAAAGATTGAGTTGTCAGTAAAGGGACATCCCTGAATCCTTTGGCAAGGGAAGATCTGGAAACTAAGTGGAAAATCAGACTTTTGTCATATAGAGGATTTCAACAGAAGAGTGAAAGAGAGGGTGGTTATGTGCAGCATTTTGCAGTAAGGACTTATTAGTGCAACCATAAAAGAGGTCTTTGTTGATGGAAAAAAGTAAAGTCATCCAATGAGAATAAGAGTAGTGAGGTTCAATCAGAGGTCTTCAAAAGTTGAAGAAAGTTGTACACTAGGTGTTGAAAGGAAAAGGTGAGTGACACGGTCAGAGGATGTGGGTGCCCCCAGAAGCTGGAGATCTTCAGTCAGAAGATTAGATGAGTGTGATTCCTTAACAAGTGACCTGGAAGGATATTTGATAATGACCATATGTTATGTTTACATTTGTGTGTTTCCTTGTTATGACAAGTGGGTGAAGAATGAGGCAAATATGTTTCAGGAAAAGGAAATGGTTTGCGAATATCTGTCAATTCTGTAAAACCCTTGACTCATTCAAGGATTGAAAATTATAGGGAAGTGACTAAAGGAAAATGAGTCATAGAACCCAGTGGAACTCAAAGTTGGTTTACCAGCACTGGAGAGAAGAATCTCAGGGGACGTGTACAAGTAAATATATTGTTGGAAGAAAATATGGACACATTTTTAACCCTAATTACCTGCGGATTTTAAAATGACTCCCAGGGACTTCCCTGCCACATCAGTGGTTAAGGCTTCATGGGGGGCACAAGTTCGATGAACCCTGGTCAGGGAGCTAAAATCCCACATGCCTTGTGGCAAAAAAAAAAAAAAAAAAAAAAAACTAAACTAAAACATAAAGCAGAAGCAATATTTTAACAAAGTCAATAACATTTTTTTAAAGGTCCACATAAAAAATCTTAAAAAAAGATAATTTGTGCTGTCCTGATATCATATGATGAGAGGGCCAGGACTAAATTTGAGTCTCTCCCTGTGATGACAAGATTTAGCACCTCACTCTGGGTGTGTGTGGATAGGACGAAGGGGAAGATTACATGACAGAGGGAGAGGACAAAACTGAGGAACCAAGGGGTTAGACCAATTACCTACAGGGACATCAGCATTTTCTATAGATTTAGCAATAACAGGGATGGCAACAGAATGGTGTGTCTTTGCAAGATGCCAGAAACTTCCAGAGTATTGTAGAAAGTGTCAAAGTAACATAGCTTCAGGATAAGTTTCTCAAAGAAACGTTCAAAAAAGAAGTTGTTTATTTACTGACTTATGAAATAATGAGGTGCCGTTGGTAAAAGAGTGTCATTGAGAAACCTCCAAACATGGTCATTCACTGGATGGGAGAGAATAAAAGCTCTTTTTGAGCTACAGAGGAAAAAATAATGTTCAAGTTTCTAACAAGATCAGCAGGAAAGGGGATGTGTTTTTAAAGATCTCTTGGCTAAAGATATTTTCACAGAGTATGTTCTTATTTTGAGAAATTTTGGGGCCTTTTTTTTCCTTTTCATTTATATTAAAAAGCAATGGCTAATAAGTAACCCAGTTCACTGGTTTCTCATGCTTCTGATATATCCTTCAAAAAGAACCAGTAAATATTAAGGCATCAAAAATAAACGTTAGATCAAGCTGAATAATTGAGAGCACTTTTAATTCGGTTGGTTGTGGATAAAACTCTATCTAAGAACATATTTTTAAACATTTTTATTGAAGTATCAGTTCAGATCAGTTCAGTCACTCAGTCGTGTCTAACTCTATGCGATTCCATGAAGCACAGCACGGCCAGGCCTCCCTGTTCACCAACTCCCGGAGTTTACCCAAACTCATGTCCATCAAGTCGGTGATGCCAATCAGCCATCTCATCCTCTGTTGTCCCCTTCTCCTCCTGTCCCCAATCCCTCCCAGCATCAGAGTCTTTTCCAATGAGTCAACTCTTCGCATGAGGTGGCCAAAGAATTGGAGTTTCAGCTTCAGCATCATTCCTTCCAATGAACACCAGGACTGATCTATTTTAGGAAGGACTGGTTGGATCTCTTTGCAGTTCAAGGGACTCTCAAGAGTCTTCTCCAACACCACAGTTAAAAAGCATCAATTCTTCTGTGCTCAGCTTTCTTCACAGTCCAACTCTCACATCCATACATGACCACTGGAAAAACCATAGCCTTGACTAGACGGACCTTTGTTGGCAAAGTAATGTCTCTGCTTTTGAATATGCTATCTAAGTTGATCATAACTTTCCTTCCAAGGAGTAAGCGTCTTTTAATTTCATGGCTGCAGTCACCATCTGCAGTGATTTTGGAGCCCAAGAAAATGAAATCTGACACTGTTTCCCCATCTATTTGCCATGAAGTGATGGTACTGGATACCATGATCTTCGTTTTCTGAATGGTGAGCTTTAAGCGAACTATTTCACTCTCCTCTTTCACTTTCATCAAGAGGCTTTTTAGTTCCTCTTCACTTTCTGCCATAAGGGTGGTGTCATCTGAATATCTGAGGTTATTGATATTTCTCCCAGCAATCTTGATTCCAGATTGTGCTTCCTCCAGCCCAGAGTTTCTTATGATGTACTCTGCATATAAGTTAAATAAGCAGGGTGACAATATACAGCCTTGACGTACTCCTTTTCCTATTTGGAACCAGTCTGTTTTTCTATGTCCAGTTCTAACTGTTGCTTCCTGACCTGCATATAGATTCTCAAAAGACAGTTTAGGTGGTCTGGTATTCCCATCTCTTTCAGAATTTTCCACAGTTTATTGTGATCCACAGTCAAAGGCTTTGGCATAGTCAATAAAACAGAAATAGATGTTTTTCTGGAACTGTCTTGCTTTTCCAATGATCCAGTGGATGTTGGCAATTTGATCTCTGGTTCTTCTGCCTTTTCTAAAACCAGCTTGAACATTTGGAAGTTCACGGTTCATGTATTGCTGAAGCCTGCCTTGGAGACTTTTGAGCAGACTGGGAGCTGACTGTGGCTCATATCGTGAACTCCTTATTGCCAAATTCAGACTGAAATTGAAGAAAGTAGGGAAAACCACTAGATCATTCAGGTATGACCTAAATCAAATCCCTTATGATTATACAGTGGAAGTGAGAAATAGATTTAAGGGACTAGATCTGATAGACAGAGTTCCTGATGAACTATGGATGGAGGTTCATGACATTGTACAGGAGACAGGGATCAAGACCATCCCCAAGGAAAAGAAATGCAAAAAAGCAAAATGGCTGTCTGGGGAGGCCTTACAAATAGTTGTGAAAAGAAGAGAAGTGAAAAGCAAAGGAGAAAATGAAAGATATAAGCATCTGAATGCAGATTTCCAAAGAATAGTAAGGAGAGATAAGAAAGCCTTCCTCAGCAATCACTGCAAGGAAATAGAGGAAAACAACAGAATGGGAAAGACTAGCAATCTCTTCAAGAAAATTAGAGATACCAAGGGAATATTTCATGCAAAGATAGGCTTGATAAAGGACAGAAATGGTATGGCCTAACAGAAGCAGAAGATATTAAGAAGAGGTGGCAAGAATACACAGAAGAACTGTACAAAAAAGATCTTCATGACCCAGATAATCATGATGATGTGATCACTTCCCTAGAGCCAGACATCCTGGAATGTGAAGTCAAGTGAGCCTTAGAAAACATCACTACAAACAAAGCTAGTGGAAGTGCTGGAATTCCAGTTGCGCTATTTCAAATCCTGAAAGATGATGCTGTGAAAGTGCTGCACTCAATATGCCAGCAAATTTAGAAAACTCAGCAGTGGCCACAGGATTGGAAAAGGTCACTTTTCATTCCAATCCCAATGAAAAGCAATGCCAAAGAATGCTCGAACTACCGCACAGTTGCGCTCGTCTCACTTGCTAGTAAAATATTGAAGTGTAATTGATTTGTCATTTTGTATTAATCCCTGCTGTAAGCAAAATGACTCAGGTATATACATATATATATATATATATATCTGTTTTTATATTCTTTTCCATTATGGTTTATCCTAGGATATTGAAGGTAGTCCCCTATGCTGTAGAATAGGACCTTGTTGTTTACCCATCCGCTGTTTACTAGTCTGCTCCTCAAACTCCCAGTTCTTCTCTCCCACACCCACCTCCCCCACAGCAACCACCGGTGCGTCCTCTACATCTGTGAGTCTGTATCTGTATTAGGTTCGTTTGTGCCATACTTGAAATTCCACATATAAGTAATATGTTTGTTTTTCTCTTCATGATTTTCTTCACTGAGTATGATAACTCTAGGTCCATCCATGTTGCTGCATCTGAGAACATAATAATAACCAATGCTGAATACAATATTCTGTATAATTCCATGATACCTGACCATGGAGAAGAAAGTACTTGAGTCGTTTAACATGTAACCTACGTTGGCTGGCAGCACAAAGCCACAGAGATAGTTTTTCTGGAGGACTGTCCTGGCGAGGACTTTGTGTCCACTGCTAGCCCTGCTCTGGTGAACTATCTGCACTAGTTTGACCTTACTGACATTGTGCCCATCTGATAAATTGCAGAATTATTTTATTAGATCTATGCAAATGAATGGATAACATTATACAGTTTTTGTGAAATGTCTTATACATCTTTTTAGAAGTTGCTATGTCCTCTCCAGTTTTAAATGTCATTAACATGATTAAAATATACTAGATTTTCATATTCCAAGTGCCACATCTTAGGGATACATAGCAATTATTTTATGATTATTTATTACTTTGTCAACAAAGGTCTGTCTAGTCAAGGCTATAGTTTTTCCAGCAGTCATGTATGGATGTCAGAGTTGGACTATAAAGAAAGCTGAGTGCTGAAGAATTGATGCTTTTGAACTGTGGTGTTGGAGAAGACTCTTCAGAGTCCCTTGCACTGCAAGGACATCCAACCAGTCCATTCTGAAGGAGATCAGTCCTGAATATTCATTGGCAGGACTAATGTTGAAGCTGAAACTCCAATACTTTGGCCACCTGATGCAAAGAGCTGAGTTATTTGAAAAGTCCCTGATGCTGGGAAAGATTGAAGATGGGAGAAGAAGGGGACGATAGAGGACGAGATGGTTGGATGGTATCACCGACTCAATGGACATGAGTTTCGGTAAACTCCAGGAGTCGGTGATGGACAGGGAGGCCTTGTGTGCTGCAGTACACAGGGTCACAAAGAGTCAGACACGACTGAGTGACTGAACTGAACTGAACTGATTTACAAATATGAGCTTCCCCGGTGACTCAGCAGTAAAGAATCCACCAGCAGTGCAGGAGCCACAGAGGATGTGGGATTGATCCCTGGGTCAGGAAGATCCCCTGGAGGAGGATACACCAGGAAAATTATTTTACCTTGCAGTTCTTCCTACTTCCCTTATGATATAGTATTTAAACATAGATGACTCGGTTAATCAAAGTTTGCCTTCATTTTACCATTATATACAAGATAAATGTATATAAACGTAAACTATGTAACATGAGGTTTTAATAAAATAAGGAAATGCTACTTAAAAGCCTCAAATGCATTCCCTATTTCTGGAAATGGTGGATTTATTCAAATTAATTAAAAAGTTATTTGTTTTACTGCTAGTTTTCATCATTTTGGTTAACATATTAGTTGTCTATAAATTTATGAGAAATACAAAGTTTTAGGTATTATATGTACTTAATATAATATGTACATTATTGTCTGAATAATTCAGTGTAAATCTGTAAGGAAGGGTTATTTTATTTTATTTTTTTACATTAAACTTGTAAACCAATCAAGCAGAATCATCCAGGTTAAGAAGCATCTGTGGAGAGCCATCTGGAGCTGTAAATTCAGAAATGTAAGCCTCAGTGGAAATTGTTCATTTTCAGAAATTACCCAGATATTTGATTAATGGCAAATGTGTACACACACACTTATAAAAATACAAAGAGTACAAATTAGAAAATGTAGAAAAGAATCTTTTTCCCATTTCTAAAATCACACCTGTATTCTTGATCTATTCATATTAAATATTAGGGAAAATTCAGCTACTAAAATTACTTAGAGAGTTTAACAGTAGTAATTTTAGTATCAAGAAACTTAAGACATGGAAATTTATGATAAGATCCAGTTGCAATGAAGGCTAAGTTAAGAATTTGGGGGCATAAAACAAGATAAACTTTTATGTAAGGAATAAGTAGATCCAACCAGTCCATCCTAAAGGAGATCAGTCCTGAGTGTTCATTGGAAGGACTGATGTTGAAGCTGAAACTCCAGTACTTTGGCCACCTGATGCAAAGAGCTGACTCATTACAAAAGACCCTGACGCTAGGAAAGACTGAGGGCAGGAGGAGAAGGGGAGGACAGAAGATGAGATGGTTGGATGGCATCACCGACTCAATGGACATGGGTTTAGGTGGACTCTGGGAGTTGTTGATGGACACGGAGGCCTGGCGTGCTGTGGTTCATGGGGTCACAAGGAGTCGGACATGACTGAGCAACTGAACTGACTGACAGACTGAACTTTTCAAATGGACTAGGTAATTCCCCTTTACAAATTCAAGGGTATTTCTATTTATGCTCATTGCTTTTAAATTTCTGTCTCAAACTAGGAATCAGGTCATCCAGAGCTATGAGATACAATGAATAATAAAAACAAAGTTATGTGGATAATGTGCCTATTTAGTTTTTCCCATTTCCAAAAGTGTCTCTTCATTACAATTTAATCAATATACTTCTAAGAATACATCTCAGTTAAAATACTCAATGAATAATAGTTAAAATGATTAACAATGAACTAAGATTTTCATCATTATGGTATACTTTATGGATTTTATAAACCATAAAATAAACCAGAAAGTAAAAACTTTTAAGACTTCTGAAATTGAAAACTATGGTTTTCAAATAAAGTGTTTCTAGTTTATTATTTAATTTTTAGAGAATACTATTCAAAGTTAGAACTAAATATAGATTTGAAACATTAATTGGTAGCTCAGACAGTAAAAAATATGCCTGCAATGCAGGAGACCTGGGTGCGATTCCTGGGTCGGGAAGATCCCCTGGAGAAGGAAATGGCAACCCACTCCAGTATTCTTGCCTGGGAAATCCCATGGACAGAGGAACCTGGTGGGCTACAGTCCATGGAGTCACAAAGAGTCAGACAGGAAACTGAGCAACTAAGTATGCATGCACACTTCTCATTAGCAATAATAATTCTTTCTTTATTTGATCCTCAGTACTTGCAAAATAGATGAGTTAGTATGTCTATTTTCAGTGACATGTCCCCAAAATTAGACTCTGTTCAAGCACATGAAGAAATTGCTGTGGATATTTATAGTTTTCCAAATGATTGAGTTTTCATTCTTCTGATAATTACTGTGTAAGTGTTCTGTAAACTGCCAAGTGTTATGCAAATATTAGCTGCTATTAGTAGTTAGGCTTTTCCAGAAGACATTTCCAAGAAAAGGTGAAAATGTATATGGTCTAATATATGTAGCTCAGCAGGGAATGAGGGTTGTCTTGTGCTTCCTTGAGGGAACTCATTGGTACTCTCATGCTTGCCTTTGTCACCAGCATAGAGTCTGTCATTCTGGCTGAACAGCAGAATTTCAAGAAGATTAAGGCAAACTGGGATGATTTGTTATCATTTTTCAAAATGTGGTCCCAAACATCCTAGTTTTTTAAGGTATGATATCTTGTGTTCTAAGCTGTATGTACATATATACATATATATGTATATATATTTGCTTATTTCCTTTTGTAAGTAATTAAATGAATTAATTAATTTTTAGCTGTGCTGGGTCTTCACTGCTGCGTGGCCTGCCCATCAGTTGCTGTGCGGGCTTCTCGTTGAGGCGGCTTCTCTTGTTGCAGATCAGGGGCTATAGAACACGCAGTCTTCAGTAGCTGGGGCATGTGGGCTCTGCAGTTGCAGCTCCCAGGTTCTAGATTCCAGGCTAAGAGTTGTGGTACACAGGCTTAGCTGCTCTGCGGCATGTGGGATCTTCCAGGATCAGGGATTGAACTTGTGTCTTCTGCATTGTCAGGCAGATTTCTTTACCACTGAGCCACCAGGTTCTACAGTGGTTTATTGTTCCACTGGTTTCCATGTTTGTTTCACCAATGTTTAACACCTTTGTGAAAGGAAGCAATCAGTATTGCTGGCTACTGGACATGGCTTGACAAATAAATAGTTTGTGTTCCAAGGACAGATATTTCATCTTGTAGTGATTCAGCATTGTTGTCTCTGAAATTCACTTTCAAAGGGTCACATTTGTTCTCAATTGTGACTGTGTATTACCTGACTATATGTTATGTGAGAAGCTTTTAAAAACTCCCAGAGCCTGTCACACTCCAGATGAATGAAATCAGAATTTGGGAGAGTAGTGCAGTGGTATTGGAAAGAAAAAAGTCTTAGTTGATACTTTGTGCAGACTTGATTAAGAACCACTGCTTTTAGAGAAAGAAACCCATTAGTTTCAGTGTCTCAAGTGAGACTAAAACAAGCCCATAAGATTTCTGAGTGTCCAAAGTTATGAGCTGGAGAAGGCGATGGCACCCCACTCCAGTACTCTTGCCTGGAAAATCCCATGGATGCAGGAGCCTGGTAGGCTGCAGTCCATGGGGTCTCGAGGAGTCGGACACGACTGAGCGACTTCCCTTTCACTTTTCACTTTCATGCATTGGAGAAGGAAATGGCAACCCACTCCAGTGTTCTTGCCTGGAGAATCCCAGGGATGGCAGAGCCTGGTGGGCTGCCGTCTATGGAGTCGCACAGAGTTGGACACGACTGAAGCGACTTAGCAGCAGCAGTAGCAGTAGCAAAGTTATGAGCAACATTTTAGAAAATGGGATAACTGTTGGCAAGAATATAGTATCATGCATAGCATATTCCAGCTAAACTAAGTCTTCTTAAAACAAAACTCCTCAAGAGATGATATTTTCCTGATTAGAGCAAAGAGATAATTTTGATGAATCATTGCAAAAAAAAATCTTAATATATAACAAAAAACTTTAAAAATATAACTTGTAAAGGATTTAATTTGGTGATAAAAGATTTAACCAGATGTAATAGCATCTCATTTGTGAATATACATGGCCTTTAAATGGAGCAAAGAATACCCATATTTTTAGTCAATTTTTCACATTGCTGTCATGACATGTGTGAAATAAACAAGAAATATTTTTGAGACCAAATTCAATGATTCTGTCTTTTACTGGTATACTTCCAATAAAAACTTCATTTTACTTCCTGAAATACATTTTTATCAGATTTGGTAAGAATTCTATTTATCAGTTGTCTGGAAAACATCTGCAATATATAAATCAATCTTAATTAATTTAAAGTCACTGTGCCTTATTTTTTTATTTGGTGGAATCCATGAAAAGATTCTAGGTTCATTTGATGACATAGAAAAATCCCAACGTTTCAAATACCAAGATGGTCTTGCTAAAGTTTCCTTGAGTATCTTAGCTCTTCCCTCTATATGCTGATTGATATATGTCCTGTGGAGCTGACAACCATGTACAGGTGATGTTAATGATGGTGCTGGTCATGATGGTGCTGCTGATGGTAATGGTGATGCTCAAGAAGGTGAGGATTACTCCTATCTTTCACATTGACCGTGAAAGTTCTATCACTTATAGTGCAACACATAAAAAGGATGCTTGATCAGATATGAGAATAGAAAACTTAATTAAGCTTTACCATAATGTTTTCTATGTTGTGTAACTTTTTTGATGCTTCTAATACTGTAAATGCTGTCAAACTGAATCCTTGTATGAGAAGATGCTAATATAATCTGCAACAGTATACAGCACAATTTCTTTTGAGATATTTTTTGAGGATAGCAATTTGGCATGCAAAATTTCAGGTATAAACTTCAGATATTAGTGAACATCTTATTCTGTTGAAAGACATTTCGTAGTTGGGAATGTTGTCAGTGTTTATCTAGGTAGTTTATTCCTAGTCTTGGCTTGAGCCTACGGGCTTGGAAGGGCAGTCAGTGAGAAGTAACTGGCTTGTTCTATAGGACAAAAAGAAGTGAAAAAGGGAGATTGGATTCACAGGTACAAGCAACCTGGACTTTCCATAAAAAGGAAGATCTTCCTCATTAGGAAACCCCAGTCAAAGTCAAGAGATAAGAGGATAGTTATTGGGGATATTCAACCAAAGGCTTCAGCTGTTTGCACTGTGTAATGAGATTCCTGCTATACCTGAGAAGTTGCTTTGGACAACATCAAAGGTCTCTTTCATTGCTAGAGTTCCATAATTAATGACAGAAGATAGGAAGTTTGCATAAGATATTCTAACTATGTAAAAATACAGTGATACACTTTCTTTGACATATTGCAATAATTATTACTCCTGTGTTTTTAATATTTTGTATCTGAACAATAGAACAGAGCCTCAGGTTTCACTCTTTTTTTTTTTTTTAATTAATTTATTTATTTTTAATTTTTACTTTACAATTCTGTATTGGTTTTGGCATAGATTGACATGAATCCACCACAGGTGTAACCCTTTGGTAGGATTTCATTATAGACAGAAACCTAAGTAGAAATTAGTCAGAGATTAATTTTGTTATTATAGATACAACTTGTATGAAAACTCTGTCACCAAATAGCACAAGATGTTATTTATAGTGCTGTGGGTAAAAGTTGAAGGTGGGAAGTACAATTGTAAAGGAGAACCCAGGAGAGGCCAAAACAAAGATATGATATTGTGATTTATAAGAAATACATGTTTGATCTTCAGATGACCAAAATATGTTTCTCAAATATATTTCATCTTCTGTGGTTCCTAGTTCACAGTTCCCAAAACCCTTGGAATTTCTTGAAGGATGAGACTTAATGAGAGCATCTTTTGTTATAATATTTGTTCTCTTGTCCTCAGCCCCTGAAATGAGTGTCTTGTTATTAATAATGAGCACCTTCCCACCAAAGCTGAGTTCCTGTTAACAAGGTGACATTCTGAACACAGCTAAAGATGGGGGTGCTGGTTGCAGAGGGACCAACTGTGATTATTAGATGGTTGGAAATCTCTCAGAAGGGCTGATGCTGAAGCTCAAGCTCCAATACTTTGGTCACCTGATGTGAAGAGCCAACTCATTGGAAAAGACTCCGAAGTTGGGAAAGATTGAAGGCAAAAGAAGAAGAAGGTGACAAAGGATGAGATGGTTGGATGGCATCACTGACTCAATGGAAATGAGTTTGAGCAAGCTCCAGGAAATGGTGAAGAACAGGGAAGCCTGGTGTGCTAGTTTATGGGATCTCAAAGAGTCAGACACAACTTAGCGACTGAACAACAAAGCAAGTAAAATGTTTCTCTGAGCCCTATGCACTGATCTGGCAAATTAGTTAATCCCAAGGAGAGGATTGTGGGGTCTTCTGATTTGTAGCCAATTCTTCTGAGTACAGGTGACAACCCGAACCTGCACCTGATGTCTGAAGTCCAAGGAGGGACTCTCCAGTATGTAGCCAGGGAATTAGGAGCCCAGGTGGCCACTGGGCCTCAGGATTGGCATCTGAGTTTGGGACAGTCTTGTACCCTTCTCCTGTGGGAGCTGAGATTCTCTCAGGTAGACAGTGTCAGAACAGACTTGAATTGGAGGAGTGCAGCTGGTGTTTGGAGACTTGTTTCTTCATGATGTGGGGAATCCTCCCCCTGCTCACCATGAAACTGGGTCTCAGAATCAGCCCTTTTAATAGCAGGTGCAGTCTGATATTTCAGCCCCCTCTCTGGTAATGATCACTGCCTCTCGGAGGTTTGGTTTCAGAAGTAGTGATGATGACTATTATTGAAGTAGTCTAGGGAGATGCTTTGTAGGCATCTCACTATTTGCTTGTCACAACTCTTTGTAGCCATTGTCTTGGTTTGACAGAGAAACTGAGACTTAGATTTAGCAAGTACCTTAGGTTAAAGTGTCTGCCTGGAATGCAGGAGACCCGGGTTCAATCCCTGTGTCGGGAAGATCCCCTGGAGAAGGAAATGGCAATCCACACCAGTACTCTTGCCTGGAGAATCCCGTGGAGGGAGGAGCCTGGTAGGCTACCGTCCATAGGGTCACAAAGAGTCAGACACGACTGAGTGACTTCACTTTCACTTTCTTTCTTTACCCGAAATGACATCACTAGGAGTGAGAAAGGGGAAGAGGACTCCATGCAGTCCATCTCTGCCACCATCATCTGCAGAGCTCCCACCTCTACATCCACACCCCATCCCTCTGGCTTCCCAACATGACTCCACTGAAAACAAGGTCCGGCTGGCTGTCAGGTCTGCTATATTCTGTGTGTGCCTGGTGATTATGAAATCACTTCACCATTCCATTTTCTAAATTTCATATAGAGTACATTTAATTTAAAATGTTGTATTAGTTTCAGGAATATAGCACAGGGATTATATATATGTATATTTCAGGTTCTTTTCCCTTTTAGGCTCTTACAGAGTATTGAGTAGATTTCCTTGTTTTACATAGTAGGTCCTGTTGGTTATGTATACATATACATATAGTCATATTATATATTATATATGTGTATAAGAGTCATGTGTATATATTTATCCCAAACTCCTAATTTATCCCCATCCCCCACATTTCTCCTTTGGTAACTATCAGGTTTTTTTTTCTAAGTCTGTAAGTCTGTTTCTGTTTGGTAAATAAGTTCCTTTGTATCTTTTTTCTTAGGTTCCACATGAAAGTGATATTATGTGATATTTGATTTTTGTTTGACTTATGAAAATTTCTAGGTCCATCCATGTTGCTGTAAATGTCATTATTTCATTCTTTTTTATGGTTGAGTAATATAGAACTGTGGGTATATAGCATATCCATATACATACCACATCTTCTTTATCCATTCCTTCGTTGATGGGCACTTAGGTTGCTTCCTTGTCTTGACTATTGTGAAGAGTGCTGCTATAAACAGTGGGGCACATGAATACATCATTTCTCCATTCCTTTATTCTCTAAATTCCTTTACCTTTTTCTTATCACTAAATAAGATATTAAACCAAAAACCTTAGTAACATTATACATTAGAAACATTACCAAAATGCATTAGATGACAAGTTTCTCTCTGATCATTTACCATGATGTAGAGACATTACTTTGCTGACTAAGGTCCGTCTAGTCAAGGCTATGGTTTTTCCAGTGGTCATGTATGGATGTGAGAGTTGGACTGTGAAGAAGGCTGAGTGCTGAAGAATTGATGCTTTTGAACTGTGTTGTTGGAGAAGACTCTTGAGAGTCCCTTGGACTGCAAGAAGATCCAACCAGTCCATTCTGAAGGAGATCAGCCCTGGGATTTCTTTGGAAGGAATGATGCTAAAGCTGAAACTCCAGTACTTTGGCCACCTCATGTGAAGAGTTGACTCATTGGAAAAGACTCTGATGCTGGGAAGGATTGGGGGCAGGAGGAGAAGGGGACGACAGAGGATGAGATGGCTGGATGGCATCACTGACTCGATGGACGTGAGTTTGAGTGAACTCCGGGAGTTGGTGATGGACAGGGAGGCTTGGCGTGCTGCAATTCATGGGGTCGCAAAGAGTGGGACATGACTGAGCGACTGAACTGAACTGAACTGAGAGCCATTAATTTGGTGTCTGTGTGGCAAAGATAAATGATTTAATGAAACAACCTCAACAGCAGCAAAAACCCACTGTCAAAACATGCTGTTGCAGTAAGATTAAAATTAATTTCAGGACTTTAGATTCTTTAGTGGTATAACCTCACTGAAGATGTGTAACCTTTAATTTCCTAAGTGTAGGCTAGTCTGTGTTCAAATTAGTGATTTTTTTCATTCTGCTTTAAGAACCTATGAAAAGATATTAGTGACATAAAATTGTACTTATTTTGTGTAATCTTTTCAGTGATTATTGCAATAATTATATAGTATTATCATAAAAGAAAAATATAATTTTACATGTCATGAGAATATTTTCAGAAAGGCTAATGTATGAGTATAGGTGACTTAATTTATCTTAGTTACCTGAAGAATATAATAGTCCCAGTGGAAAATACATCCCTGGCTTATCTGCCAACCACCAATCAACTCCAGGTGGATTATGGAACCAAAGTTCCTGATCAAGGGGTGGTGAGCTATTCCTGTTGTCAAAAATCCTTCCAGCCTCCAGGGAACACAGCTCAAGCTTCACCTCCACTTTGGGTGATGTTGGATCCCCTGCCTTAGAAGGCTTGTGTCTCAAAGAAGCTGGTGTCTGCACTAGTCTATGGACCAATGACATGGACTTAACTGGGTGCCTTCAAAATTCTTAGGTCAAAGCCCTACACTCTAGGACCTCAGAATGTGACTATATTTGAAGATAAGGTCTTTAAAAAGGTAATAAGGTAAAATAAATTCATGCGGATGGGCTGGTACACTCAAAAGAAGAGAAAATTAGGACACAGACATGCCCAGAGGGAAGACCATGTAAAGAGACAGGATAAGATGATAAGGTGGTCATGTCTAAGCCAAGGAGAAAGATCTCAGAAAATACACACACCAAAACAACCCTATCAACACCTTAATCTCAGACTTCTAAGCCACCAGGTCTGTGAGACTGTGCCATGGCAGCAACAGTAAACAGATGCATCTACTTTTCAGCGTCCATCAAACAATGTGAAGAGTTGTAGAGTAACCATGCTCAGACAAGCCCAGCACTCTGTCTATCCTTCAGTTCAGTTCAGTTCAGTCTCTCAGTCGTGTCCAACTCTTTGCGACCACATGAATCGCAGCACGCCAGGCCTCCCTGTCTATCCTTAATGCCCCCTAAACCCAAAGCAGCTCACCAACTTGAGTCTTTCCATTTTTTTTTTTTAATTTTTATTTGTTTAGAGCAGTGTTAGGTTCATAGCAAAATTGAAAGGAAGATGCAGTTTCCCCATATGAGCCCTGCCCCTGAGGACGTATGAGTAGAATGTGTGTTGTTGTTGAGAACTCTACGCTGACACACCAGAACCCCCAGAGTGCACAGTGGACATCAGCATTCACTCTTGGTGTGTTTATTTTCTCCCAAGTGAAAGTGAAGTGAAGTCGCTCAGTCATGTCTGACTCTTTGCGACCCCGTGGACTGTAGCCCACCAGGCTCCTCTGTCCATGGGATTCTCCAGGCAAGAGTACTGGAGTGGGTTGCCATTTCCTTCTCCAGGGGATCTTCCCAACCCAGGGATCAAACCCAGGTCTCTCGCATTGCAGACAGACGCTTTAACCTCTGAGCCACCAGGGAAGCCCCATTTTCCCCCAAGTTAATGTTAAATTTTATTACTTTTGTTCTTCAAGATGTATACTCATCACTCATCAAAAGTCATTGACCTAAGGGATCATAAGCTATTGTCACTGTGTTTAAGCATCCAAATCATTAATTGTTGCTGTTCAGTGGCTCAGTTGTGTCCGACTCTTTGTGGCCCCATGGACTGGGGTCATAAAGATCACTAATGGCCTTTTAAAAAATTGTTTAACAATAAGAAATATTGCCTATTCCCATATTTGATAGTCCATTTTTTTGTTTGTTTGTTTTTTGGTTTCTTGAGTGTAAAATGCTAGAAAGTTAACTGTTGTTAGGTTCTCATAGAGCACAGGAAGGTTTCTGTTTCTCCTTTGCCCAAATCATAATAGCTTTTCATGACCAGATTTTTGTCCTGTTAGCTCATTTTTAAAGATTTCATATATCCACTCAAAAGAGGAACAGCCTCCTTACTGCTGGTCTGGGAGCCTTCCTCTGAGTTTACATGAGGTGACCCTTCCTCTGGGAGGCTCTCCAGAGTGAATCAATACAGATTGTAATATACTGGAAGAGTAATGAATCAGAGAAGCATTGACTGTCACTGTTGGTTAGTTGAAAATGGAGATATTTTTTCTAAGCAAAGAACTCCATGATTATTTGATGAAAAAGTCAAGAATTTAAATACTTTCTCAACTGAAAGAAGTGGCTTGAATGTAGCCCTTTTATAGTAGATCTTTTCCAAAGTAATGGGGAAAAGACATCAAAAAAATATTTGAGGCAGGATGAGAAATAGCGAAAGAACAGTTGGATCTACCCTAGCAATTGAAGATTTCCTGGGTGGTCAGAGAAAAGCGAACAAGGTGCAGAGTTGGATATTTGGGAAGATGCTCCTGGTGTGGTGCTTGGGTTTTATTTCAAGTGCAAGTTATTGAAGGATTCTTAGCAAGGAAATAGCACGACCCTTTTTTCTTTAAAAATGTCACTCTTGCTGACATATGACAACCAAATTACATGTTTTCAGGGCTGACAGGAGAAGCCACTTAAGAGGCTGCTTAGTAACCCATCAAGAAATAATGGCAGCGTGAACTCTGATTGCCGTGGTAGAGCAGGAGGAAAGTGGATGGACTGGAGATGTATTTGGAAGTAGAAATATCACAAGTGATTGTGAAGTTTTTGTGAAGATGTTGTGAGGCACAGAGGGGAGAAGAATAAGTGTATACTCCCAATTTTCTTACTTGAACAATTTATGAATCATGGTATCATTTTACTGAAATGGGCCAATCTTAGTGAAGAATGGATTTTTTTTTTTAGTTGCTGTTTTAAAAGTGGTACAAATCCTTTTATATGAAAATAATGATAATGGCTTTACCAGGTACCATGTGCTTTGACTTTCCTTCACTTTCCAAAGGTAGTTGGTATGAAAATATACAATAACATATATCCCAATTATCAACTACAGAAATGGGGAAATAACTTCATTGGTGGGGTAGCCCTGAGTGAAAGCAAAAAAGATATCATCACTCATCATGTTATCACATTTTGTCTTATTTGAAGAAGTTTACATGCATTTCATAACCATAAAGTAACTAAGTTTCCTAAACTATGTGGGCCTCTAATTGCCTGTGATGTATTGATGAGGGCTCTAAGACAGGAGAATTCTTGCACTTGTTCATCTGAAAGAGAAAATCATGCGGACACAGACATACAGTGCAGAAGGGTGTATATGTGTGTGTGTGTGAGTGATTCAGTCATGTCTGACTCTTTGCACCCCCATGGACTGTTGCCCACCAGGCTCCTCTATCCATGGGATTCTCCAGGCAAGATCACTGAAGATATTGCCAGTCCCTTCTCCAGGGGATGTTCCTGACCCAGGTATCTAACCTGAGTCTCCTACATTATCAGACAGATTCTTTACCATCTGAGCCAGCAGGGAAGCCTGTGCAGAAGGATACATACTGCCAAAGAGAGTGAAAAACTAGCAGCCAGATACAAAGTGATAGACAGAGAATGGAAATCGGGATAAACCAGATGATTTCACAGAGGAGCTGGCTTTTGAGTAGGCACATGTGTGGTGTTTGTCCTGTGGTCATATGGAAAGAGATCAGAGGGACAGAATGAATGGGGAGTCAACATTTTAAACATTTAGCTTTAGTCTTTCTTTTTGGCTGGACCATGGTTGATTGTAGAGAAGAATTTGTATTTAGTTGTGAGGATATTACCCAGTGCTAAGAATTGTGACCCTGTGTTGTAGGTAGAAAGGCTCATTCAAACATCTTTCAAAGGATTTTTTCAGTGGCTATAGACTGTACATGGAGAAGGCAATGGCACCCCACTCCAGTCCTCTTGCCTGGAAAATCCCATGGACGGAGGAGCCTGGTGGGCTGCAGTCCATGGGGTCGCAAAGAGTTGGACACAACTGAGCAACTTCACTTTCACTTTTCACTTTCATGCATTGGAGAAGGAAGTGGCAACCCACTCCAGTGTTCTTGCCTGGAGAATCCCAGGGACGGGGGAGCCTTGTGGGCTGCCATCTATGGGGTCAGACAGAGTTGGACACGACTGAAGCGACTTAGCGGCGGCAGCAGCAGCAGCATAGACTGTACATGGGTATTCCTAATTTTATACCTCTTGTTTATATTTTCTTTTTTTTAAATATTCTATTCTAACTGTAATCTTGGAATATTATATATATATATATATATATATTTAACTTTTTTATGCTCTTTTTCCTGTCTCAGTCTGTTTCTCTCACACATATACTTTAGGATAAAAAAGTTGAGGTAAGAAAAAACTCCACATAGCTGAATAATTAGAGATGATGTAGAAATCAATATGAATAAATGATGAATTGACTTTTGTGTTAAAACTCACAGCTATGAAACTCTTAAATAAATTAATCCAGTATGGAACAAAGTGGAAAGGATGAACAAGATGGTAGTCAGCATATTTATTGGATGATTAGGAATGAAAATAATATTTATAGTCTGTTAACATGGTAGACAGATTAGTTAAAAATAAATTAAAAAATTAAATATTAGAATAGAGTCATTTTTATGACACTAAGTACAGTTAGATCTCTCTTTCCTTTTACCATCTGCTCTCTTCATATAGCTTATTCATCATAAGTTTCTTATTATTTTTTTCTTAACACCTTCTTGGTGAGCTATTGATATGCCATTTCACAGGGTAACTTCACAGGACTTCTGATCTCCAACTAGAAGTCTTGAATCCTTGTGTATTCTCTCTTAGCAACTTCTAGGATCCACAAAGGATCCTAAGTTGGAATTCAGTTTCTATTTTTCCACCTCTATTGTTCAGGAATAATCCCTAAGGTAAAAGGAGAGGAGTAATCCCTAATGGTGTCTCTGGTGGCTCATATGGTAAAGAATCTACCTGCAATGCAGGAGATTCAGGTTCAATCTGGGTCAGAAAGATCCCCTAGAGAAGGAAATGACAACCCATTCCAGTATTATTGCCTGGAGGACCTCGTGGATAGAGGAGCCTGGTTCCTCTCAGTCCATGTTCTCAGAGTCAGACACAACTGAGCGACTAACACTTTCACTCAATCCATATACAGACAGTTCATAAAGACTGAGAATCAGGCTATGCATAGGGGTTGAACATTGGCTTTTATCTAATAGGAAACTACATCTATTGCTTTGATAATTCTCAAGCAAATATACTACCTGAAATGAAAAACAGAAAAAAAAATCAGTTGTTGAATTGCATATTAGTATATAAAAAATAATTCAGTAATGATAAGGGAAAGAAAACCATAACTGGAACATTTTTAGAATTTTCCTTGGAAAACAGGGAGGAACTTTCTCCAGGTAGAAGTGATGTCAGTGTTAAATAGACCTGGCAATGTTAGCTGTGTGGCATTTGTCTCTGAGGCTGGGTTTCCTCATCTCTAATGAGAAAAGCAATGACTTAACTTACAAAGTTGCTATAAGGATTAAAGATGATAGTTGAGCGATGCCTGACAGATGCATCACTGGCATTAAGTAAATGCTTTTAGAAAAGTTTATAAGAATTTGTAAAGATATTCACATAAATATCTTGCCCCACCCCCAACAAATGCATAGTTGCTTCTATGTCTCTATTTGCACACTATTCGAAAAGAATGAGAACATTTTCTTGTATTTCTTAGCTGAATGACACATTTGATTGCTATTCAACTATTTTGCCTACTGGGGCTTCCCTGGTGACTCAGTGGTAAAGAATATGCTTACCTACATAGGAGATGTGGGTTCGATCTCTGGGTTAGGAAGATCCCCTGGAGAAGGAAATGGCAACTCACTCCAGTATTCTTGCCTGGAGAATCCCATGAACAGAGGAGCCTGGCAAGCTGCAGTCCACGGGGTTGCAAAGAGTTGGATACAGCTTAGCTACTAAACAACATGAAAATTTTGCCCACTGGCTCCACTGAACAGACAAAAGTACAAATGGATGCAATTTTATATTCTCACCTAGATATAAATATGTTCATGTAGAGCCCAAACATACATGTGTACATATATGTGTGGTGGTAGTGGTGCTCATGTGCTCAGTCGCTCAGTCGTGTCTGACTCTTTGGGACCCCATGAACTGTAGCCTGCCAGTCTCCCCTGTCCATGGGATTTCCCAGGCAGTAATACTGGAGTGAGTTAACATTTCCTCCTCCAGGGGATCTTCCTGACTCAGAGTTCACGTTTATATATCTATATCATCTATATATCTATATCTATATCTATATCTATATCTATATCTATATCTATATATCTATATCTATATCTGTCTGTATCTGCTGCTGCTGCTGCTGAGGCGCTTCAGTCACGTCCGACTCTGTGCGACCCCAGAGACAGCAGCCCACCAGGCTCCCCCATCCCCAGGACTCTCCAGGCAAGAACACTGGAGTGGGTTGCCATTTCCTTCTCCCTATCTGTATCTATCTATATCTATACCTATCTACCTGTGTATCTATTTCTAATCTATCTCTATATGTATGTACTAAGTAGGCTGCATAACATTCAAGAAGAAAATGATCTTTCATAATTCATTTGGGAGACCTTCAGGGCTGCCCTTTGGATCCTCATGAACATGTCATGAATGATATAAATGGCACCATTAGTACTAAAAGGAACTGGTTGCTGCTCTTTTAAAAAAAAAATGATTTCAATTGAGGTATTAGTTGCTATAATGGAAAGTGAATGGACTTCAGGTCAAAAAGCTTAACCTAGCACTGTGGCTTATTAGCTGTGTGGCATTTGGCCCCAAGCCTGTGTTTCTTCATCAATCATGAGAAAAGCAGGACTCAACTTTACAAAAGTGCTGTAAGGATTAAAGATACTAGTTACTTGAACAGCGCCAGACACATGCATCTTAGGCATTCAATAAATACTTGATCTTTCAGTTAGTTGTATTTTCTTTAGTCATGTCCTGGGAATCACTGCATCACACAGACTCAGAATTACTTGAGCTGAAAGGACTCTAGGTACCATGTGTTAGAAAACAGTTTAGTAAAGAAGTATGTGAGCTGGTTAAGTCACATGTTATTGTTGTTCAGTCACAGTCATGTCTGATTGTTTGCAACCCCATGGACTGTGGCATGCCAGGCTCCTCTCCTTCATCTCCCAGAGTTTGCTCAAACTCATGTCCATTGAGTCGGTGATGCCATCCAACCATCTCATCCTCTGTTGTCCCCTTCTCCTGCCCTCATTCTTTCCCAGCATCAGGATCTTTTTCAATGAGTCAGCTCTTCGCATCAGGTGGCCAAAGTATTGGAGTTTCAGCTTCAACGTCAGTCCTTCCAATGAACACCCAGGACTGATCTCCTTTAGGATGGACTGGTTGGATCTCCTTGCAGTCCAAGGGACTCTTAAGAGTCTTCTTCAGCACTATAATTGAAAGAATCAATTCTTTGGTGCTCAGGAGTCTTTATGATCCAACTCTCATATCTGTACATGACTACTGGAGAAACCATGATAGAGTAACTTGGTGGGTTCAGACAGAGTGTGGTCTTCCTCAGCTACATAAATCCAGAGATTCCATTTTAATTAGTCCATAAGAGGACTGATAAATATTAGCAAAATATAGTACTTAAATTTCTCTAGGTGAGAAGATAGCTAGAGTTCTGAATAGAACTGGTTGCCCAGACAGAATGGTCTGTCCTCTATGAGCATATCTACCCAGGAGACAAGATCAGCCTATTTCCTGGTGAGTGAATTGTCAGAGCAAGTCCTTCAAAGGTGTAACATTTGATTATTTGTATAAATATACTTCTGAAATTTTCTTTCATTTAAAGACAAAAAATTATATTCTGGTAAATTACAAATTTGTGTATCATAGTTTCACAGATATAGAGTCATTTATAAAACTAATCATGCTATTACTTCATCCTTCTGTATTTTCTGTAAGTAGATGAAATAGGACTGTGTGTAATTCAAAGAAAATATTGTCAAGGCCTTTGGGAAGTTGTTATCTAGGTTCATAAGTTTTCATTTAATACACATTTGTTTTAGTTTGTTTTGGGACAACAAAAATGTCTTTATCAGGAAGTTCTAAAAATTCATTTTCAATCAATCAATATTTATCAGACAAACCAGGCCAGCTTCAGAAAGTCCTGATTGTTTTCTATTTTATCTACCTCTTTTTCCCTCAGATTTTAAGTGACAGTAAGATGCATGCAAAGTTGTGAACGATAATTTAGTGCCGTCATATCTCCATCTTTTTTCAGAACCGTCGCTAAAGTCTTATTTGTGGGCATAGGGATAACAATAGGGAAGATGCAGCAAGGCAACAGAGAGTCAGTTTCACTGAGAATCACTCAGTGAGGGTGCTTTTTGACATGACTGAATAAAAGAGCTTAAATACTACGTGATTTATCATTAACATCATAGTCCAAATGTGGGCCTTGAGATTGATGGGTTCACTGGTTCAAGGGAAGTAAGGACTCCAGCCCCTTCTGTCTTCCTGTGCTGTGATGCTGTGATTGGCAACATCCATCTCATTCTCCTTTCTTTTACTGTCATAAGACAGGTTCTGGGAGCCTCTGGGGCTGCATAGGTACTTGACTACCTCCCATGGCATCAAGATGGCCCATACCTCTCACTTAATGTGAGTGCTCATTCACTTGAGTCATGTCTGCCTCTTTGTGACCCCATGGCCTGTAACCTGCCAGGTTCCTCTGTCCATGGGATTTCCCAGGCAAGAATCCTGGACCGGCTTGCCATGACCTTCTCTGGGGAATCTTCTCGACCCAGGGATGGAACCTATGTCTCCTGCATCTCGTGCATTCATTGTAGGCAGATTCTTTACCTCTGTGCCACTTGGGAAGCCCACCAGTAGATATCTGTTGAAAGCTATCCCTGAGTCTCTTATGTTTTTGTATTGATACATTTTTTCTGAGAAAAGGCATTAAACAATCATTTTCATTATTGTTGTTGAAGATTACTTTTCCATGTTTTTGGAGTAGCAAACAGTCTTGGAGGATGCAGACCATGGCTTTCTCTGAGCAGAGGGATGATGTATCTCCTGACAAGGGTAGTAGTACTATTTCCCACAGGGAAGAGGTCATGCCAGGTCGCTAGTGGTGCTTGTATAAGATTAGGGATTTCCTAAGATTTGCCTTTCTCAGCTGTGACACAGAGCCACAGTGTGTAGCATTCACCTGAGCACACCTCTGTATCTCCCCAGGGGATTCAGGGTGTAAGAAGCACAGATAGGAACATGAATCTCCCACTGCTATCAGTAATAAATATCCTTGTGTCTGAGTTAAGGCTCCTCATGTTTTCTGGCAATGTGTTAAATAACAGTGAGAGGCTAACTTCCACCTTGTAGGTCCCGTAAAATCTCAGAGCTTTTGCAGTTCTTCTCAGTTTCCAGAAACACCTCCAGCAAGTTTCTCCTCCTGTGAGATAAAATGAAATGGGGTTGCGAGTGGTTCCCAAGCCAATTGCCAGCAATAAGAATGGACTGCAACTAAAAGAAGCAGCCCCATGTCCTAAGCAGAGGACAATCCTCAGATGACGGCACTATTATTCAGTGGATAAAAGAAGAATGGAATAGAACTTGGAGACTCAGATAAAATATCAGGCACAATTTCCACGCCAAATCTCTCCAGAATCCAGAAAGATCTTTGTATCAGAAAAACATGGGAATTAGGACTTTCTTACTATGACAGTGATATGGCTGGAGGGACAAAACTCCAAAAAGAATTGAACCCCTGCATATTCAAAGCCAAACTTAGTTACCCGTATTTTAGGAAATATGCTGATTATTATGCCCAAATCCTTAGTCTTCTTATTTTAATTTATAACACGTACATCACATGTTTTGTGAATCTCTTCTTGTCAGTTAATTTTTCATTATTTTTTGAGTTTTTTTTTTTTTTTTTTTTTTTTTAGTGACAGGAAAGAGGAAGTTCCTTCAGCTCTCAAAATTGGCTACAGTGAGATACTATCTCTCCTTTTTGATAAATCCTATTTTACAACTGGATTTATAGTGATAAAGTGCAAGTTTAGAGGAGTTTTGTGCTTTTTTTTAAAGTAAATTTTAAAGATGTCTACTTAAAAAAGAAATCAACTTCACGACTTTAGTGACAATTACAGTCATTGCCTAATCGTATCCTCCATTTCTGTTTTCACTATCAACTGACATGAATTTAACACCAGGGGATTTCCTGAGAGTGTTGAAAGTTGATATGGCACTTGATGTATAAATTTATTACTTGAGTAAAGTAATATAGCATTGGAGGAAACCATTAACATGCTGACCACAGAGTTACAGAAATATCTCAGCTGAGCTCATGTTAAGTAGTGCTGACAAACATTGTGATTTCCCTGAAAAAAAGAAGAGAACTCTGTCTGAATCTTTAATAAGATGAGATGGAGATGGAAAACTTTCCATCTGTTTACCTTAGCTTCTCTTCTGAATGGTGTGTGTGCGTGTGTGCATATGTGTGTATACGAGCCCAGTCACTTCAGTCATATCTGACTCTGCAACTCCATGGACTGTAGCCCGCCAGGCTCCTCTGTCAATGAGATTGTCCAGGCAAGCATACTACAATGGATTGCCATGCCTTCCTCCAGGCAATCTTCCTGACTCAGGGATCAAACCTTGGTCTCCCCCATTGCAGGAGTATTCTTAACCTGCTGAGTCATGTGGGAAGCCCATTTTGAATGGCTTAAGATGTTAAAAGTGAAGACCTATTGGAGAGTTAAAATCACTGCCTTATACAAATGCAACAGTATCCTGTACTGAAAAATTTTAACACTTAAAAATTAGCAAAATTCTCCAAAACAGATCTGGAAAGATGCTCAATATCATTAGTCATTAGAGAAATGCCAATCAAAATTTTAATGAGGTACCACTTCACAAAGGTAAAGATAGTGTTGTTTCTTTTTTTAAAGGAAAATAGCAAGTGTTTGCAGAGCTGTGGAGAAATCGGAACTCTTGTACACTTCTGATGGGGATGTGTTATGTTTCAGTCATTGTATAAAAGAGTTCAACTCTTCCTCAAACAGTTAACTTCAGATTACCATATGATCCAGCAATTCCACTCTTACGTATATGCCCAAAGGGACGGGAAATGGATTCTCAAATTCAAACACACTCATGTTCAAAGCAGCATGAATCACAATGGGCCAAATGTGGAATCAGCCCAAGTGGCCACCATCGAATGAATAAACAAATTGTGATATATGCATGCAATGGAATATTATTCAGCCCCAAAGAGGAATGATGTACTGACAAGTGCTATGAGGTGGATAAAATCTAGGACGCTATGCCAAATGAAAGAAGCCAAGGGACTTCCATGGTGGTCTAATGGCTAATACTTCGCTTTCCAATGCAGAGGGTATGGGTTTGATCCCTGGTCGGGGAGCTAAGATCACACATGCTTCTCAGTCAAAAAATTAAAATGTAAAACCGAAGCAATATTGTAACAACTCAATAATAATTTTTAAAACATCCCACATTTAAAAAAAATCTTTTTTAAAAAAAGAAGCCAAGTATAAGAGGTCCATATTATATGATTCTACTTATATAAAATATTCAGATAGATAAATCCAGAGAAATAGAATTCAGATGGTTGATGCTGGGGGCATAGGAGCCTGAGGAGTAAATTCTCCATGTGTCCAGGTTTCCTTTCAGAGTATGAAAGGAAGTAGATAGAGGGGATGAGTGTAAGGCCTTACAAATGCACTGAATGCCACTGAATTGTTTACTTTAAAATGGTTGATTTCATGTTGTGTAAAACATTGCACAGTAAAAAAAAAAATGTAGACATTTGATAATTACTTTAAAAATATTTGCGGGCTTCCCTGAGAGCTCAGTTGGTAACGAATCCACCTGCAATTCAGGAGACCCTGGTTGGACCCTTGGTTGGGAAGATCCCCTGTGGAAGGAAAAGGCTACCCTCTTCAGCGTTCTGACTGTATAGTCCATGGGGTCACAAAGAGTCGGACACGACTGAGCGACTGTCACTTTCACTTGAAAATATTGGCACACTGGGGCTTCCCTGATAGTTCAGCTGGTAAAGAATCCACCTGCCAATGCTGGAGACCTGGGTTCACTCCCTGGGTTGGGAAGATCCCCTGGAGGAGGGCATGGCAAGCCACTCCAGTACTCTTGCCTGGAGAATCCCAAGGACAGAGAAACCTGGCAGGCTACAGTTCATAGGGTCTCTAAAAGTCAGACAAGACTGAGCAACTAAGCACAGCACACAGCATTGGCACATTACCACTTAGTAGAATATTCATTAACATACACATGTAACTTGTTTTAACACATATGTAATATTTTTTTAAAAATCCAATCTACCTGATAGTTATGACTTTTATCATGTAAAATGCTGATACTGATTTCAGAACTCTAATACTGTTTGAGTTTACAACCTTTCAGCAAAACATAAACATTTTAAGATATTTATAAAGTCCTATGTTTGTATCATGGTACTAAAAAAAAAAATCCAGTATGAAACAAGAGATTTCAGTATATTTAAATGTTAGAAATCCTGCTGTAGAGTGTCCATTTTTTAATCTGAGTGATAAGACATATATTTCAAAATTATATTAAAATTCATCTTCCAGGTCCACACACAGTCTCTTCCACTAAAGAACTATTGCTGCAAATGAGCTTTTCTTTTTTTCTTTTTTAATAAAAAACTAACTACTCTTTCAAGATAAGTAATCAAAATAAATCAACTTCATTTGTATTAATGATAGACTTTCCAAAACATGCCAATTATATTTGAAAAGATTTAAATTCTTGATTTAAGGACATTCAAAACAGTTGTCTCATAAAAAATTCTGCTTCTGACAAGAGTTGCTATCAAAGGCTTGCAGTGTCTGGCCCCCTTAACCTTGACAGTGGCAATTTCAAATGAAGAAAATAACCTTTATCTGTCTTGTTCAGGCACAGTTTCAGGGCCAAAAGTTCAGTTTTGACATATTCACTGAAGATAATGGATATCACTGATGGCCTTTGATAATTATGTGATGTTAATAAGAATAATGAATTATTAAATACTTTAGAGCTATTTATTTAATTGGATGGCAAATCTCACTTTTTTTTTTTTTTTTTTTTGCTGCTCCCCATGGCATGTGGGATTTTAATTCCCCTACCGGGGATGTAACCTGGACCCCCTGCATTGAGAACACAGAGTCTTAACCAATGGGCTACCACGGAAGTCCAGAGGATTTTATATATATATATATATATATATATATATATATATATATATATAAAATTTCACAATTAAAGTACTCTTCTGACTGTTAAACATTTGTATTTGTCCAGTTTGCTTACTTATTCTTGTGTTTCTTTTTCCAACATTAAGCTCATATTTTTATTGTCACCAAGATAAGGTACTTGAAGTACTTTTGCTTCCCTGCCATTTTTAGAATGCAGTGTTTGATTCTGTATTCTCTCCCTCAAAGCCATTGTAGAAACGGCCTGATGAAAACAAGCTTCATTTTTTTCTCCATGATAAATGAGATAAATGACTGAATCCATTTGACACAACTTAAACCACTGAGGGTTCACTTAGAAAGCATTTACATGCACCTACTTCGTGCCTGGAGCTGCAGATGTAAAAAAGTGAGGCACACACATTCCAGTAATCAATGCAATCAGAAGCATTATATTCAAGAACTGTTCATGAGCTCCAAGAGAAGAAGAGGGGAAGTTTCATAACACTTTCCAAAATAATATAAGGAAAGGGAAATACTTGTCAAAGGCAGGCTCACTATAATTTTCCATCCTGCACAGACATGTCCAACGTGAATGCGTCTTTCCTCACGTTCGATCATTTATTTATTCAGGGACTGCATGTTGAGTAACTCTCAGGCCATAAGCAGAATCTTCAGTGTGGGTTAAAACAGGGTCTTCTTAGAGTTGAAGGGGAGAATGAGAGAGACCCAAAACATGGGTTTGCATCGAATGACGCTCATAAATATAGATGCTTGAATTGATATGAAGGCAAAGTACAGGGTGTGACAAGTCTAATTCAGGATACAAATCCAGGGAGTCTTCTCTGAGAAAATCATAGCTAAACAGACCCCCAGATGGTCAAGAAGACCCCTTCAGGTGGAGGGAGGTGGGCTGAGCATCCCAGCAGAGGTAGGATGGTCTAAGGGAAAAGTGTCTGCTATCCAAAAGTCCTTTAGGAAACATAGTCAGTGAGTCTCTGGACTGCTGTGAGTGACACCAGACACAGGGCACGTCCAGTACACACACTGGAAAAGTCAGAAGGCTCTGTGCTCTTAAGCAACACATTTCAGTCTTCATGGGTCTACACTGTTGCTGCTGCTGTTGTTCTTTTTGCTGCTGCATGGACTATAGCACACAGGCTTCCCTGTCCTTCACTGTCTCCCCTAGTTTGCTCAAACTCATATCAATTGAGTCAGTGATGCCATCCAATCATCTCATCCTCTGTTGTCCCCTTCTCCTCCTGCCTTCAATCTTTCCCAGCATCAGGGTCTTTTCCAATGAGTTGGCTGTTTGCATCATGTGGTCAAAGTATTGAAGTTTTAGCTTCAGCATCATTCCTTTCAATGAATATTCAGGACTGATTTCCTTTAGGATTGATTGATTTGATCTCCTTGCAGTTCAAGGGACTCTCAAGAGTCTTTTCCAGCACCACAGTTCAAAAGCATCAACTTTTCGGTGCTCAGCCTTCTTTTTGGTCCAACTCTCACATCGTGCATGACTACTGGAATGTAGCTTTGACTAAAGGGACCTTTGTTGGCCTACCCTGACATCTCAGCAAAAGTTTGACACAAATGCAGAGAGATTCCAGTTGGCAGTATTAGTGCCAAAGCTCACATCAAATTCTTGTGAACCATATTTTCAGCATGGCTGAGGGTTTCCTCATTTAAAAATGCTTTATATCTTTACCCATTTTGAAACTTTACCCATTTGGGGTGTTTTAAAGCTATCCATTTTGGAACAGAACCTTATTCATGCACTATACATTAAGAAAAACTGCAGTGTAAGATGGAACCTTTCTGGATACTTTCATCATATAGGAGGCAAGGCTGCACAGGAGAACATCCTTGAACTAAATCTAAGTTCTCATAAGCCAACAATGCTCTGAGATCTCTGTGGGGTTGCATTAAAGGCTGGTGCTTGATAAGCATTGATTGTGCCAAGAAATATTAGTAGGTAATTTGAGAATATACAGACTACAAAGCACTGTGTATCTAAGAGGTCAGTTGCTTGCATTTTATCTGCTTCCAATTTTCAGAAACCCTGGTTACTTCTCTCTCAGTTTCTAGCTCTGTAGCAAATGGGAGAATTTCAGATCAGTGAAGTATTCCTATTCTTAGAAATAAATGGTGATTAGAAGCAGAGAGGGGGTTACCTTCATTGTTCAAGGAGACTGAAGGGCAAAATGTTAAGAAGAATACATGCTGAAAGCTTTGCAGACTAATTTATTATTTTTAATGGTTTCATTTGTCACAGACATGAGCATATTATTTACACTTGGATAAACTTGCCCTTTTCAAATGGAGAAGGGAATTAAATTCAAAAGACTTTATTATAGACAACAAAAATTCCCTTTGAGCAAAAGTTATTTTTATGCCACTAAAGATGCTATGTGGTTTGTCTGTTTCCTCATTTGGAATTCAGATAATTCAATGATAATAATAATGATGATCATAATAATAATACCTCTTGCACTTAGTAAGTTGAAACAGATGGAAATGGAAAGCCCAAGCTGCTATTCAGCAGAGAATCACTGTGCAAATATTCCAACAGCTTGTGTGATTTTTCAAACTATTCTCTCAAGATCAACAAATCATTATATTGAAAAGTTGAGAAACACAGCACACTGCAAAAAGGTGATCTGCATGTTGAGTTTGGGACCCTTTATAGTCAACTCAACAATGATAGTAAAACCACTGTTTTCAAAGGGTACAAGTAAGAAAAGGGCTTGGAGATTATGTTTGACACTATTTCTGAAAGAAGAGTCATCTGTGTGTGTGTGTGTCTGTGTGTATGTGTGTGTGTTACAATGTTCTTTCAGGCCTCTTTCTCAGCATTAAAACATGCTGAATCTCATTTATCTTGAAAAAACTCAGCACCATAAACTTCTCTTCTACCTTCAGTTCCCTAATTTTCCCATTATTGCCACAGTTCTAGGGAAAAAAGGTTTAAAAGGCACGTTTAATTCTTCATCTACCTTGTGCTTTAGTGCCTATAATGATCATCCATTACTTCATTTAAGAAATGTTAATGGAGCTCACATAATTTACTCTGTGTTGAAGATTGGATGGCGAGTATGGTGAAATAAAATACAGTCCCCAAAACACCATTAAATGGGGGGGTGGACATTAAATGTACATTCCTGGGGATGGAGGGCTTCCCAGGTGGCCCAGTTCACTTCAGTCACTCAGTCGTGTCCGACTCTGCAACCCAACGGAATGCAACAGGTCAGGCTTCCCTGTTCATAACCAACACCCAGAGATCGCTCAAACTCATGTCCATCAAGTCGATGATGCCATATAACCATCTCATCCTCTGTCATCCCCTTCTCCTCCTGCATTCAATCTTACCCACCGTCAGGGTCTTTTCTTACCAGTCAGCTCTTCACATCAGGTGGCCAAAGTATTAGAGCTTCAGCTTCAGCATCAGCCCTTCCAGTGACTATTCAGGAATGATTTTCTTAGGATTGACTGGTTAGATCTCTTTGCAGTTGAAGGGATTCTTAAGGATCTTCTCCAACATCACAGTTCAAAAGCATCAATTCTTTGGTGCTCAGCTTTCTTTATGGTCCAACTCTCACATCCATACATGACTACTGGGAAAACCATAGCTTGGACTATATGGACCTTTGTCAGCAAAGTAATATCTCTGCGTTTTAATATGTTGTCTATTTTGGTCATAGCTTTTCTTCCAAGGAGGAAACATCTTTCAATTTCATGGCTGCAGTAACCATCTACAGTGATTTTGGAGCCCAAGTAAAGAAAGTCTGTGACAGTTTCCATTGTTTCCTCATCTATTTGCCATGAAGTGAAGGAATGAGATGCCATGATCTTAGTTTTTGGAATGTTGAGTTTTAAGCCAGCTTTTTCACTCTCCTCATTCACTTTGATCAAGAGGTTATTTAGTTCTTCTTCACTTTCTCCCAAAAAGGTGGTCTCATCTGTGTTATCTGCGGTTATTGACATTTCTCCTGGCAATTTTGATTCCAGCTTGTGCTTCATCTAGCCCAGCATTTCACATGATATACTCTGAATATAAGGTAAATAAGCAGTGACAATATATAGTCTTGATGTATTCCTTTCCTAATTTGGAACCAGTCTGTTGTTCTATGTCTGGTTCTAATGGTTGCTTCTTGACCTGCATACAGATTTCTCAAGAGGCATGTGAGGTGGTCTGGTATTCCCATATCTTGATGAATTTTCCATAGTTTATTGTGATACACACAGTCAAATGCTTCAGTGTAGTCAATGAAGTGGAAGTAGGTGTTTTTCTGGAACTCTTTTGCTTTTTCTATGATCCAGCAGATGTTGACAATTTGATCTCTGGTTCCTCTGCCTTTTCTAAATCCAGCATAAACATCTGGAATTTCATAGTTCATGTACTGTTGAAGCCTGGCTTGAAGAATTTTGAGAATTACTTTGCTAGTGTGTGAGAGGCATACAACTGTGAGGTAGTTTGGTCATCCTTTGACATTGCCTTTCTTTGGGATTGGATGGGAAACTGATCTTTTCCAGTTCTGTGGCCACTGCTGAGTTTTCCAAATTTGCTTGCATATTGAGGGCAGCACTTTCACAGCATCATCTTTTAGGATTTGAAATAGCTCAACTGCATTTCCATCACCTCCACTAGCTTTGTTTGTAGTGACACTTTCTAAGGCCCACTTGACTTTGCATTCCAGGATGTCTGGCTCTAGATGAGTGATCACACCATTGTGGTTATCTGTGTCATGAAGATCTTTTTTTTTTTTTTTTGTTATTTTGTGTATTCTTGCCACCTCTTGTTAATATCTTCTGCTTCTGTTAGATCCATACTGTTTCTGTCCTTCATTGTGCCCATCTTTGTACAAAACATTCCCTTGGTATCTCTAATTTTCTTGAAGAGATCTCTAGTCTTTCCAGGTCCATTGTTTTGCTCCATTTCTCTGTGTTTATCACTTAGGAAGGCTGTCTTATCTCTCTTTGCTATTCTTTGGAACTCTGAATTCAGATGGATATATCTTTCCTTTTCTCCTTAGCCTTTTGCTTGTCTTCTTTTCTCAGCTATTTTAAGGCTTTCTCAGACAACCATTTTGCCTTTTTCCATTTCTTCTTCCTGTGGATGGTTTTGATCATGGCATCTGGTACAATGTTACAAATCTTCATCCAAAGTTCTTCAGGCTCTCTGTCTATCAGATCTAATCCCTTTAATCTATTTGTCACTTCCATTGATTAATAAGGGATTTGGTTTAGATCATACCTGAATGGTCTAGTGGTTTTCCCTACTTTCTTCAATTCAAGTCTGAATTTTGCAATAAGAAGTTCATGATCTGAGCCACAGTCAGCTCCCATTCTTGCTTTTGCTGACTGTATAGGGCATCTCCCTCTTTGGCTGCAAAGGAGATGCAGGTGGCCCAGTGGTAAGGAATCTGCCTGCCAATGCAGGAGATGTAGGTTCGATCCCTGGTTTGGAAAGATTCCTGGAGGAGGGCATGACAACCCACTTCTGTATTCTTGCCTGAAAAATCACATGGACAGGGGAGTCTGGTGGGCTATGCTCTATGGGGTCACAGAGTCGGACATTATTGAGCGACTGAGCGTGCATGCACTGGAGATAGAGAACACATTTCCAACCAAAATACTGGTAACTGACCAACGAGTAATTTAAGAGAGGTCATCCATTAATCTTCCTTGATTACGCTTGACTTTGAATAAGTTTGAGATCCCACTAGTTAACTAAACCAAACTTCAGTGGAGTTTTGGAAGGACCACTAGTCCAGTCATCAATCACATAGTTTTCTTTTCTTTTTTTTTTTTTTACCTCACTGAACAACTTGCTGGATCTTAGTTCCCTGATCAGAGATTGAACCCCAAGCCTATGGCAGTGACAGCACAGAGTCCTAACCACTGGACAGCCAGGGAATTCCACAACCATATCCTTGAAGTGAGGTCACTGTAATGCTTCTCACAATCTACATCATTTGTGCTAATGGACCCAATACTGCTTTTTGAGATAAGAGCTAAAAGGTATAATTTAATTGACCTCCAGACAATGGAGTCAAGTAGCATTTATTATAATATAAAGTTACATTACCATATACTTTAAACTAGATTACTGAGAAAGAACAGACCTCCTGAGTGCAGGTAGAGATTTAAAATTACTTGGAAAAGTGCTTCATATTTTTAAATTGAAGAAAGGAATAGACTATGATCCAGAATCATACAAAAAAGTAATTGATTTTAATTTAAATATGTCTCCAAGGCCTGAAGTATTTATTTAATCAAAATAATGGCATAATATCCAAATCAGAAAACACAACATTCTTAATAATTGAGTCACTAAATGAAAAGGAAATGACATTATCTAACATTTATTAAAGCTGTATGCTGGATATAGTTCTAAGAATTCCACAGGGTTACATACAAAACTATAACATCAAAAAACCCTATTATATAGATGTGTGCTCAGTCGTGTCTGACTTTGCAACCCCATAGACTATAGCCCACCACAATCCAGCCCTGGTGGATCCAGGGAATTCAAAGTGGGGACGGCGTTGGCTAGGAAAAACTTACTTATTTAGAGATATAAGATTAGATTAGGAAGAAAATAGTATAGTAGGAAATTTAGGTGGAGAAAAGATGCTGAATAACTTGGTTTACGGGGAAAACGAATAAAACCTTGAGACAAGAGGTTTGCACCATCTACATTGGGCCACTGGCACCCACTTGAATATCGAAGGATGCCCCGCCTTAGGCTCCCTTTCATGTGGGTCTTAGCAGCCAGGGCAAGTAAGTAGACGTGGTGAGCCTCCCAGCTCCAGATGGGAATTCAGCAGAAAAGGGGAGAAAAGAACGACATGGGGAAGCCTAGCATCGGTGCAAGTCTCCAAAATCTATTTTTCAATATCAGCTTATATATCCCAAGTTACACATAATGGAATATGCAGAGTTATGCAGGGGCAGCAGTCCTGACCCTCATTGAGACAAGGCTTTCTTTTTGCATATGCTCCCGTATACAAAAGGTCTCAGGTGGTTTACATTATCTTCTGGCCAAGAGGCTTGTTAACATTTTTATGGCTCTCTTCCTGGATAATTGTCTATCAACCAGAAAATTCCTTTTCCCTAGAAGTGTTTTTGCTTTACTCTGCATCACCCTCAAAGTACTAAATAAATTTACATTCCTGTAGAACAAAGGTGCAGTAGGTTATAACAAAGAAAGTACTTAACTCAAAGATCTAATGTTGCTAATACCAGGTCTACTACCTGTTTTTCTATATACCAACTATATCTAAAAATAAAGGATATGAAAATTTGGCAGCAAGTATTGGCTCAACAAATGAAACCTTTAATCAGTCCTATTCTAATGATTTTGACTCCTCGGAAGCCCCTACATTCCTAGGATGTTTTAAGCTTCCTGTGCCTCCCGCAGTCAGGAGGCCTCAAACAATCACATGCGCAGCTGTATGAGTCCTGCAGGCAGGCTAAAAAGCCATCAGAAGGGTTTTTGAATTGAAACACTTGTATTATGCCCAGGAGATTTATTATCTAAAAGCTCTAATTTTCTCCAGAAAAAGGTGGTGGGGGGACAGTCCCCTGTTAATGACAGAAGAGTAGGTGGAAAGCATAACATAGTAAAGCAGGCAGATTCTGGTCTTGGGGGGTGGATGCTCAGGAATTTCCAGGGGGAATCCCAGAAGCTGATCATATCCTTGCATTTTGTCAGGCTTCCTTCCACATGACCTTGTCACGGGTGGGATTCCTCACACTGGCTCCCGGCAGATTTTAATTTAATTATGTCTCCAAAGCCTGAAGTATTTATTTAATCAAAATAATGGCATAATATCCAAATCAGAAAACACAACATTCTTAATAATTGAGTCGCTAAATGAAAAGGAAATGACATTATCTAACATTTATTAAAGCTGTATGCTGGATATAATTCTATGAATTCCACAGGGTTACACACAAAACTATAACATCAAAAAACCCTATTATATAGATGTGTGCTCAGTCGTGTCTGACTTTGTGACCCCATAGACCGTAGCCCACCACACTCCTCTGTCCGTGGAATTTTCCCAGCAAGAATACTGGAGTGGGTTGATATTTCCTCCTCCAGGATTATATAGATAAGGAACTTAAAAACAGACTCCAATGCTTTGCCCATCATCATATAGCTGGTAAAAGGCCAAGATGAAATTCAAATTCAAACCTCCCAATTCCTAAGCTCTGAAATTTCAATTCCTTCTGTTATACTTAGATCACTCTGCACATGGCATCATGGGAAAAAAATGGCTTTTAAAATTATGCTAAGGCAGCAAACCTACACTCAAGTCTGTTGTACTGTATTTTCCTTATCTAACTAAATCTAACTAATTGATCACTAATTTCCTGTGGTGGTGATTTAGTCACTCAGTTGTATCCAACTCTTGCAACCTCTTAGACTCTAGCCCCCCAGGCTCCTCTGTCCATAGGATTCTCCAGGCAAGAATATTGGAGTGGGTTGCCATTTTCTTCTCCAGGGGATCTTCCTGACCCAGGGATTGAACCCAGATCTCCTACATTGCAGGCAAATTCTTTAACAACTGAGCTACTAGGGAAGCCCTTATTCCTGTGAACCCAGATTTTTATGTGGCAAGATCACCTTCACAATCTTTGAAGCAAGGTGAGCCTTCAGGGGCCTATTTGTAAATCACGATGTTGTGAAAATATGTACACATAGGCAGTGTGTATGAGAACCAAGTAATGGACTGATGCAAGGGTCAGGAAAAGAAAACTCAGGGGGCCTTACAACATTCACTTAAAAAACTGGGGGAAGAAAAATCACTAACTTTGGGCAATGTGTCAATGATGAAAATACAGACTGAACCTACTATCAGTCAGGTAGTCTGTGAAATGCAGTAGAAGCTGAACTCAGTATTTTTCCTTTTCTCAAATCATCATCTTCTTCCATTCTCTAAAATTAGTAAGTTTGATGATAATTTATTCAGATTTGCAAACTGAAAAACATCAGGGGCAAACTTGATACCTGCCTTGACTGTAACACTTCACTTCCTTCATCCTTGGTTATAATGTCAGCATTCTTTCTTATCTGGATTATTGCTATAGTCTTATTTTTCTTGAACTTTTTATTTTGTGTTGGGGTATAGCTGATTAATGGTGTTATGATAATATCAGGTTGTAATCAGCCTTATGAATGATTGATATAGCATGACTCTTACTATATTGGTGTTAACACCATTTGCTATTACATAACTTCCCAGATGGTGCTAATAGTAAGGAATCTGTCTGCAAATGCAGGAGACATAAGAGATGTGGGTTCATTTCCTGGGTAAGGAAAATTCCCTGGAGAAGGAAACGGCAAACTACTCTAGCATTCTTGCCTGGAGAATCCCATGGACAGAGAAGCCAGTCCATAGGGTCACAAAGAGTCAAACACAACTGAGTGTCTAAAGAAAGCAGCACATAAATTCTTACATCTTCAGGCCTTAACAAAAAAGTTCATTTTATTTGCTCATCTGAAGTCCAGTTTGCTCATGTAAAGTCCAGTGGGAAGTGATGTGTTTATGACCTTTCTTTCATGCACTCATTCAGTAATCCAAGATGAGAAAATGCATCTTTAAAGCAGTTTTGAAAGTTGTGCTGGACATTGATGTAAGGCCCCAGCAATTGAAGGAAGAAGGAAGAGGTTGCATAGCTAGTTTTGGAACTTGGTCCTTAACTGGACAGCTGCTTTGTGACAACTCTCTACACCACAGAGATGAGGATAGAGCTTTGCAGGTGTGTGAGATAGCCATCTCTGCCATTTATATTGTCTCTAGACTATTTTCTGTTTTGTAGATAGTAACTTTTCTAAAGATTGAGTCTGATTGTGCCAATTCTCTGTTTATAAACTGTATATCATTCCCCACTGAACTTGTGCAAAGGTAGAACCTTCTATACATAGAATTTATTGTCCACTTAGGAAAATTGTGCAAGTTAAAAAGGATGCTATGAAGTAATTCTGTTGGGACAAAGGTGATAATAACAGTTATGTTAGGACTGCACTGGGCAAACCAAGGCAACATCTAGTCATTCTTCTTATGTACTCACTCTTATGTACTGATGTCTGACTCTTTGTAGTCCCAAGGACTTTAGACAGCCAGGCTCTTCTGTCCATGGAATTTTCCAGGCAAGAATACTGGAGTGGGTTGCCATTTCCTACTTCCCAGATCTTCTCGACCTAGGGATCGAACCTTCATCTCTTACGTCTCCTGCATTGACAGGCGGATTCTTTACCATTAGAGCCACCTGGGAAGCCTTTATGCTGCTGCTGTTAAGTCTCTTCAGTCGTGTCTGACTCTGTGCGACCCCATAGAGGGCAGCCCACCAAGCTCTGCCGTCCCTGGGATTCTCCAGGCAAGAACACTGGAGTGGGTTGCCATTTCCTTCTCCAATGCATGAAAGTGAAAAGTGAAAGTGAAGTCGCTCTGTTGTGTCCGACTCCTAGTGACCCCATGGGCTGCAGCCTACCAGGCCTCTCCGTCCATGGGATTTTCCAGGCAAGAGTACTGGAGTGGGTTGACATTGCCTTCTCTGGGAAGCCCTTTTAAGATGCTTTAAAACCCATGGCTCAGGACTGGTGCACTGGGATGACAAAGAGGGATGGGATGGGGAGGGAGATGGAACGGGGGTTCAGGATGGGGAACACATGTACACCCATAGTGGATTCATGTCAATGTATGGCAAAACCAATACAATATTGTAAAATAAATAAGTAAACATGAACCCCCCTCCCACCTCCCACCCCATATCATCTAACTCATGTACACCCATGGTGGATTCATGTCAATGTATGGCAAAACCAATACAGTATTGTAAAGTAAAATAAAGTAAAAATAAAAATTAAAAAATAATAATAAATAAATAAATAAAACTGAAAATTTAAAAAAATAATAAAAAAAAAATAAAACCCATGGCTTACTTGCTCTTTCAGCTTCATTCCCAGGGCATACTGTATTAATTTAATACAGGTACCATCCATACTGCACTGCCTAGATTCCTAAAATGTATGGCAGTTTTTCCCACTTTGGATTTTCTACTGTTTCTCTTTCCTTTTCCAGTAACTGACACCTAGTCACCTTTCTGGTCCCTATGTAACACTTCTTTCCAGAAATCCCCATTATTTTTCTATTGAAAGCACCGTACCTTTCTTTGGTTCCAGATCATACCATCAATTAAACTGTGTTATAAATACAGTTTATAACAAAAATATCTTTCCCACTTCTTCATGATCAGATAGGTAAATAAGGATTTAATCTATATGATTTTATACGAATTATGGATATAATATAGTACACAAAAACGCTCAGTGTATTACTTGGCACAGAGATAATCTTGGTAAATTTTAGCAATTCTTATTCCCCAGACTTAGGAGATATGATGTGATCTCCTTGGGAACTCTTTTTATGTTCATTTTCAGCCAGAACAGATTTCCTTCATGTGTTTGTCCTCCCATATTGGGTGATTCTATCATCATTTGACCTGTGCTGTAATTAGTTGAGAAGAATTCTGACTCCTTAGGAAGTAGTGATCCCTCGATAACTGGAATATGCCTTAGTGTTTAGGATTAGCACAACATGGACACCAAGTAGAGCATCTGTAGAATGCCTTATATTTAAAGAAAACTAACAAGTGAGGAAATATAAGTTTAAGACAAAACAGGGTTGATCTTGACTTAAAAAAAAAAAAAAAACTCTTGGTAAATAGATGATATTTACTTTGAAGGAAAGAGGTTTTTTGGTTTATTTGTTTGCTTGTTTTGCATAATAGGAAAGTCCAAAACTATTCTGAAATAAAACTGTATTTTAAAAATTGATTTTATGGGTAAATAGTTGCTTTATGATATTGCATTAGTTTCTACTGTACAGCAAAGTGAATCAGTTATACATAAACGTATATCCCCACCCTGTTGGACTTTCTTCTCTTCCAAGTCACCACTGTGCACTGAACATACTATAAAATAGTATTTTTAGGGTGTGTTGACATACTCTGGGAAGACTTCATTTTTTAAGGCAACTGACTTCAGGCCCCAGACTGTTTCCTCTTCCAATAACTCAGATGATGATAGATTTTCAGGACTCTAAAAAGACCATCAAAAATGCCAGTCTAAATCCTCCCATTTTTACATATGAGGAATCAAAAATCCTGAGAAGTTAACTAACTCTGAAAATCCAACAGGCAGTAAAGGATTTAAGGAAATGTAATCACTAAGTATTTACCTACATGGTTAATGCCTTCAAAAATATCAGTAATTTAGATGAAACTGTCAATTCAATATATTCTAGAGCAGTAGGAGCTTAATTGAATGTCTGCTGGAATTATATTCAATTATATTGATGTTTTGCTAATATTTGTTGCCATGAACAAAACAAAATCTCCCCAAACTTGAATTCTTGGCTCATGTTGTTAAAAGGCTCCAGTTAAGTTATCTTTAAAGTTTAGAACTGCTGTTTATGACTGTACTTTGATTTCCCTTGCATTTAATGGAATATGATAACCTTGACTCATTTATAGGCTTCCCTGGTAGCTCAGATGGTAAAAAATCTGGCTGCAATTCAGGAAACCCAGGTTCAATCTATGGGCAGGGAAGATTCCCCTGGAGGAAGATCTAGCAAACCACTCTTATATTCTTGTCTGGAGAATCCCATGGACAGAGGAGCCTGGCCAACTAGTATTACAAATATAGTATTATATTTGTAAATCACAACTGACTTTTTTTTTATGTTTGGGACTTTCCATGAATGCATATCAGCAATATGAAGAACAAGTTATGGAATGGAAGAAACACATGGTAACCAAAAACGTTTTATAGTTGCCTGTGTAATCCCCTGTATAATTAGATGTTCCTCATCACTCATGCCACCCAAAAGTGTGCACAGTGCAGATGGCACCACAGTGACTGGCAATCATGCATTAGATAACATAATTTTATTGAGATTCATTTTATTTCAGAGAACTCTCATATCTGAATAGACACATAAATAAAAAAGTAAATACAGGATAGCCTCTAACTTATTAATCGTTTGGTTTTGCCAGTCTACCACTGAATTTAAGCGATTTTTCTTGAATTTTTCTTTTATTTAGAGGAGAATGATATTAACAGTAAAGATCAGAAACACACTCTGGAGTGAGGTCAACTTTTAAACGACAGTAATCTGTTGATTTTAATACTGACTCCAGAGTGCAGTTGCATTAAATTCAACATGTACAGGGACTTCCCTGATGGTCCAGTGGTTAGGACTTTGCTTTTCCACTGAAAGGGGCAGAGGTTCGATCCCTGGTTTTGGGAACTGAGATCCCACAAACTGCCCAATGTGGTAAAAAAAAAAAGAAAGAAAGAAAGAAAAACAAACAAGAAACATGTACAGGGTTTGACACAATACTGGATACATGTGTGTACTTAGAAATTGATAATTATTTTGTCTTTACCAATAGGAAGCAACTTTGTTTGATGGTAGTCAATAGTGTACTTTATGAAAGAAAAAGGGAAATTTTTCTGCTTTAAGTCTAGTTATATTTATCCCCCCAGAAAAAGACTGGAAGAGGAAATAGCAAACCATTCCAGTATACTAGCCATGAGAACCCCATGAACCAAATACAAAGGCCAAAAACAGATAACATGGGGAAAAAAATTCTGTTACTGATGAAAGAATATGAGAAACTAAGATGTGTGTGTGTGCTTAGTCGCTCAGTCATGTCTGAGTCTTTGTGACCCATGGGATTGTGTCCATGGGATTCTCCTAGCAGGAATACTGGAGTGGGGTGCCATGCCCTCCTCCAGTGGATCTTCCCAACCTGGGGATCAATCCCAGGCCTCCCAAATTCTTTACCATCTGAGCCACCAGGGAAGCTCCAAAATACATATATATTTTTTTAAATCAGGTAGACAAAATTATCTTCTAATGGCTTGCTCTCTTTTTAAAAAAACTTTTCGAGAATAGTTCAAGAGGGAGGGGACATATGTACACCTATGGTTAATTCCTGTTGATGTATGGCAGAAATAAAACGAATATTGTAAAGTAATCATTAGCCAATTAAAAATAAATATAATTATAAAAATATACTTTTTGAGAATAATCTATCAGAGCTTGTAAAGGTCTCTAGTGATAAGCTTGTTATTAAACAAGACAGAGAGGAACTCTGTTCAACACCCAGCTAGTTGATCCCTGAGCTGGAATACCTGCTGTGGAATTTGAAAACTAATTGAGCAATAAAATAACATGCATGAACTGGAAAAGGTCAGTTTTCATTCCAATTCCAAAGAAAGGCAATGCTAAAGAATGTTCAAACTACCAAACAATTGCACTCATCTCACATGCTAGTAAAGTAATGCTCAAAATTCTCCAAGCCAGGCTTCAGCAATACGTGAACCATGAACTCCCTGATGTTCAAGCTGGTTTTAGAAAAGGCAGAGGAACCAGAGATCAAATTGCCAACATCCGCTGGATCATGAAAAAGGCAAGAAAGTTCCAGAAAAACATCTATTTCTGCTTTATTGACTATGCCAAAGCATTTGACTGTGTGGATCACAATACACGGTGAAAAATTCTGAAAGAGATGGGAATACCGGACCACCTCACCTGCCTCTTAAGAAATCTGTATGCAGGTCAGGAAGCAACAGTTAGAACTGGATATGGAACAACAGACTGGTTCCAAATAGGAAAAGGAGTATGTCAAGGCTGTATATTGTCACCCTGCTTATTTAACTTATATGCAGAGTACATCATGAGAAATGCTAGACTGGAAGAAACACAAGCTGGAATCAAGATTGCCGGGAGAAATCTCAATAACCTCAGATATGCAGATGACACCACCCTTATGGCAGAAAGTGAAGAGGAACTAACAAGCCTCTTGATGAAAGTGAAAGAGGAGAGTGTAAAAGTTGGATTAAAGCTCAACATTCAGAAAACGAAGATCATGGCATTCAGTCCCATCACTTCATGGGAAATAGATGGGGAAACAGTAGAAACAGTGTCAGACTTTATTTTGGGGGGCTCCAAAATCACTGCAGATGGTGACTGAAGCCATGAAATTAAAAGATGCTTACTCCTTGGAAGAAAAGTTATGACCAACCTAGATAGTATATTCAAAAGCAGAGACATTACTTTGCCAACTAAGGTCCATCTAGTCAAGGCTATGGTTTTTCCAATGGTCATGTATGGATGTGAGAGTTGGACTGTGAAGAAGGCTGAGCGCCGAAGAATTGATGCATTTGAACTGTGGTGTTGGAGAAGACTCTTGAGAGTCCCTTGGACTGCAAGGAGATCCAACCAGTCCATTCTGAAGGAGATCAACCCTGGGATTTCTTTGGAAGGAATGATGCTAAAGCTGAGGCTCCAGTACTTTGGCCACCTCATGAGAAGAGTTGACTCATTGGAAAAAGACTCTGATGCTGGGAGGGATTGGGGGCAGGAGGAGAAGGGGACGACCCAGGATGAGATGGCTGGATGGCATCACGGACTCGATGGACGTGAGTCTGAGTGAGCTCCGGGAGATGGTGATGGACAGGAAGTCCTGGCGTGCTGCGATTCATGGGGTCGCAAAGTGTCGGACATGACTGAGCAACTGAACTGAACTGAACTGATGAAATGAAAACTACAGTGAAAAGAAACTATGCTGTGGATTATTCCAATTATATGGCCAGTCATCAAAAGGCAGTGGTAAGATGTCAGTGTTTCAGCCTGGTTTTCTGACTGATGGTCAGCCAGCACTCTCCTGCAAGGGCAAATGGGTGTGACCAGTTCTCTTTGATGCCAATCAACCTAGGTTAGAAAGAGAGGTGACGCTATGAAATAGGCAGGGTTGGGGTAGGGTGAGGGAGTAGTGGATATGATGGAAACAAAATTGCTCTTTGGTGCCGTGCGCCTCTGTCTAGAATTAAAAAAAAAAAAAAATGTCACCAGTCATGTGGGAGAATACATCCATTTGGTTTGAACCCTGAGGCTGAGTGTGAGGCAACTGTGACAAATACCTTCTTTGGTGTGATGTCAGTATCTTGCTCACTTAATTAACACTTTGATGTTTTGCTTCAGTTCAGTTCAGCCACTCAGTCTTGTCCAACTCTTTGCAACCCCATGAACCATAGCATGCCAGGCCTCCCTGCCCATCATCAACTCCCGGAGTCCGCCCAAACCCACGTCCATCGAATTGCTGATGCCATCCAGCCATCTCATCCTCTGTCGTCCCCTTCTCCTCCTGCCCTCAATCTTTCTCAGCATCAGGGTCTTTTCCAATGAGCCATTTCTTCACATGAGGTGGCCAAGTATTGGAGTTTCAACTTCACCATCAGTCCTTCCAATGAACACCCAGGACTGATCTCCTTTAGGATGGACTGGTTGTATCTCCTTGCAATCCATGGGACTCTCAAGAGTCTTCTCCAACACCACAGTTCAAAAGCATCCATTATTTGGCGTTCACCTTTCTTTATAGTCCAACTCTCACATCTACACATGACCATTGGAAAAACCATAGCCTTGACTAGATGGACATTTGTTGGCAAAGTAATGTCTCTGCTTTTTAATATGCTGTCTAAGTTGGTCATAACTTTCTTTTGCTTACAGTTTGTCAATCTAAGGTTGCGTCCTGAGAAAAGGCAAATCATTTCTAATCTTCTAAGACAGACATTAGTGCAGTGGTTCTTAAATGTCCTTTGAATTATATTTGTTTTGGGGTAGTTGGGTAGGTAAATATATAAATGGATTAAAAGTAGTATTTCAACATATTTATTATACATTTATACTTTTAAAATAATATAGTAAACATATTAGTATTGAAATATTGACCTAATAATTTCATATATTTTATAATATCCAGTTATGTGTGCATTTATAGTTATAGATACTTAGATATGTATGATTTACATATTAATATAATTTAAACATAGATGATAGATAAATATTATTTGGGGTAGAAAGTTTAAAAAAAAAAAAAAGCTCCATGTGGTACATTATCCCTAAATAATTATCTAGAGAATTTACTCTTGAAATCAGTGTAGTCTGATTACCACCTAGTGGCAATGCCCTTGAACTGCAAATACTCCATATCCAAGAATCTAAGGGTGCTTGGCTGGCCAGTTCAACCCATTTTCTTGATGCATATGTCACAAATATTATTATATAACATCATCAACCACACACACACATATTTTGTAAAAATTTATTTTTATAAGAACTGATGGCTTTTCTTGAAAGTGATTTGAATAAGCCACTTGATAAAAGTTTTAATTAAAGCTTTGATAGATAGCAAAGTCAAAACGCAGCTGAGAGGAAAACAGTATGTTTAAGTTCAATTAAAATACAAATAACAGGGTGTAGGAACAGAAAAAAATGTCCTGTGCAGAGTCTGGCAATGTAGCTTATCACTATCAAAATGGATGAGCTTGACTAAATGAGAAATTAGTAAAGTTGGTTATGAGATCTGAAGGTCACATTGAATAACATTAATTTCATGATAAAGAATAAGGGAAATACTTTTGAAAAGTAACATAATGAAACCAGAGTATGAATATGTAGCTCTGTAGGGATGTTGTTATGGAGCAGATAAATTGGGAATGGTTTGCAATGATTTATGGGGATGTGAGCACTTGTATTTGAGTAGTCTTCAGAAAAATGCAAACAAAGGGGAAAATCTGTAAGTTTTGCCAAAAAAGAGAAAAAAGGACTTGATAAATTTAGTGGAGGAGATAAAGAAAAGAAAGGCACTTCCAAGAATTTGAGCGTGGTAAAACTAAGAGACAATGGTGTTTTTTAAAGTATTAGGGAAATTAAAAACAGTTATTATAGATCCTTACTGTATTATATGAGTCTCACAGAACTTGGACAGAATTCTAAGGAATTATTTTACATTATTCCCTTTAATTCCCCCAACCATTTCTCCATTTTTAAACTGAAGTAGGTAAGGAGGGATAAGGTCAAATATATAATGTCATTTTCCCAAGACCTTACAGCTGATATGTGGTATCATTGGCATTCAGCCCCCAGACCCACGTGATTTGAGGTGTGCTGTCTTTTCACTTTATTGTGAAATGTTTTTTGTTGCTTAGCACCTTCACATGGGTTTTTTTAGAAACTAATGTGAAGATTCTGTGGTATTCATTATTTATTAAAAATTGTTTAAAACTTTATATCATTAAAGTTTAGAAATGGTGAGTTGTGCTGGGGCCATTTTCTTTATAAATTAGGAGATATTTGCCTTGAACTATAAACCTATGAAGGCAAGTAGAAAAATACAGATGTGTAGTGTGGCCACCTGATGCAAAGAGCCAACTCATTGGAAAAGACCCTGATGATGGGAAAAATTGAGGGCAGGAGGAAAGGGAGCAATAGAGGATGAGACGGTTGGATGGCATCACTAACTCAATGGGCATGAGTTTCAGCAAGCTCCTGGACATAGTAAAGGGCGAGGAAGCCTGGCGTGCTGACATCCATAGGGTTGCAAAGTTCTGGACACAACTTAGCAACTGAACAACAATGACAATATGCGATAATTTTTTTTAATTGCACCATTAGAGCTGAAGGATGGCTTTTGCTGTCATGTGTAGTATCCGATAAAGATATGATCTCCTGGTCTATAATTAAACAGCCAGTGTGACCACACTGATTCATGCTACCTGGTACCTGGGGAGGGACAGAGGAAGGGCTACTTGCAGAGACTACAATGTGGTCTTTTTCCTTCAACGTGTGACTGTTTCTGGCAGTTCTTGTTTGTTGATTTGCAACAATGTCTTTTATTGTTACCGTTATCACTTATTTTGAAATTAAGATATGTAAATTCTAAGTGTCTTAATAGTCTCACTATTCCAACCCTGGTGGCTCAGTTGGTAAGGAGTCTGCCTGCAGTGCAGGAGACCCACATTCAATCCCTGGGTCAGGAAGGTGCCCTAGAAACGGGATGGCAACCCATTCTAGTATACTTGCCTGGAGAATTCCATGGACAGAGGAGCCTGGCAGGTCACAAAGATTCAGACCCAACTTAGTGACTAAACCACCACCAATATATATATGAATCATTATTTATTAGTAAGGTCATAATCATCATCATCCTCTCATTGTAAGCTGAGTCCTTGTTAGAGTGATCAGTTATATTGTCACTTTAGACAGGAGTTCTTAGACTGAGGCATAACGGTCTGCTAAAACTCATGGGTCCTTTAGAGTAGCTAAAAATGCATAGCATAAAATAAATAAAATTACAAAAAAGCAAAGATATTGAAATAGAATTATAAAAATATTTTTAAAGGTTAAGCATGTGATGTACAAATCACAGTGCCCCTTTATTAACCTACTAAACACCAAGTTTAGCAACTGCTCCACTTGAGAGAAGGGCTGATCAAACAGTGCTCCAGCATCCCTGTGTCCGTGTTGTCACTGTTGTTGTCGTTCAGTTGCTCAGTCATGCCTGACTCTTTGTGACCCCGTGGTCTGCAGCACCCCAGGCTTCCCAGTCCATCACCGTCTCTCAGAGTTTGCTCAAACTCACGTCCATCACGTCCGTGATGCCATCCAACCATCTCGTGCTCTGCTGCCCCCTTCTCCTTCTTCCTTTAATCTTTCCCAGCATCAGGGTTTTTTCTTATCAGTCAGCTCTTTGCATCAGGTGGCCAAAGTTTTAGAGCTTCAGCATCAGTCCTGCCAATGTGTATTCAGGGTTGATTTCCTTTAGGATTGACTGGTTTGATCTCCTTGCTCTCCAAGGGACTCTAAATAAAGTTTTCAGTATAGTGTGAGATAAAAAATTTTGAAATTTCTCTTGAAGAAGTCACAAATCCTACTAATTCTGAGGTCTATGACCTATATTCACTTTTGAAGGAAGTGCTGATTTTCGTTTTTCTAGAAATTAAGATATATTTTAAATTCACACATCAGGCAAATGAAGGACCCTAGATGAGCTGCCCTGCTGGCATAGCAGCCTTCTCCAGCACTGGTCTTGAGCTCCTCAGGCTCACAGATTATGTTCATTCTTTCATCTTTAGTAACACATTTAAGCATAACACAGTCTAGGTGTTCAATATGTGGAATACATAAATGCACAAAAAAAGGCCAGTGAAAAATCAAGGACGTGCAAAAATGATCATGAAAGATGATGTAATAGCAGACATAGTATTAAGTAGCTTCCAGATGAAGGTCTTAGCTAGTCATGTGATATATAGGGATATGGAAATAAAGATGAATTTTGTATAAACTAAGACTTGTGCCAGACCCCACATGTGGGGGACAATTGTAGCCTTTTTAAAAGCTTTTTATTTTATATTGGAGTGTAGTTGATTATTAATAGTGCTGTGTTGGTTTTCAGGCAGACAGGGAAGTGATTTAATTATATACATGTATCTATTATTTTTCAAGTTATTTCCCCATTCTGGTTATTATAGGATATGGACATGTACACATTGCTACATTTAAAATAAGTAACCAACAAGGACCTACTGCATAGCACAGGGAATTCAGCTTAATTGTGGCATTTTGAAGTGTTTTCTCTTTCCCAAGATAGATTGTTTTTAATTAATATTTATGGCAGTAAAGCTGTTTTATAATATTGTGTTAGTTTCTGCTATATAGAAAATAAATCAGTTATGCATATATATAGGCCCCCTCTTTTTAAGACTTCCTTCCCATCTAGGTCACAACAGAGCACTGAATAGAGTTCCCTGTGTTATACAGTAGGTTCTTGTTAGTTACGTATTTTATATGGATACGCAGATATGTCAATCCCAGTCTTCCAATTCATCCCACCTCCTCCCTTCCCCTCTTCGTTTCCACACATTTTCTCACTTCATCTATGTTTGTTTCTCTTTTGCAAATATATTCATCTATACCATTTGTCTATATTCCCCATATAAGCAATGTTATATAATATTTGTTTTTCTCCTTCTGACTTAACTTCATTCTCCCTTATGACCCAGCAATCACACTCCTGAGCATATACCTGGAGAAAATCATAATTCCAAATAATACTTGCACCCTGATGTTCACTGCAGCAGTATTTACAATAGCTAGAACATGGAAACAACCTAAATATCTATCATCAGATGAATGGATAAAGAAGATGTGGTGCATATATGCAGTGGAATATTACTCAGCCATAAAAAGCAATGAAATGGTGCCTTCTGCCAAGACAAGGTTGAACTTTGAGCCCATCATACAGAGTGAAGTGAGTCAGAGGATACTCATGGCCTTTTAATGTCCCAGGTGAATTGAAAGTTGGTCAGGGCTGACCCCACTCTTAGATGAGTGTCCTGCTGACCCATTCATTCATTGTGACTGAGGACTTTGAAGCTAGGTCCCGGGACCCTTCTGACCGAGGGAGACTCTCCTCCTTTGTTTCTTATCTCTTCCTGATTCCATCCCTGCTCCCATCCCTGCTCCCAAGTCCATAAGGGCCCTCCAGAGGGCTGAGGCAGGTGGTCAGAGAGGTGAGCCTACCTCTGTGGCCTTTATTCTCTCCTCAGCAGTCTTGGTTCCAGAGCTGTCTGCATGTTGCAGGAGTACTCAGCAGCTTGAGGCCTGTCTGCCTTGCACCTCCACCACCTCCACCGTCTATGGATTAAAATGATGACAGGTGAAAAATGCATTTTTTTATTTCCCACCTACATATATATGTTTGCAGGAGGAGGGAAGGCATACAGAGAGTTATTACATAAAGCGAAAAAAATGAACTTAAATTCCTAATGAGAGAACACTTAAGCATCCTTTACTGTTCCGGCCAGGTCTCAACAAAAATAGATCCTAATTCTGCCTGTTCAACCTCGTTTACATACTCCTACTCCTGACAAGGACAGATGAATTTGTTCTGCTTGTCAACTATGATGACCTGGAGGAAAAAAAAAAAATGGTCCAAATTGTGGGGGTGCAGGGACATAGCAGGAGGTCACACGATGCAATGAAGGGGGACAAAGAGGAAAATGCAGAATCGGTGCTCCCAGATGTCTGATGTGCTTGATAGTAAGCCCTGTTGACTGAAAATGAATGTGCTCAGCAAGCCTTGGAGCGTGGATGCATTTGTGGGTTTTTTAAACTGTTTTAGCAGCTTGCACTGGCACTGTTAACACCAGTAAAATATGCTACTTCAGTTTGTAACTGTTGACAGGAACTAAAACAGAGTGATGTGATGTAGTGACAGACAGCAGATACTTTGATAAGTTTAGGGTGCTATGTTGTTGCTTAGTTGCTCAGTTGTGTCTGACTGTTTGTGACCCCATGGACTGTAGCCTGCAGGCTCCTCTGTCCATGGGGATTCTCCAGACAGGAATACTGGAGTGGGTTGCCATGCTCTCTTCCAGAGGATCTTCCCAATTCAGGAATCAAACCGGGGTCTACTGCATTGCAGGTGGATTCTTTACCAGCTGAGTTATCAGGGAAGCCCCAAGATTTGGGGTAGGGAGGCATTTTTGAATCCATGGCATTTTAGTTGAGACCTGATGAGGAGAAAGAGGCATTCATATGAACAGTTGGTAAAGGAACATTCCAGGCAGAGGGAATTGCAGATGCAAAGGTTCCAGAGATGGGGAGAAGCTGTGCATGTCTGTGGAACAGAATGTGGAACAGAGCAGACACAACGTGGGGTGCTCAGGGGCAGAGTCTCAGGAACTTAGGGCCTGGCAATGGGAAAAGCCAGTCCTGACAGGGTCTCCTAAGTGTTGTGTGCACTCTGGGCTTCATTATAAGCCTAAGGAATCGATTCCCTTGATGGCTTTAAGTAGAAAGTGCTTGATTCGAATTAGATTTGGCAATGCCTGCTTTGAGTCTTCATGTGAAATGGACAAATGAGAACACAGGGAATCAGAGACGGATGACTTTGTCCTCATCCAGAGAGACAGTGAGGCGTCTGTACAAATGGCCTGTCCTTTACTAAAAAAGTAAGAGGAAACTGACTCTAGTAGGCAGAGGAAATATCCAGAGGTCTGTTTGGAAATGTTAAGCTTGAATCATAACTCAGGCAAACATTTTTGAAGAGGTTAAGTGTTTGCTTCCTTTTCCTAAATAAACCACTGGCCAGAGATAATGCCTCTTTCCAAAAAACCAATTTGTTTAGTCCCTAAAACCAGGTCCTGGACCCAGACTGGGCTTCCCTGGTGGCTCAGTGGTAAAGAATCTGCCTTCAATACAGGAGACCTAGGTTCAATCCCTGGATCAGAAAGATCCCCTGAAGGATGAAATGGAAGCCCACTCCAGTATTCTTGCCTGAAGAATCCCATGGACAGAGGAACCTGGTGGGCTACAGTCCATGAGGTTGCAAAGAGTAGGACATGACTGCTGCTGCTACGTCGCTTCAGTCGTGTCCAACTCTGTGTGACCCCATAGACGGCAGCCCACCAGGCTCCCCCGTCCCTGGGATTCTCCAGGCAAGAACACTGGAGTGGGTTGCCATTTCCTTCTCCAGTGCATGAAAGTGAAAAGTGAAAGTGAAGTCGCTCAGTCATGTCTGACTCCTAGCGACCCCATGGACTGCAGCCTATCAGGCTCCTCCGTCCATGGGATTTTCCAGGCAGGAGTACTGGAGTGGGGTGCCATTGCCTTCTCCGAGGACATGACTGAGTGACTGAAAACAACAGATCCAGACTAATGGCATATAAAGTCATAAAACTTTGACTCTGCCTCTTACCAGCTGTATAACCTTGGACGCTTACTGGAGTCCTCTGTGCCTTGGTTTCCCCAAGTAATAAGAAAGGGCAGTAATTATTTTCTAACAGAATTCCTAAAGACTAAATAAATTAATCAAGACATAGCCTTACAGTAGAGCCGGGCACACAGTAAGGGCATGACATGCTTGATTTCTTTTGAGGCTTCCTAAGTTAGTGTTTTCTGTTCAAACTAGTGGAATATTCTAAGAGTCTAAGGAATATTCTTTTAGAATATTTGTTCATTCTATACTATTTATAGAATTTTCCATGCATACTCTCTGTGCTTATTAAGGGTTTTCTCTGACTATTAAAGGCACTAATCTCTGCTTAAGTGAGTAAAAGAAGACAGGATGAGGAACCAGGTATTCATTGGAGGGGTAACTAGGCGAATATGACACTTTAGCTCTTTGTGGGCTCCTCATGATGTCATTGGGAGATCACTCAAGAGACTCCCCATGCAGGGCCCCTGACCTATATGTACTGGAAGGTGGATTGTTATCAGGAACTCTAACCTGAAAATGATACTGTCTTTTTTTTCCCACAGTAAGCTTGTTAAAAAGTATTTCTTTGTATGCTTTTGATTTTAAATTAATGGTTCAATTATTACACCAAATGTGAAATTATATAGCAGAACATGAATTCTTGGAATGCAAAGCATCCATATACAACTCATATATTACTAACAACACTGAATTCCTAAAGTATCGCTAAATAAAATGTGATTGTTTTACTATGAACCTGGAAACATTACAAAAGCATGATTAAACAAGGCATAACTGAATTTCAACAGTAGAAACCTGCTGAAGGGTCTTCTCACATTTGCTACATTTGGAATTTTTCTAAGGAACATTAATGAGAATTTTGATGCTACACTGTTTATACTCCACAAGGCTCGGAGGCTTTGTGAATTATTTTGTCTGTAATACCATGGAACAGAATTATATATTTAAAAGCAAAACAGGGTTCATGACTGTTTGGTGACTGCTTTGCTAGAAATACTGATTCTAGAAAAAGGTAAATTGCCTTTTCCTGTTTTGGTCAAAAGCTACCTGGACGTCACAAATGAGGATGGTTGTTAACAAGAGGAGGCTGAGATGATATAATCTCTGGTGACCATGTTTTCAATGAGAAAACTGAGGACCCACAGTCTTCAAATAATTGGAGATTTGTTTTGTAGAGCAAAGTCTCAATTCCTTTTAGCTTCAGGTAAAACTTACAGAGGGCTTCCCTGGTCGCTCAGACGGTAAAGAATCTGCCTGCAACGCAGGAGACCTGGGTTCAGTCGCTGGGTGGAAGATCCCCTGTAAGACGCAAAAAGTGATGACTTTTCATGAATAAATAATTGCTCAAAATGCATGAGAAAGATTAGACTACACAAATTCTCACATTCTCTTTATTTTTTATCTTGTTTCTACCATCCATGCTAGGAAACTTATGTTACAAGGATATCAAGTTACAAAGGAAAATATTTGCTCAAGTTTTTAAATTGATTTCATTTGCTTACACAATTATATATTTCAGAACTCACAAACAGCCTCATAGTCTCACATGTTTCAAAACTACATGGATAGATTCTGATCCAAGTAATTTTTCTGGAAATTCTCCATTGCAAGCTCAGTGCGTAAAGGTACATAAGCCCACTGGGAGACTGGTTTACTTAATTACCCCCAAAGCATCAGTTCAGTTCAGTTTGTTTCAGTCACTCAGTCATGTCTGACTCTTTGCGACTCCATGGACTGCAGCACACCCTGTCCATCACCAACTCCCAGAGCTTGCTCAAACTCAGGTCCATCAAGTTGGTGACACCATCCAACCATCCCATCCTCTGTCATCCCCTTCTCCTCCTTCCCTCAATCTTTCCCAGCATCAGGGTCTTTTCCAGTGAGTCAGCTCTTCATATCAGGTTGGCAGAGTATTGGAGTTTCAGCTTCAGCATCAGTCCTTCCAGTGAATATTCAGGAATGATTTCCTTTAGGATTGACAGGTTTGATTTCCTTGCAGTCCAAGGGACTCTCAAGAGTCTTCTCCAACACCACAGTTCAAAAGTATCAGTTCTTCAGCACTCAGATTTCTTTATAGCCCAACTCTCACATCCATACATGACTACTGGAAAATCCAGAGCTTTGACTAGATGGACCTTTGTCGGCAAAGTAATGTCTGCCTTTTAGTATGCTGTCTTGATTGGTCATAGCTCTTCTTCCAAGGAGCAAGCGTCTTTTAATTTCATTGCTGCAGTCACCATCTGCAGTGATTCTGGAGCCCACGAAAATAAAGTCTGACACTGTTTCTATTGCTTCCCCATCGATTTGCCATGAAGTGATGGGACTGGATGCCATAATCTTCGTTTTTTGAATGTTAAGTTTTAACCCAGCTTTTTCACTCTCCTCTTTAAATTTCGTCAGGAGGCTCTTTAGTTCCTCTTCACTTTCTGCCATAAGGGTGGTATGCAGAATATCAAAGCATTCAGTTCAGTTCAGTCACTCAGTCGTGTCCGACTCTTTGCGACCCCATGAATTGCAGCACACCAGGCCTCCCTGTCCCTCACCAACTCCCGGAGTTCACTCAGACTCACATCCATCGAGTCAGTGATGCCATCCAGCCATCTCATCCTCTGTTGTCCCCTTCTCCTCCTGCCCCCAATCCCTCCCAGCATCAGAGTCTTTTCCAATGAGTCAACTCTTTGCATGAGGTGGCCAAAGTACTGGAGTTTCAGCTCTAGCATCATTCCTTTCAAAGAATTAGTGTGATATAATTTTGGAGACTCTATTTGAAAAGTTATGCATGCCACCTTTATTTACTTATTATTTTTGGCTGTTCTGGGTCTTTGTTGCTTTGCGGACTTTTCTCTAGTTGCGGTGAGCTGGGTCTCCTTTCTAGTTGCCACGCATGGATTTCTCATTGCAGTGATTTTCTTGTGGTAGAGCACAGACTTCAGGGCATGTAATCGCAGTAGTTGCAGCTCCCAGGCTCTGGAGCTGTGATACAGGCTCAACAGTTGTGGCTCATGGACTTAGTTGCTCTGAAGCCTGTGGTATTTTCCAGACCAGGGACTGAACTCTTGTCTCCTGCATTGGCAGGTGGATTCCTTACCACTCAGCCACCAGGGAAGCCCTTTGACTATCTTTCTAAGGAAGACGGGTCCAGGCTCACTGGTCCCCCAAAATGGAGTAGTTCTAGAAGATCAAACATTTTAAAAGCAATAACAAATTTCATTCATTTTAATGCTACACTTCATTGATTCATAACAAGTACATACACACAAGGATAAAAAGACAAACTGACATCAACTTCCAGTCTTTTAACAGATAGCTAGAATTATAACTCAATGAAATAAACATAATCTGGTCTCTTTATTTTCCAAGCAGAAGTAATAACAAAGGATCAAAATATGGAATTATATTAGTAAGACTGCTTCATTTATTCATTCATAGGCTTAATAAATAGAGGCTACAGCTTGCTGCTTTAATTTTCACTTCATTGAAATTTATATTTGCCCTTCCACAAATTCATTTTTCTGAATGGATTTCTATATCCCAGACAAGCTGGCAAAATGGCACTTGGATGCATTAGAATTTTAAATGACATCAGGACAAGTAAGTAATTACAAATAATTAAAATGAATAGTTTACCATCATCTAAATGTGAACTAGTACAACACAAAGAAAGGCAATGCTGTCTTTCCCCATTTTTTATCTGTTATTAAGTGTGCCAATATACATCACAGTAAAAAGCAAGAAATGTTTACAGCAGTCTGCAAATTGAAAAGACATGCATGCACTTCAGCATATGGATCTATTTAATAATATAAAAGTAAAACATTGTTAAAATATCAAAATTATTGCTAAAGAGACTAATGGTCATTTTTAAGGGAGTGCTGTTTGTAATCACAAGTTTAATTTGCAGAAATAGTGCAAAGAGAGTCCAGAGAATTCTCATAAACCCAAAGCAGGGTTTCAGCTGTCATTAACATCTTACATCATCAGGATTCATGTATCACCATTATTGAAGAATGTTGATATATCATTATTAACTGAAGCCCACACTGTTAATACTTCTGTAACTTTTGCCTGATTTTTCTCCTTTTATTGATCCCAGCCTGTACTCTCAAGGACCACATCACATTTGTGCATCACATTTCATTAGGCTTTTCTGGGCTATGAGTTTCATGCAGTATCCATGTTATTGATGACCTTGACAGTTTTGAGTACTGCTTAGGTATAAAGCCCTTCATTTGGACTTAGCCATTTTTCTCATGATGAGATCAGGATTATGGGTTTTTGAAAGGAAAACCACTGAGGTAAAGTGCTATTTTTATGACATCATATTAAGGGCACATAATCCTTCAATGACTTAACAGTCTGATGACTTAGCAGTATTGATGTTGACCTTGATCATCTGTCAGATATCATGTTTATCAGTTGCTTTTTTTTTTTTTTTAAATCTCTGGTCCCAACTCCCCTAATGCTGTACACTTTGAAATAAAGTCACTGGGCCAACACTTAAGGAAAGGAGAATTATGCTCCACCCACTTGAGGGTGAACTATCTACACAAATTAACTGGAATTCTTTGGCATGGAATATTTGTCTCTTCCTACGTTATGTGCTTAATCATTTACATATATCAGTCGGTCTCATGAATATTTAAGTAACATATTGTGTTATAATCTAATTTTGTCTTGTTTATTTTTTGTCCAAATTGTTCCAATTTTGGCTATTTGTTAGTTCTTTCAGTTGATTTTTGTGTCCCTTTTGTGGATCTCCATCGCTGTGGACATTTGTTGATTTTTGTTTGTTGAATTGATTGGTTGACTTGCTTATTCACTCATTATTTCAGTATCTTCATTCATTCATAGGCTTTATTTTTTTTAGGGTAGGTTTACGGCAGAATTGACAAGAAGTTACAGATTTTCCAATCTCACAATCTCTCTCCAGACCATTTATATTAGTTTGAACTATTTATTGATATATTTACCATTTTTAGCTTTTGCAGTAGTTTTTTTTTTTTTCTTCTTTCTCCATTCCATAGTTCTAATTGGTTATTTTATGTGATTCCACTTATCTTTTAGCTTAATATTAATTCTTCTGTTTTACATTTTTTTGTTGTCTCAAAGTTTGTGTTCTTAAATTTTTATTGCAATGCAGCTTAATCCCTATATTATGTTAGTTTCAGGTGTACTACCTAGTGATTTTATATTTAGATGTTATGAAATGATCTCCATGATAAATCTAGTAACCATCTGTAACCATAAAAAGTTATTATAATACTATTGATAATGGTCTCTATCTCTTTCTTCTGGTTCTCCATTTTACAATTGTATAATTGGTAGAGTAATTTTATATGATGCCTTGTATTTCTGTGGTATCCAATGTAACTTCTCCGTCCTTCTTCCTGATTTAATGTATTTGGATCCTCTCTCTTTTTTTCTGGATGAGTCTGACTAAAGGTTTATCGATTTTGTTTATCTTTTTAAAGAACCAGCTCTTAGTTTCATTGAACTTTTCAGTCTCTATTTCCTTTATCTCCACTCTGATCTTTATTTATTTCCTTCTACTAAATATGAGCATTCTTGTTTTTCATTCTCTAGTTTCTTTAGATGTAATGTTAGACTGTTTACTAGACATTTTTCTTGTTTCCTGAGGTAGGCTTGGACACCCCCACCACCCACCTTTGGGAGAACAACTACAACTGTTATAGTCCCCCATTTGTGGGTCCCTGACCATGGAGTGTGAGTCCTAACTATATAGTTCTTTGCTCTCCTACCCATCTTGTTGTGGTTCCTTCTTTGTTGTTGTTGTTGTTGTTGTCTTTAAGAACATTTGTTTTATTTTTTTAATTTTATTTATTTATTTTTTAATTATTTTTACTTTATTCTACTTTACAATACTGTATTGGTTTTGCCATATATTGACATGAATCCACTACGGGTATATACGAGCTCCCAATCCTGAATCCCCCTCCCACCTCCCACCCCATATCATCTCTCTGGATCATCCCCGTGCACCAGCCCCAAGCATCCTGTATTCAAGCCCCTGTATCCTGTATTGAACATAGACTGGCACTTCGTTTCTTACATGATAGTATACATGTTTCAATGCCATTCTCCCAAATCATCTCACCCTCTCCCTCTCCCTCAGAGTCCAAAAGTCCGTTCTATACATCTGTGTCTCTTTTGCTATCTCGCATACAGGGTCATCATTACCATCTTTCTAAATTCCGTATATATGTGTCAGTATGGTGTTTTTCTTTCTGACTTACTTCACTCTGTATAATCAGCTGAAGTTTCATCCATCTCATTAGAACTGATTCAAATATATTCTTTCTAATGGCTGAGTAATACTCCATTGTGTATATGTACCACAGCTTTCTTATCCATTCATCTGTTGATGGACATCTAGGTTGTTTCCATGTCCTGGCTATTATAAATAGTGCTGCAATGAACATTGGGGTACATGTGTCTCTTTCAATTCTGGTTTCCTCAGTGTGTATGCCCAGCAGTGGGATTGCTGGGTCATAAGGCAGCTCTATTTGCAATTTTTTAAGGAATCTCCACACTGTTTTCCATAGTGGCTGTACTAGTTTGCATTCCCACCAACAGTGTAAGAGGGTTCCCTTTTCTCCACATCCTCTCCAGCATTTATTGCTTGTAGACTTTTGGATAGCAGTCATTCTGACTGGTGTGAAATGGTACCTCATTGTGGTCTTGATTTGCATTTCTCTGATAATGAGTGATGTTGAGCATCTTTTCATGTGTTTGTTAGCCATCCATATGTCTTCTTTGGAGAAATGTCTGCTTACTTCTTTGGCCCATTTTTTGATTGGGTCGTTTATTTTTCTGGAGTTGAGCTGCATAAGTTGCTTGTATATTTTTGAGATTAGTTGTTTGTCAGTTGCTTCATTTGCTATTATTTTCTCCCATTCAGAAGGCTGTCTTTTCACCTTACTTATAGTTTCCTTTGTTGTGCAGAAGCTTTTAATTTTAATTAGGTCCCATTTGTTTATTTTTGCTTTTATTTCCAGTATTCTGGGAGGTGGATCATAGAGGATCCTGCTGTGGTTTATGTCGGAGAGTGTTTTGCCTATGTTCTCCTCTAGGAGTATTATAGTTTCTGGTCTTACGTTTAGATCTTTAATCCATTTTGACTTTATTTTTGTGTGTGGTGTAGAAAGTGATCTAGTTTCATTCTTTTACAAGTGGTTGACCAGTTTTCCCAGCACCACTTGTTAAAGAGATTGTCTTTACTCCGTTGTATATTCTTGCCTGCTTTGTTGAAGATAAGGTATCCATAGGTGTGTGGGTTTATCTCTGGGCTTTCTATTTTGTTCCATTGATCTATATTTCTGTCTTTGTGCCAGTACCATACTGTCTTGATGACTGTGGCTTTGTAGTAGAGCCTGAAGTCAGGCAAGTTGATTCCTCCAGTTCCATTCTTCTTTCTCAAGATTGCTTTGGCTATTCAAGGTTTTTTGTATTTCCATACAAATCTTGAAATTATTTGTTCTAGTTCTGTGAAAAATACCGCTTGTAGCTTGATAGGGATAGCATTGAATCATAGATTGCTTTGGGTAGTATACTCATTTTCACTATATTGATTCTTCTGATCCATGAACATGGTATATTTCTCCATCTATTAGTGTCCTCCTTGATTTCTTTCATCAGTGTTTTATAGTTTTTGATATATAGGTCTTTAGTTTCTTTAGGTAGATATATTCCTAAGTATTTTATTATTTTTGTTGCAATGGTGAATGGAATTGTTTCCTTAATTTCTTTTTCTACTTTCTCATTATTAGTGTATAGGAATGCAAGGGATTTCTGAGTGTTGATTTTATATCCTGCAACTTTACTATATTCATTGATTAGCTCTAGTAATTTTCTGGTGGAGTCTTTAGGGTTTTCTATGTAGAGGATCATGTCATCTGCAAACAGTGAGAGTTTTACTTCTTCTTTTCCAATTTGGATTCCTTATATTTCTTTTTCTGCTCTGATTGCTGTGGCCAAAACTTCCAGAACTATGTTGAATAGTAGCAGTGAAAGTGAGTACCCTTGTCTTGTTCCTGACTTTAGGGGAAATGCTTTCAATTTTTCACCATTGAGGATAATGTTTACTCTGGGTTTATCATATATAGCTTTTATTATGTTGAGTTATGTTCCTTCTATTCCTGCTTTCTGAAGACTTTTTATCATAAATGGATGTTGAATTTTGTGAAAGGCCTTCTCTGCATCTATTGAGATAATCATATGGCTTTTATTTTTCAATTTGTTAATGTGGTGAATTACATTGATTGATTTGTGGATATTGAAGAATCCTTGTATCCCTGGAATAAAGCCCACTTGGTCATGGTGTATGATCTTTTTAATGTGTTGTTGGATTCTGATTGCTAGAATTTTGTTGAGGATTTTTGCATCTATGTTCATCAGTGATATTGGCCTGTAGTTTTCTTTTTTGTGTGGCGTCTTTGTCAGGTTTTGGTATTAGGGTGATGGTGGCCTCATAGAATGAGTTTGGAAGTTTACCTTCCTCTGCAATTTTCTGGAAGAGTTTCAGTGGATAGGTGTTAGCTCTTCTCAAAATTTTTGGTAGAATTCAGCTGTGAAGCCGTCTGGACCTGGGCCTTTGTTTGCTGGAAGATTTCTGATTACAGTTTCAATTTCCATGCTTGTGATGGGTCTGTTAAGATTATCTATTTCTTCCTGGTTCAGTTTTGGAAAGTTGTGCTTTTCTAAGAATTTGTCCATTTCTTCCACGTTGTCCATTTTATTGGCATATAGTTGCTGATAGTAGTCTCTTATGATCCTTTGTATTTCTGTGTTGTCTGTTGTGATCTCTCCATTTTCATTTCTAATTTTATTGATTTTATTCTTCTCCCTTTGTTTCTTGATGAGTCTGGCTAATGGTTTGTAAATTTTATTTATCCTCTCAAAGAACCAACTTTTTGCTTTGTTGATTTTTGCTATGGTCTCTTTTGTTTCTTTTGCATTTATTTCTGCCCTAATTTTTAAGATTTCTTTCCTTCTACTAACTCTGGGGTTCTCCACTTCTTCTTTTTCTAGTTGCTTTAGGTGTAGAGTTAGATTATTTGTTTGACTGTTTTCTTGTTTCTTGAGGTATGCCTGTATTGCTATGAACTTTCCTCTAAGCACTGCTTTTATAATGTCCCACAGGTTTTGGATTGTTGTGTTTTCATTTTCATTTGTTTCTATGCATGATTTATTTTTTTTATTTTTTCTGTGATTTGTTGGTTATTCAGAAGCGTGTTGTTCAGCCTCCATATGTTGGGATTTTTAACAGTTTTTCTCCTGTAATTGAGATCTAATCTTAGTGCATTATGGTCAGAAAATTTACTTGGAATGATTTCGATTTTTTTTTTTAATTTATCAAGGTTAGATTTATGGCCCAGGATGTGATCTATCCTGAAAAAGGTTCCGTGAGCACTTGAGAAAAAGGTGAAATTCATTGTTTTGGGGTGAAATGTCCTATAGATATCAATTAGGTCTAACTGGTCTATTGTATCATTTAAAGTTTGCGTTTCTTTGCTAATTTTCTGTTTAGTTGACCTGTCCATAGGTGTGAGTGGGGTATTAAAGTCTCCCACTATTATTGTGTTATTGTTAATTTCCCCTTTCATGCTTGTTAGCATTTGTCTTACATATAGTGGTGCTCCTATGTTGGGTGCATATATATTTATAATTGTTATATCTTCTTCTTGGATTGATCCTTTGATCATTATGTAGTGGCCTTCTTTGTCTCTTTTCACAGCCTTTGTTTTAAAGTCTATTTTATCGGAGATGAGTATTGCTACTCCTGCTTTCTTTTGGTCTCTATTTGCATGTAATATCTTTTTCCAGCCCTTCACTTTCAATCTGTATGTGTCCATTGTTTTCAGGTGGGTCTCTTGTAGGCAGCATATATAGGGATCTTGTTTTTGTATCCATTCAGCCAGTCGTTGCCTTTTGGTTGGGGCAGTCAACACATTTATGTTTAAGGTAATTATTGATAAGTGTGATCCCGTTGCCATTTATTTTATTGTTTTGGGTTCAGGTTTATACGCCCTTTTTGTGTTTCCTGTCTAGAGAATATCCTTTAGTGTTTGTTGGAGATCTGGTTTGGTGGTGCTGAATTCTCTCAGCTTTTGCTTGTCTGTAAAGCTTTTTATTTCTCCTTCATATTTGAATGAGATCCTTGCTGGGTACAGTAATCTGGGCTGTCAGTTATTTTCTTTCATCGCTTTAAGTATGTCTTGCCATTCCCTCCTGGCCTGAAGAGTTTCTATTGAAAAATCAGCTGTTATCCTTATGGGAATCCCCTTGTGTGTTATTTGTCGTTTTTCCCTTGCTGCTTTTAATATTTGTTCTTTGTGTTTGGTCTTTGTTAACTTGATTAATATATGTCTTGGGGTGTTTCGCCTTGGGTTTATCCTGTTTGGAACTCTCTGGGTTTCTTTGACTTGGGTGATTATTTCCTTCCCCATTTTAGGGAAGTTTTCAACTATTATCTCCTCAAGAATTTTCTCATGGTCTTTCTTTTTGTCTTCTTCTTCTGGGACTCCTATAATTCGAATGTTGGAGCATTTCATATTGTCCTGGATGTCTCTGAGGTTGTCCTCATTTCTTTTAATTCGTTTTTCTTTTTTCCTTGCTGATTCATTTATTTCTACCATTCTATCTTCTATTTCACTAATCCTATCTTCTGCCTCGGTTATTCTACTATTTGTTGCCTCCAGAGTGTTTCTGATCTCATTTATTGCATTATTCATTGTATATTGACTCTTTTTTATTTCTTCTAGGTCCTTGTTAAATCTTTCTTGCATCTTCTCAATCCTTGTCTCCAGGCTACTTATCTGTGATTCCATTTTGATTTCAAGATTTTGGACCATTTTCACTATCAATATTTGGAATTCTTTCTCAGGTAGATTCCCTATCTCCTCCTCTTTGGTTTGGTTTGGTAGGCATTTCTCCTGTTCCTTTACCTGCTGGGTATTCCTCTATCTCTTCATCTTGGTTATATTGCTGCGTTTGGGGTGGCCTTTCTATATTCTGGGAATTTGTGGAGTTCTCTTTGTTATGGAGTTTCCTCACTGTGGGTGGGGTTGTATCAGTGGCTTGTCAAGGTTTCTTGGTTAGGGAGGTTTGTGTTTGAGTTCTGATGGGTGGAGCTGGATTTTTTCCTCTCTGGAGTGCTATGAATTGTCCAATAATGGGTTGTGAGACGTCAGTGGTTTTGGAGTAGTTTTGAGCTGCCTGTATATTGAAGCTCAGGGGTGTGTTCCTGTGTTGCTGGAGAACTTGTGTGGTATATCTTGCTCTGGAACTTGTTGGCCCTTGGGTGGTGCTTGGTTTCAGTGTAGGTATGAAGGTGTTTGATGAGCTCCTATTGATTAATGTTCCCTGGATTCAGGATTTCTCTGATGTTCTTAGGATTTGGACTTAAGCCTCCTGTTTCTGGTTTTCAGTTTTATTTTTACCCTAGCCTCAGGACTTCTCCATCTATACAGCACTGATGATAAAGCATCTAGGTTAAAGATGAAAGGTTTCTCCACATTCAGGGTCACCCATAGAGGTTCACTGAGTTACACGGAGAAGAGAAGTGGGAGGGGGTAGTTAGAGGTGACTGGAATGAGATGAGGTGGGATCCAAAGAGGAGATAGCAAGCTAGCCAGTAATCACTTCCTTATGTACGCTCCACAGTCTGGACCACTCAGAGGTGTTCACAGGGTTATACAGGGAAGAGGAGAGGGAAGAAGTAGACAGAGGTGGCCAGGAGGATAAAAGAGGGAAATGAAAGGGAGAGAGAGAGATCCGGCCAGTAACCAGTTCCCTGAGTGTTCTCTACCATCTGGAACACACAGAGATTCACAGGGTTGGGTAGAGAAGAGAAGAGGGAGGGAAGAGACAGAGGCCACCTGGTGGAGAAAAAGGAGAGTCCAAAGGAGGGGAGAGTGGTCAAGCCAGTAATCTTGCTCTCAGGTAAAATTGGGTACTGAAGATTGGGTTTTTACATGTACAAAATTGACAACAAATGCCAAAAAGCAAAGACTAAAAATCTGGAGTAGAGATTGGATTTTCAAAAATACAATATTAAAGAAAAGAAGAAGAAGAAGAAGAAAGAAAGAAAAAACAAACAAATGAAACAAAAAAACAAAGCCACAAGAATTATTAAAAATAATAATTAGAGAAATAGAGTACTTGAAAATTTAAGAAAGTTAAAAAAAAAAGAAAAACAAAAAAAGAAAAAAAAACAATCACGCAAGCCCATCAACACAAAAAAAAAAAAAAAAGATTGTAAAAGTAGTAAAGGTATATCTGGCCCTTTCTCTGGTGTTGTGGGCTGTGTGGGGTCACTTCCAAGGTGGTTCCCTCTGTTTAACTTCCTCTGTTTGCTGGTCTCTTCAGTGTCTGATTTCTGTCTTGACACAGGGAGGGCGGTGGTGGACACGCTAGGCTCACTATTCAGTCACGCTATGGGGAGGGAGGGATGCTGCAAACAAATATTACTGGCATGTGCTTGCAGTGTCTCATCCACTCTGGGCTTGCCCCTGCTCGCGGCGCACACCTCTCAGGCTCCATGTAGCTCTGCCGGGGAACCATATGAGGCCAGCCCTAGGCTTCATGCACCTCCCTGGTCTAAGCTGCTCAGGCTCGGCGCTCAGGAAGCCCTCAGAGGCACAGATTTGGTTGGGCCTGCGTTTTGTGCCCTTCCCAGGTCCAAGTAGCTCAGGAGTTTGGTGAGCGCAATTGCTGTGACTATGGCCTTTCCCTGCTGCTCAGTTTTCTGGGTGTACCACTGGCGTTCCTTCTCAGGAGGATGATGACTGTCCAGAACCCCCAGAAGTCTTAGTTAACAAAGAAGCCTGCTTGCATTTTGGTAGGTAATGTCTCTCTTGGGCTGTGATTGCCCACTTCCAGCCCTTAAGGCTCTGGCTGTCTGTCACCGGAGGGGGATGGTCTGCAGCCGGCTATTTCTGATCCATCCTTTGTTCTGTGCGTGGTCCTGGTGGTGTCTTATGTTTGACCGTTTTGCATGGTAGCTATCCCACAGTCTGGTTTGCAAGCCCAAGTTAGTTCGCTCTGTCCATGCATGGGGCGTTCCGGCCGGATTCTCAAAAAAGCACTACAGCCCGCGCCTCCAGCACCCCAGTTCTTAAAAAGCACTGCTGGCTGCACCTCCCACTCCTCCCTGCCCAACCCCCACTTGCTAGTGGTGGATGCAGGTGTCTGCACTGCTTTTCTGCTTGGAGAGTTACTGTTGGGCTCGTAATCTGTTGGTTTTAATTATTTATTTATTTTTCCTTCCTGTTATGTTACCCTCTGTGCTTCCAAAGCTCTCCACAGACTTGGCTGCAAGAATGTTTCCTGGTGTTTGGAAACCTCTCTTTTTAAGAGTCTCTTCCTGGGACGGGATTCCCTTCCCAGGACGGAGCTCCCTCTCTACCTCCTTTGTCTCTTTTTTCGTCTTATTATATTTTTTCCTACCTGTTTTTGAAGCCAATGATCTGCTTTGCTGAGTGCCTGATGTCCTCTGCCAGCATTCAGAAGTTGTTTTGTGGAATTTACTCAGCGTTGAAATGTTCTTTTGATGAATTTTTGAGGGAGAAAGTGGTCTCCCCGTCCTATTCCTCTGCCATCTTAGGACCGCCCCCTCCTTCTTTAATTTATTTTTAAGTGAAGGATAATTGCTCTACAATATTGCATTGGTTTCTGCCATACATCAACATATATCAGCCATAGGTACACATATGTCCCCTCCCTCTTGAATCTCCCTCCCACCCCTCTATTTGTCACAGAGCCCCCATTTGAGCTCCCTGAGTCATACAGCCAATTCTGATTAGCTATCTACTTTATATGTGGTAATGTATGTTTCCATGTTACTCTCTCCATTTGCATCATCCTCTCCTTCCCCCTCAACCCTCCACCACCACATTGATAAGTCTGTTCTCTGCGTCCAAGTCTTCATTCCTCCCCGCAAACAGGTTACTTCTCACATCTTTCATTTTGGAAAACTTGTTCTCCTGGTCTTCCGCTTACTCTCATAGATACTAGCTCTTTGTGCATGTGCTAGCTCGCTTCAGTTGTGTCTGACTCTGTGCGACCCCATGGACTGCACCCTGCCAGGCTCCTCTGTCCATGGGATTCTCTAGGCAAGAATACTGGGGTGGGTTGCCATTTCATTCTCCAGGGAATCTTCCTGACCCAGGGACTGAACCCACAACTCCTGCATTGGAGGCAGATACTTTACCACTAGCACCACCTGGGAAGCCCACTGGCTCTGTGCTGCTGCTGCTGTAAGTAGTTGTAATTTCCATGAAAGGGGGTTGGGGGAGAAGGTGGGTCAGGTTATTCCTGGTCCACTGTCACACCTCCTTATTAATTTCTGATTAATCTATGTTAAATAGCAGGACACTGCCTTGTAAGTATGCAGAATCCTTATAATTGATTATCCCCTGTTCTTCCCCTCTCTTCCTATCCCCTTATCATATTGCTGTCATTTGCGTCACTTATCCCTGTGCTCTATTCCCTAATTCAATACTATTATTATTTTAAACAAACCATTATAACTTAAATCAATTAAGAATAAGAAAAATAAGATATGCTTTACCCTCATTAATTCCTGCTTTGATGCTCTTCCTTTCTTTTTGTAAATCTGAGTTTCTAAACTATATCATTTTTCTTCTACCTGAAGAACTTTTTTTTAACATTTTTTTATCAGGGAAGTCTGCTGGCAATAAATTCCCTCAGCTTTTGCTTGTCTGAAAGACTCATTATTTCTTCTTCATTTCTGAAAATCAACTTACTTGGATATTGAATTCTATGATTGTATTTTGTTTTGTTTTTTCCTTTCAGTAATTTTAATATTTTACTTTAGCCTCTTGCTTTCATGGTTTCTGGCAAGGAGTCCTCTAAAAGTTCTCTTTTCTTTGCTCTAAGTAAGGTGTTACTAACACCCTTGTGATACTGTGATTTATATGGAATATATGCTTGGTCACTCAGATGGCCAAAATATATTTAACATATCTATTTGGTCTACATCTGTGTTTCTAAGCTCATAGCTCCCAAATTCTCAGAACTTTCTGAGTTATCACTCAGAGCAGTGGGAGCATCTTTTGTTACAATATTGGGTCATTTGTCCTCAGTTCTTGAGGTGATTCAGAGCCATAAAGGTGAAATGAGTGTCATTATTTTTAACCAGCCCCTTTCAACAACTGAGTTGAAAATAATAAGGTGATTTTTGGAGATCCCCTCAAGCCAGGGGCTGGTTGCAAGAGAAACCATCTATGAACAGAAGGTTAGCACTTTCAGTCCAACCTCTGATTTTTGGGACGATGAAAGGGGCTGGAGTTCACATAGGCCAATGATCAGATCAGTCATGAATATATACTTAGTTGCTCAGTCATGTCTGATACTTTGTTACCCCGTGGACAGTAGCCTACGGGTTCCTGTGCCCATGTGATTTCCCAGGCAAGAATACTGGAGCGGGTTGCCATTCCTTCCTCCATGGGATCTTCTTGAACCAGGGATCGAACCCATGTCTCTTGTGTCTCCTGCACTGGCAGGTGGGTTCTTTGCCACTAGCGCCACTGGGGAAGCTCTTTTATTTCTCATGCTAGTGCTCTCTTAGCGTCCATCAGTTTCTCAAAATTGTTATTTAATGATTACCTCATATGACTCCTGAAGCTTCAGATCCAAGTAGAGAGATTTGAACTCCAAATCTGGATTTGCTTCTTTCTCTGGATTTCTGGGATACTAAATAATGTACCAGATTTTTCCGTTTATTTAGCTTTATTCCTAAAGACAAGAGTGACAACTTTCGAAGTCTTTACAAGCTGGAGCTGAAACCAGAAATCCAGTATGGTACACTTTTACAACTTATTTCAAGATTAGTTAATGCTGTTAGAAAAACTTTAAATATCTAAATGTTCTTAGCATTTATAAAAAAAAAACAGAGAGTTCAAGATTTTAAATGACATAATATTTTTTTCTTAGCTACATCAGTACAGTTCAATTCAGTTCAGTCACTCGGTCATGTCCAACTCTTTGCAACCTCATGGACTGCACCACGCCAGGCCTCCCTGTCCATCACCAATTCCCAGAATTTACTCAAACTCATGTTCATTGAGTCGGTGATGCCATCTAACCATCTTGACCTCTTTCATACCCTTCTCCTCCTGCCTTCAATCTTCACAGCAGCAGGGTCTTTTCAAATGAAAAGGTGGCATCAGGTGGCCAAAGTATTGGAGTTTCAGCTTTAGCATCTGTCCTTCCAATGAATATTCAAAAATCATTTCCTTTGGGATGGACTAGTTGGATGTCCTTGCAGTCCAAGGGACTCGCAAGAGTCTTCTCTAACACCACAGTTCAAAAGCATCAATTCTTTGGCACTCAGCTTTCATTATAGTCTCACAACCATACATGGCTACTAGAAAAAACATAGCTTTGACCAGATGGCCCTTTGTGGGTGAAGTAATGTCTCTGCTTTCTAATATGCTGTCTAGGTTGCTCATAGCGTTTCTTCCAAGGAGCAAGTATCTTTTAATTTCATGGCTGCAATCACCATCTGCAGTGATTTTGGAGCCCAGAAAAATAAAATCTGCCCCTGTTTCCACTGTATCCCCATCTATTTGCCATGAGGCAATGAGGACTGGAAAAGGTCAGTTTTCATTCCAATCCCAAAGAAAGGCAATGCCAAAGAATTCTCAAACTACCACACAATTGCATTCATCTTACACACTAGTAAAGTAATGCTCAGAATTCTCCAAGCCAGGCTTCAACAATACGTGAACTGTGAATTTCCTGATATTCAAGCTGGTTTTAGGAAAGGCAGAGGAACCAGAGATCAAATTGCCAACATTCTCTGGATCATGGAAAAAGCAAGAGAATTCCAGAAAAACATCTATTTCTGCTTTATTGACTATGCCAAAGCCTTTGTGTAGATGACAATAAACTGTGGAAAATTCTTCAAGAGATGGGAATACCAGACCACCTGAGCTGCCTCTTGAGAAACCTATATGCAGGTCAGGAAGCAACAGTTAGAACTGGACATGGAACAACAGACTGGTTCCAAATAGGAAAAGGAGTATGTCAAGGCTGTATATTGTCTCCCTGCTTATTTAACTTCTATGCAGAGTACATCATGAGAAACGCTGGACTGGAAGAAACACAAGCTGGAATCAAGATTGCTGGGAGAAATATCAATAACATCAGGTATGCAGATGACACCACCCTTATGGCAGAAAGTGAAGAGGAACTAACAAGCCTCTTGATGAAAGTGAAAGAGGAGAGTGAAAAAGTTGGCTTAAAGCTCAACATTCAGAAAACGAAGATCATGGCATCAGGTCCCATCACTTCATGGGAAACAGATGGGAAAACAGTGGAAACAGTGTCAGATTTTATTTATTGGAGCTCCAAAATCACTGCAGATGATGATTGAAGCCATGAAATTAAAAGATGCTTACTCCTTGGAAGAAAAGTTATGACCAATCTAGATAGCATATTGGAAAGCAGAGACATTACTTTGCCAACAAACATCCATCTAGCCAAGGCTATGATTTTTCCAGTGGTCATGTATGGATGTGACAGTTGGACTATGAAGAAAGCTGAGCACCAAAGAATTGATGCTTTTGAACTGTGATGTTGGAGAAGACTCTTGAGAGTCCCTTGGACTGCAAGGAGATCCAACCAGTCCATTCTGAAGGAGATCAGCCCTGGGATTTCTTTGGAAGGAATGATGCTAAAGCTGAAACTCCAGTACTTTGGCCACCTCATGTGAAGAGTTGACTCATTGGAAAAGACTCTGATGCTGGGACGGATTGGGTGCAGGAGGAGAAGGGGACGACTGAGGATGAGATGGCTGGATGGCATCACTGACTCAATGGACGTGAGTCTGAGTGAACTCTGGGAGTTGGTGATGGACAGGAAGGCCTGGTGTGCTGCGAATCATGGGGTTGCAAAGAGTCAGACATGACTGAGTGACTGAACTAACTAACTAACTAATGAGACCGGAAGCCACGACCTTAGTTTTCTAAATATTGAGTTTTAAGCCAATTATTCACTCTCCTCTTTCACTTTCATCAAGAGGCTTTTTAGTTCCTCTTCACTTTCTGCCATAAGAGTGGTGTCATCTGCATATCTGAGGTTATAGATATTTCTCCTGGAAATCTTGATTCCAGCTTGTGCTTCATCCAGCCCAGTGTTTCTCATGATGTACTCTGCATATAAGTTAAATAAGCAGCGTGACAATATACAGCCTTGATGTACTCCATTTCCTATTTGGAACCAGTCTGTTGTTCCATGTCCACCTCTAACTGTTGCTTCCTGACCTGCATATAGGTTTCTCAAGAGGCAGGTCAGGTGGTCTGGTATTCCTATCTCTTTCAGAATTTTCAAGAGTTTGTTGTGGTCCACACAGTCAAAGGTTTTGGCATAGTCAATAAAGCAGAAGTAGATATTTTTCTGAAACTCCCTTGATTTTTTTTTATGATCCAGTGGATTTTGGCAATTTGATCTCTGGTTCCTCTGCCTTTTCTAAATGTACTTTGAACATCTGAAAGTTCATGGTTCAGATGAACTAGGTACTGTTGAAGCTTGGCTTGGAGAATTTTGAGCATTACTTTACTAGTGTGTGAGATGAGTGCAATTGTGGTGTAGTTTGAGCATTCTTTGGCATTGCTTTTCTTTGGGATTGGAATGAAAACTGGAATTTTCCAGTCCTGTGGCCACTACTGAGTTTTCCAAATTTGCTGGCATATTGAGTGCAGCACTTTCACAGCATCATCTTTCAGGATTTGAAATAGCTCAACTGGAATTCTATCACCTCCACTAGCTTTGTTCAGTGATTCCTCCTAAGGCCCACTTGACTTCTCATTCCAGGATGTCTGGCTCTAGGTGAGTGATCACACCATCGTGATTATCTGGGTCATGAAGATATTTTTTGTATAGTTCTTCTGTGTATTCTTTCCACTTCTTTTTAATATTTTCTGCTTTTGTTAAATCCTATCATTTCTTTCCTTTCTTGTGCCCATCTTTGCATGAAATGTTGCCTTGGTATCTCTAATTTTTTTGATGAGATCTCTAGACTTTCTTGTGCTATTGTTTTCCTCTATTTCTTAGCTACATAGGTTACTAGTTTTTACACAAGTAGTTATTCTGTAATACTTTATTATCTTTGCCAAAATATTAACTTAAAGGCTTATGATTGTTAGGTTATATAAGATTGAAAGTATAATTAAATTCTCATAATATAGGGAAGTGTATGTTGTTATATATTAACTGTGTGCTGAGTATTATAATGGATGTTTCAATGAATTAACCTTATCTTCATTTTACAACTATGTGAGAAAAATGGTTTTATTCACATTTTATAGATAAAGTGAAGCATTGAAATCTATGCTCCTAATCACCAATTATTGTATCTCTCTAAAGAAGCAAATTATCCATGTCTGATTATAAAAATGAAATATTTTATTTTCTTTTTTTCTTCTTGGCATCTATACTTATTGACATGAAATATCTCCTTCACTGATACTTTTCAAGATACCAAAGGAAATAAAAAGTAGAATAAGTTGCACAGTTGTGCAATTGACACTCTTAAACATAGAAATCATAAATATTCCACAAATCTGCATTTATTTTGTTTCATGGCCAAACATAATAAATATTTTCAACACTTAATAATATGCTGTTTGATCTCATATCTGTGTTCTATAAAATAGAACATTTAGTTATAATTAAACATTTTGCATTTAGACTAATTAAAAAATTTTTTTGACTCTAAGCTATAATTATGATAATCAAAGTTGCTTTCCCATAAGTGACTTATTTGCATGGTACAGAGTAGTTACCAGGAAAACACAATGATCTATTGTCTTTCATGTCTACAATTTGTTGAATGAGAGACTAAATTAAGAGCTTGGAAACTTCTTTGCTGATATTTGAAATGATTAGCTGTGAAAGTCATCGTCCTGAACCCTTTTAAGATTTAAATTTTAAGTGCTTTATCTTTCACTTGTCATGTCTTGACATGTTATCGCTTGGTATTTAAAATGGAGATTACCCTCCTCCCCTTAAACACTGTAGACAAATTATATTTATGCACAATAATCAATACTATTAAAAGCTGCCTAGTTTAGATGTTCAGAGGCATTAACACGCCTGAAAGGATTTCTGTTTCATCCACATAAGAACAAGTCTGTGTAGTCAGATAAAATATATTGTGTAAATAAATTTTTTAAGTGAAATTTTCCAGTGGAAAATATTTTTCATTCAACCGGTGAATCCAGTTACCTGCTAGGGATCCTTCTTCTAGGTTTTCAGTTCTGTTCAGTTCAGTTCAGTTCATTCTCTCAGTCGTGTCCGACTTTTTGCGACCCCATGAATCGCAGCACGCCAGGCCTCCCTGTCCATCACCAACTCCCAGAGTTCACTCAGATTCATTTCCATTGGGTCAGTGATGCCATCCAGCCATTTCATCCTCTGTCATCCCCTTCTCCTCCTGCTCGCAATCCCTCCCAGCATAGGAGTCTTTTCCAATAAGTCAACTCTTTGCATGAAGTGGCCAAAATACTGGAGTTTCAGCTCCAGCATCATTCCTTCCAAACAAATCCAGGGCTGATCTCCTTCAGAATGGACTGGTTGGATCTCCTTGCAGTCCAAAGGACTCTCAAGAGTCTTCTCCAACACCACAGTTCAAAAGCATCAATTCTTTGGTGATCAGCTTTCTTCATAGTCCAACTCTCACATCCAAACTGGAAAAACCATAGCCTTGACTAGGCAAAATTTGGTGGCAAAGTAATGTCTCTGCTTTTCAATATTCTATCTAGGTTGGTTATAACTTTTCTTCCAAGGAGTAAGCATCTTTTAATTTCATGGCTGCAGTCACCATCTGCAGTGATTTTGGAGCCCCAAAAAATAAAGTCTGACACTGTTTCCACTGTTTCCCCATCTATTTCCCATGAAGTGATGGGACCAGATGCCATGATCTTTGTTTTGTGAATGTTGAGCTTTAAGCCAACTTTTTCACTCTCCTCTTTCACTTTCATCAAGAGGCTTGTTAGTTCCTCTTCACTTTCTGCCATAAGGGTGGTGTCATCTGCATGTCTGAGGTTATAGATATTTCTCCCGGCAATCTTGATTCCAGTTTGTGCTTCTTCCAGTCCAGCGTTTCTCATGATGTACTCTGCATATAAGTTAAATAAGCAGGGTGACAATATACAGCCTTGACATACTCCTTTTCCTATTTGGAACCAGTCTGTTGTTCCAAGTCCAGTTCTAACTGTTGCTTCCTGACCTGCATATAGGTTTCTCAAGAGACAGGTCAGGTGGTCTGGTATTCCCATCTCTTGAAGAATTTTCCACAGTTTATTGTCATCCACACAGTCAAAGGCTTTGGCATAGTCAAAAAGCAGAAATAGATGTTTTTCTGGAACTCTCTTGCTTTTTCCATGATCCAGCAGATGTTGGCAATTTGATCTCTGGTTCCTCTGCCTTTTCTAAAACCAGTTTGAACATCTGGAATTTCACGCACGGTTCACGTATTGCTGAAGCCTGGCTTGGAGAATTCTGAGCATTACTTTACTAGTGTGTGAGATGAGTGCAATTGTGTGGTAGTTTGAGCATTCTTTGGCATTGCCTTTCTTTGGGATTGAAATGAAAAGTGACCTTTTCCAGTCCTGTGGTCACTGCTGAGTTTTCCAAATTTGCTGCCATGTTGAGTGCAGCACTTTCAAAGCATCATCTTTCAGGATTTGAAATAGCTCAACTGGAATTCCATCACCTCCACTAGCTTTGTTCGTAGTGATGCTTTCTAAGGCCCACTTGACTTCACATTCCAGGATGTCTGGCTCTAGGTGAGTGATCATACCATCACGATTATCTTGGTCGTGAAGATCTTTTTTGTACAGTTCTTCTATGTATTCTTGCCACCTCTTCTCAATATCTTCTGCTTCCGTTAGGTCCATACCATTTCTGTCCATTATCGAGCCCATCTTTGTATGAAATGTTCCCTTGGTATCCCTAATTTTCTTGAAGAGATCTCTAGTCTTTCCCATTCTGTTGTTTTCCTCAATTTCTTTGCATTGATCACTGAAGAAGGCTTCCTTATCTCTTCTTGCTATTCTTTGGAACTCTACATTCAGATGCTTATATCTTTCCTTTTTTCCTTTGCTTTTTGCTTCTATTCTTTTCACAGCTATTTTTAAGGCCTCCCCAGACAGCCATTTTGCTTTTTTGCATTTCTTTTCCATGGGGATGGTCTTGATCCCTGTCTCCTGTACAATGTCACGAACCTGCAATTCAGAGTGTCCCAGACTCATCTCTGCCCAATCTTTTCCCACAATATATAAATTAGTAAAGTATAAAAGATCTCATTGAAGGTAATATTATTTAATTTACTGGTTTCCTATATATTTTAAGGAGCTTCCCTGGTGGCTCAGATGGTAAAGAATCTGCCTCCAATGTTCGATCCCTGGGTCCAGAAGATCCCCAGGAGAAGGGAATGGCTACTCATTCCAGTATTCTTGCCTGGAGAATCCCATGGACAGAGAGGAGCCTGGTGGGCTGTAGTCCATGAGGTTAAAATGAGTTGGGACATGACTGAGCGACCATTTATTCCATTAGTGGATATATAAAAGCATCTGGGTCACTTGCAACTTGGAAACAAGTACTGACACTCTATTTGATTTCTTTCTTTCTTTTTTTTTTTTTTTTTTTTTTGGTCACTATCACACCATGGCAAAAGACATTTGTTCTTCCTCTCTCATCTTCATTTCATGCTTCTGTGTCATATTTTTTCCTTTAGACATAGCACAGTGAGTTCAGATTAGTACAAAAATAGAGTCACATTTTAAAATACTATTGATTCTGGAGAACAGCTGAGGATACCCTGTGTTTTTGTTTTTGTTTTCCCTTGATGAGTTGATAGGGTAGACTTCCAGAGGCACTCTATGATGACCTTCTGAAGAAAAATTCAGGGGTCATGACTCTGGCTTAATACACCCAGAAAACTTCAAATGTATAGATTTTCCATCACCTGGGGATCAGGTGATTCTTGAAGGTTAAAAGATTTTGTTTTTTCGACATAATCTCTCTTTGCTTTTCAATTTTCTCAGAAATGCCATCTACTTCTGTACTGTTTTCTTTATTGTTTTTATCTTCCCCCTTAGGAATCACAAGGAGAATACTTTGAGATGGGACTAAATCTCAGTAAATTTGTCATTTTTGTAAGATGCTGATCTGTTGAATATTTCACTGAGATATGCTACTGCATAGAAATCATGATGTGGAGGGCTTTCCTACTGACTTGACATATTTCTGTTGTGATGCAAAAAGTAAATATTAGAGTAATTTTGAGGGTCAGTAACACAACTCTCCTGCATCATATGATTAAACGGAGATAGGGTCTGTCAGCTGGATTATGATGACTGCTGAGCTCCTCACCCTATTAAATATCAGGGCAGCTTTTATTAGGCACTTCAGTCAATTTTCTTTTACTAAAGTGTTAGTTGGCCAGTCCTGTCTGACGGTTTGTGACCCTGTGGACTATAGCCCTCCAGGCTCCTCTGTCCCTGGGATTCTCCATGCAAGAACACTGGAGTGGGTTGCCATTTCCTATTCCAGGGCATTGTCCCAACCCAAGGAGAGACCCCTAGTCTCCTACATTGCAGGCAGATTCTTTACTGTCTGAGGCATCAGGGAAACCTTCTTTAACTAAAAACTCTCTCTTCATGATGTTATCCTTTACTCCAAGGTGAATAGTTTACTACTAATCTCTCTGGTTACTTATTAACCAAAGTTTTGTTTACTGACAATTAATTCTGGCTATAATGTTAATGAAATATACAAGTTAACAATATAGAAAAGGAATTAAACAGCCACTTTCTTTTTCTATTTCTGCTACGTGGACATGCATTTGATCTAAACAGGGAAGTATCTTCAAAAATTCTTCACTAATGTCCCAATAATTCATACAATGAGAGTCATATGACCTTTGTGAAAACAAATGTTTAAATCTTTTCCAATAATCAAAGAATAAATGATTCATGAGAAGCAGTTTCAGGCTCCCCCTCCCCCCCTTTTAAAAAATATTTTTACATCCAGTTTTCCCAGCACCATTAATTGAAGAGGCGGTCTTTTCTCCATTGTATGTTCTTGCCTCTTTTGTCAAAGATTAGGTACCCATATGTGCTTGGTTATTTCCAGGCTTTCTGTCTTTTTCCATTCATCTTTATTTCTATTTCTGTGTCTGTTCCTTACCGTCTTGATGACTGTAGCTTTCTAGTAAAGTCTGAAGTCAAGAAGGTTGGTTCCTCTACCTCTGTTTTTCTTTCTCAAGATGCTTTGGCTATTTTGTGTCTTTTGTGTTTCCATACAAATTGTAAAATTGGCACATATATATGGAATCTAGAAAAATTATACAGATGAACCTATTTGCAGGGAAGCAATGGAGACGCAGATGTGGAGGACAGACTTGTGGACACAGTAGGAGGAGGAGGGTGGGATGAATTAAGAAAGCAGCATTGACTTTATATATATACGTTCATGTGTAAAGTAAATAGCCCAAGGATTCCAGCCTGATTCTCTGTGATGACACAGAGGAGTAGGATTAGGGGAGGGGAGGAAGGGTCAAGAAGGAGGATATAAATATAAATATAAATATAAATATATATATATATATTATATATGACTGATTTGCATTGTTGTATGGCAAAAACCAACACAACATTGTAAAGCAATTTTACTCCAATTAAAAATAAAATTAAAAACAAAACAATGAGGTATTACAGAAAGGACTTGGATCAGAGTCATGTGGACACCATGTGTAGCACAGTAAATTATTGTGATCTTCACATAAAACTGCTGAAAACGTTGCCTTAAGATTAAAAATCATAGTTTCAGAGAGATCAGAGCAGAAGCTGTTAGTAGAAGTCTTAAATTGTGTGTTTCTTACATTACATGAGGGCTTCCCTGGTAGCTCAGACAGAAAAGAATCTCCATGCACTGCAGGAGACCTGGGTTTGATCTCTGCTCTGGAAGATCCCCTGGAGAAGGGAATGACAACCCACTCCAGTATTCTTGCCTGAAGAATTCCATGGACAAAGGGGCCTCAGTGCTATAGTCCACGGGGTCACAAAGAGTCAGACACACCTGAGAGACTAATAGATTCACTCTATATTACATGAATCAGTTCAGTTCAGTCACTCAGTCGTGTCTGACTCTTTGTGACCCCATGAATCGCAGCACGCCAGGCCTCCCTGTCCATCACCAACTCCCAGAGTTCACTCAGACTCATGTCCATCGAGTCAGTGATGCCATCCAGCCATCTCATCCTCTGTTGTCCCTTTTACCTCCTACCCTCAATCCCTCCCAGCATCAAAGTGGTTTCCAATGAGTCAACTCTTTGCATGAGGTGGCCAAAGTACTGGAGTTTCAGCCTTAGCATCATTCCTACCAAAGAAATTCCAGGGCTAAAGGCATCTAAAATAAGGTGTTCGTATTATTAAAGCATGAGTATGATAGCATTCTTTTTTTTTTTTTTTTTGCAAACAAATTCCACCCAGAAATATGCATAATAAAATAAATTATTTCAGTATTACAAAACATCATCCTGAAAGGCATGTGGTCAGTGTAACTGCTGGTCATCAGGAAAAAAAAAAAAAAAACTATCTTGAATCCTGAGCATGTTGTTTTGTCTCTTTAGTGCTTAACTTAAAATCCAGAACAGTGTTTAGTTACCTACACAGCCGCCTTGTAGAGGTAGTTTTAAAATAATGTGTGAAAAAATCATTCTCTGCTCTCAGGTATTGAGGTACCAATGTGAATACATAGGATACATGTATCTGTTCAGGGTGTTGGTAATCTCAGTCAGATTTACACCAAATAAAAGACACTGCTGTCAATTTGTGAGTGAGGCTGAGTGAGGTCTTGATTAAGAGTATGGCATACACCTGGCCATTGGGTTCAGTTCAGTTCAGTCCAGCCCCTCAGTCATGTCCAACTGTGACCCCATGAACCGCAACATGCCAGGCCTCCCTGTCCATCACCAATTCCTGGAATTTACCCAAAACCATGTCCATGGAGTTGGTGATGCCATCCAACCATCTCATCTTCTGTCATCCCCTTCTCCTTCTGCCCTCAATCTTTCCCAGCATCAGAGTCTTTTCCAGTGAGTCAGCTCTTTGCATCAGGTGGCCAAAGTATTGGAGTTTCAGTTTCAACATCAGTCCTTCCAATGAACACCCAGGACTGATCTCCTTTAAGATGGACTGGTTGGATCTCCTTGCATTCCAAGGGACTCTCAAGAGTCTTCTCCAACACCATACTTCAAAAGCATCAATTCTTCAGCACTCAGCTTCTTTATAATCCAACTCTCACATCCATAGATGACTACTGGAAAAACCATAGCCTTGACTACATGGACCTTTGTATTTTGTTGACAAAGTAATGTCTCTGCTTTTAAATATGCTGTCTAGGATAGTCATAGCTTTCCCTCCAAGGAGTAAGCATCTTTTCGTTTCATGCCTGCAGTCACCATATGCAGTGATTTTGGAGCCCCCCAAAAATAAACTCTGTCACGGTTTCCTCTGTTTCCCCATCTGTTTGCCATGAAGTGATGGGACCAGATGCCAAGATCTTTGTTTTCTGAATGGTAAGCTTTAAGCCAACTTTTTCACTCTCCTCTTTCACTTTCATCAAGAGGCTCTTTAGTTCTTCTTCACTTTCTGCCATAATGGTGGGATCATCTGCATTTCTGAGGTTATTGCTATTTCTCTGGACAGTCTTGATTCCAGCTTGTGCTTCTTCCAGCCCAGCATTTCTCATGATGTACTCTGCATATAAGTTAAATAAGCAGGGAGACAATATACAGCCTTGATATACTCCTTTTCCTATTTGAAACCAGTCTGTTTTTCCACGTCCAGTTCTAACTGTTGCTTCCTGACCTGCATACAGATTCCTCAGGAGGCAGATCAGATGGTCTGGTATTCCCATCTCTTTCAGAATTTTCCAGAGTTTGTTGTGGTCCACGCAGTCAAAGGCTTTGACATAGTCAATAAAGCAGAAATTGATGTTTTTCTGGAACTCTTTCTTCTATGATCCAGCAGATGTTAGCAATTTGATCTCTGGTTCCACTGCCTTTTCTAAAACTAGCCTGAACATCTGGAAGTTCACAGTTCACGCGTTACTGAAGCCTGGCTTGGAAAATTTTGAGCATTACTTTACTAGCGTGTGAGATGAGTGTAATTGTGGGGTAGTTTGAGCATTCTTTGACATTGCCTTTCTTTGAGATTGGAATGAAAACTGACCTTTTCCAGTCCTGTGGCCACTGCTGAGTTTTCCAAATTTGCTGGCATATTGAGTTTAGGAATAGTGAATGCCACCCTGTTTTATAAGTACTTGAATTTGTTTAACATTTTGAAATCAAAATATTTGATATGGCGACACAGATTTTAATATCTAAAGTAAAAGGGGCCCTCCTCGGTGTACCCTCCTTCCTGCTTCATACATCTGTGGCCCTAGCTTTGCTTCACACACCATGTTTACACAGCCTAGAGGATGGACTGTGGGTTCTGGGAGGCAACACTCACTCAGGCTTATTTTTATTTTATTCTGTTCACTTCTTGGAATTATGTTAACAGTTTCGCATCTTAGAATTTAAACAGAATGGAAAGGAGAAGATAGTTCTGTCTACCAAGGAAATTATTTTGTATCCTGACATTAACTTATCAGTCTGTTTTGTGGGTATGCAAACATGGAGAACCTTCTCTGTAGGTTACTGTAGGCTCCTTGCATGCTCTGGAGTTGGGTTGAAACCTAGGAAGGAAGAGGATGTTAGAATAGAAGTAACTTCTGTATCACATGAGATTGTTTTGCTCTTCAGTTTGAGAGTCATTAATGACCCTTTAATGCCCAGTACATTGAGTCTAAAGTTCTGTCTATGAAATTCCTTGACTTTACCTGTCTCTCTAGTTTTATTTCCTAAACTTTAGATTGATATGTAGTTGGTTTACAATATTATATTACTTTCAGGTATACAGCATTGTGATTCAATATTTTTACTTATTATACTCGATTAAAAGTTATTAGACAATAATGGGTATAATTCCCTGTTTGTAAAATATATCAATGTTCCTTATCTATTTTATACCCAGTAGTTTTTACCTCTTAATTCCATACTCCTAATTTACCCTTCTGTCCTTCCATCTCTCTACTGGTAACCACAAGTTTGTCTTCAGTGTCTCTGGACCTGTTTCTGTTTTGCATATATATTTGTTTGTGAAAGTGTTACTGGCTCAGTCATGTCCGACTCTTTGCGACCCCATGGACTGTAGCCTGCCAGGCTCCTATGACCTGGGATACTCCAGACAAGGATACTGGAATGGGTTGCCATTTCCTTCTCCAGGGGGTCTTCTCAACCTGGGGATTGAACCCAGGTCTTCTTCACTGCAGGTGGATTCTTTACCATCTGAGCCACCAGGGAAGCCCACCTTTGTTTTTATTATTTTTTAAATTCTACATATAAGGGATATCATACAGTGTTTGTCTTTCTCTGTCTAACTTATTGCACTAAGCATAATATTCTTTAGGTCCATACACATTGCTGCAAATGGCAGAACTTCATTCCTTTTATGACTGACTAGTAGTCCACTGTATATATGTTCCACATCTTCTTTATCCATTTATCTGTTGAAGGACATTTGGCTTGTTTCCATATCTTGGCAATTGTAAGTAATGCCACTATGAACATTGTTTTCATGTATCTTTTCCAGTGAAGTGCTTCTGTTTTTATTTCCTGTTGTACACCCAGGAGTAGGATTGCTAGGTCTTATAGTCATTCTATATTTAGTTGTTTTTGAGAAACCTCTGTATTGTTTTCCACAATGGCTGCACCAGTTTACATTGTACCAACAGTGAACAACAGTTCATCTTCCAGCACATCTTTACCATTTGTTATTTGTATATATTGGGATGATAGCCATTCTGACAGGTGTAAGGTGATCTTGTTATGGTTTTGATTTGCATTTCTACTGAAATTATCAGTCCTGAGCATGTTTTCATTTGCCTGTTGGTCATCTGTATGTCTTCATTGGAAAGAAGTCTTCTCCTTCCATTTCTTGATTTTTAAAAACATATTGAATTGTATGTGCCATTTATATAGTTTGAATATTAACCCCTGTTGGTCATATATTTTCTCCAATTCCATAGTTTGTCTTTCATTCAGTCAATGGATTCTTTTGCTGTGCAAAAGCTTTTAAGTTTAATTAGGTCCAGTTTGTTTAATTTTGCTTTTATATCCTTTGTTTTAGAGGACATATCCAGAAAATATTCATATAATTTATGTTAAGGAATATACTGCCTATGTTCTCTTAAGATTTCAGGCCTTACACTTAGATATATACCTACCTTTCTGTTCATTGTTATATGGTGTGAGAAGATATTTTAATTTCATCTATTTATTTGTATCCTAACATTTTAAAATGACTGAATAAGTGGATAATGAGGGAATCATGAGAAATATCCATGCTAGTGTATTTTTAGTAATCCATAAGATTTAAAGGCTGATGGGTGTGGTTCAAATTCTAGTTTTCCACTTATTATTTATGAGTTCTGGAGGACTTTATTATGTGACCCTAACATCTCTGAACTTGAATTCACCTCCTATTCTTATGAGGATAGATTTTTACAAGAATAAATGTCAGTTATGTCTTTTTTTTTCACCCATGTCATTCATTATATTACTATTGCTGCAATTGTATTATTTTTCTCTATGTGATTGCTTAGAACATATCTCCAATAGCAATAATATATAAGAAACCTAATGACATCCAATGTAAGAATTCACACCCATCACCATATTCTATTAAGATTTACTGTAGTATACTTTGGACCACATACTTCATCATTTGTTTACTGTATATAAGTTTTGTCTCTTCAACTATGTTGTAACTTTTCAAGGACAGTGGGAATAACTCAAACATCTATAAAAATAGGAGAGATTGTGAAAACAACTCACATTTATATATATCACTTTATGATCAGCCAGGGCTTTCAGATACTTTATGTGATTTACTACTGAAAAATGCTTGTCAAGTGAATAAGTCGGGTACTATTTTTATTACTCTAATTTCAGATATGAATTAGCTGAGGGGCCTGGAGAAAATGCACATTTTTTTCATATGGTTTGAAACCTTAATTTATGTCTTCTGGCCCCAGATCCGAGTTCTTCCATATGTCGTGTATGTGCGTGTGTGTGTGTGTGTGTGAGCACTTAGTTCCTCAGCCATGTCTGGCTCTCTGTGGCCCCATGGAACATAGCCCACCAGGCTCCTCCGTTCCATGAGATCTCCCAGGCAACAACAGTGGAGTGGGTTGCCATATCAGGAGAGGAGCAAGTGAACCTGGCCTTGGATATGGCTCTCGTGGAAGGAAAGGCCAGAATTCAATAGAGTCATTTATTGATGGTCAAGATTTGGCTCAGATGGTAAAGAATCTGTCTGCAATGGCAGACACCCGGGTTCGATCCTTGGGTCAGAAAGATCCCCTGGAGAAGGGAATGTCTACCCATTCTAGTATTCTTGCCTGGAGAATTTCATGGACAGAGGAGCCTGGCAGGCTACAGTCCATGGGGTGGCAAAAAGAGTTAAACACGACTTGATTGAGTGACTAACAATTAGACTTGCAAGCTTTCAGAACTAAGATGGTTCTTTTCAAATGGACTGGGACTGATTTAGGTTTATTCATCTACCTCTCTGTGCTTTCCAGGTGGCTCGGCAGTAAAGAGTCCACCTGCCAATGCAGGAGACACAGGTTTGATCCCTGGGTTGGGAAGATCCCCTGGAGGAGGAAATGGCAACCCACTCCAGTATTTTTGCCTGGGAAATCTAACGGACAGAGGAGCCTGGTGGGTTACAGTCCATGGGGTTGCAAAGGAGTTAGACACAACTGAGCAAGCATGCACACACACATGTACCTACCTTTCTGGCAGGTGAAAAGAATGTAAACACATCTAATCTCTATTTTGGTCATTAGCCATCAAAAAGATAAATTAATTAAAAGGGTCTACTGTACATTGTGATACATGTTTTGTGAGTGAGTCTTGCATTTTTTTAAGTTTTAACTACAGTTGATGTACAATGTTATATTAGTTTTAAGTGAACACCACAGTGATTTTTGTAGATTATACCCAAGTTACAGTTTTTATAAAATGTTGGCAATATCCACCGTGCTGCACACCACATTCTTGTATCTTAGTTTTTACCTACTAGTCTGCACCTATTAATCCTCTGCCCCTATCTTGCCCCTCTACCGCTCTCCCCAGTAGTAACCACTACATTTTTTTCTCTGTGTCTATGAGTCTGTTTCTGTTTTTTTTTTTTTTTCCAGATTTCACATATAAGTAACATCATACATTATTTTATTTCTCTGACTTATTTCACTAAGCATAATACACTTCAGGTCAATCCATGTTGTTGAAAATGGCAAAATTTCATTCTTTTTATGGCTGAGTAATAATCCACTGTATATATGATATGTACCACGTCTTCTTTATCCATTAATCTGTTGATAAATACGTATGTTGCTCCCATGTCCTGGCTACTGTAAGTAATACTGCTATGAGTATGGGAGTACATATACCTTTTTGAATTTCTATTTTCATTTTCCTCAAAAATATACCCAGGACTGGATTGCTGAATTATATGGTAGTTCTGGTTTTAATTTTGTAAAATCACCCATTTGTTCTCCATCGTGGCTGCACCAATATACAATCCCACCAACATTGTATCAGCTTTCTTTCCCTTTTCTCTACTTCCTAGAGAACAGATTTATTCTTTTGGATAATCACCAGCGTAACAGGTGTGAGATGATATCTCATTGTGATTTTGATTTGCATTTCTCTGATAATTATTAATAACAAGTTTAAGCACCTTTCTACATTAGCCATCTGTATCTCTCCCTTGTAACTTTGAAAAACGTTTTTTCAGGTCTTCTGCCCATTTATTTGATCAGCTTTTTTTTTTTTTTTTTTTGAAGTGGAGTCACATGAGCTGTTTACATGCTTTGGTTATTAACCCCTTATCAGTCATATACTTTGCAAATATCATCTCCTATTCCATGGTTTGCCTTTCTGTTGTGTTGATGGTTCTTTGGGCAAAAGCTTTTAATTACAGCCATTTAATTTTTTTTTTTCTTCTGTTTCCCTTACAAGAGGAGAGAGGAGAAAAAGAAATTAAAAAAAAAAATTGCCAAGATTCATGGCTGGTTTTCCTAATGTCATCATTGTGTTTCTTCCTAGTCATATGGATTTGTTGTTCAGTCACTAACTCGTGTCTGACTCTGGACCCTGCAGCATGCCAGGCTTCCCTGTCCTTCACTATTTCCCCATGTTTGCTCAAACTTGTGTCCGTTGAGTCAGTGATGCCATCCAACCATCTCATCCTCTGCCACTCCCTTCTCCCCCTGCCTTCAATCTTTCCCAGTATCAGGGTCTTTTCAAATGAGTCAGCTCATTCAATCAGGTGGCCAAAATATTGGAGCTTCTGTATCAGTCCTTCCAATGAGTGTTCCGGATTGATTTCCTTCAGGATTGACTGGTTTGATCTCCTTGCAGTCCAAGGGACTCTCAAGAGTGTTCTCCAACACCACAGTTGAAAAGCATCAATTCTTCAGTGATCAGCTTTCTTTATAATCCAAGTCTCACATCCATACATGACTACTGTAAAAACCATCGCTTTGATTAGACAGACCTTTGTTGGCAAAGTGATGACTCTGTTTTTTAATATGCTATGTTTGTCATAGCTTTTCTTCCAAGGAGCAAGCATCTTTTAATTTCATGGCTGCAGTCACCAACTGCAGTGATTTTCGAGCCCCTCAAAAAGGTTTTCCATTATTTCCCCATCTGTTTGACATGATGTGATGGGACTGGATGCTATAATCTTAGTTTTCTGAATGTTGAGTTTTAAGCCACCATTTTCACTCTCCTCTTTCAGTTTCAACAAGAGGCTCTTTAGTTCTTCTTCACTTTCTGCCATAAGGGTTGTATTATCTGCATATTTGAGGTTATTGATATTTCTCTCGGCAATCTTGATACCAGCTTGTGCTTCATCCATCCTGGCATTTCACATGATGTATTCTGCATATGAAATAAGCCTTCATGTACTCCTTTCAGAATGGTAATTGTCAAACAAAATGAATTCCCTGGGGGCCTCAGGAAATAGGAGAAACCATTCAAGAACAGTGCATAATAGGTATTATATGCCCTGCTTCAGGTGCTTTAAACAGCCCCATGTGGCTGGGTAAAAAGCCAGATGATGTCAGATGATGGTGGACAAGGAGACACGTTCAAAGGTCATGATGCACAAGACGGGGCAAAATAGCTCAGCGTCAGATGGAGGTTCCATCTTTCCTGTAATCTACAAGTAGCAGAATTTGTAGAAAGAAACAAATGGAATACTAAAGCTATGGTTAAATTACTAACAAGTGAAACAAATGGCTGGGGAGACTGAGGTACCACCTGCGTTTTAAGACATTTGAGCAATCAACCCATGGAGCCTGTTGTGCCTTATGCCAGACCAGGGACCCCTGCAGAGGCACCCAGCACTGTAAAGGTACAGAGTGAAGGGAGACAGCCACTCCCAACTCTCACTGGGGATCAGTGTGCTGTGGGCTGAGAACACCAAGCCCCATGACACCTGGGACTCGTGCAGCTCTGAGGTTTGACCTGGGACATCCTATAGGGGTGGGTGCATTACCTGACACCCCTGGGTGAGGGGAAACCACTCAGTGTCCACTGGGACCCACTGTCCTGCTGCTTACTGGGTCTGTGGAGATGCGTCATACCTGGAATTGGGTGCATCACTGAGCAAGGGGAGAAGGTGGGCCATTGTTGCGTATCTCTAGCCCTTAGTCCCTCTCCTGTCACATGACACTGTTGTGTGCCCTGAGCAACAGACATGTTGTGCACAACTAGGTCAAGGTCCTAAAACTGACCCCCTCCCTTTCCAAAATGCTGGGAAGACACGTTCTGTTTCCCACTTGAACCACTGCTCAGCTGCCATCTTTGTTCCTCCCACTGGCCTGTGATAGAGGATGAGGTGGTTGGATGGCCTCATCAACTCAATGGACATGAGTCTGAGCAAAGTCTGAGAGATAGTGAAGAACAGGGAAGCCTGTGTGCTGCAAAGAGTCGGACACAGCTTAGCCACTGAACTACAACAGTGGCCTTCAGGACATCATAGCTCACACAGAAGCCCTCATTTCAGGCCAGGAATCCTTGAAAGATGCCTGAAAACCTCAGTATCTCTAATGAGAAGAACCGTCCTCCCTAACAGGATGGCCTTGGGCACCATCTCTGCCTCACAGAAGGTATCGCCCAGACAGCACTATATCTTCACATCAATGAGTCTGCTGCTGTGTCATCTTTATTTAGTCATTGGAGGATGTAGTGAAAGTGCTTCATGATCAAACCTCAGCCTAGAGGAATTCATGAATCAGTGGTTCGGATCATAAGAGCTCTTGCTGGAAGCACATTTTTACTATTTTGAGAATAATCTTGATCCAAATCTTCTCTTGCCTAGAGCTGTATTCCAATTATAAAATAAATATCAATCCAAAAAAATGCATGAGGCTTTTTGTGTGTGTTGGTATTAAACCTCAAAATTCTTTTATTCCACTTTCTTTTATTTTTATTATATTCCTGTTTATTTTTCCATCTTTTCTTTCTTGTCATCCTCCTTTCAAAATTTATTCTTAATATCTTTCGTAAACTCACCATCATCCTTGTGTGTTTATTCCCCTGTTGTTGTTTTCCTGAACTTACCACTATAATGAACATGTTTAAAATATATTTAGATAATAGTCACCTGATCTGGAAAGTCTTTCCTCTGATTTAACTACCACTTAAAAAAAAAAAAATTAAGATCCATTTTTATTCTTTCCAAACTAGTGGAAGCTTTATAAGCCATAAAGATGGACTGAAGGTGGATACTTTTTTCATAAGTACAATAGTTGTCCTATTTCAGACAAAGAAGTAAGACCTTTTATTTGGAAAGGCTCTTAGGGTAAACTTTCTTCACTGAAACTATTCATCTTCTGTTTTACCTAAACTGAAACTTTCAAACGTGTTCTTCTATTTTTTCTGTTGATGTATTATTTCCAAAAATGAACTAAAGGAAAATGGTATGTGAATATGAAATCATTTATTTTATATTATCTTGACTTCTGAGATTGTGAAGATAAGCTTCATCCCAAACATTTTATTTATTACAAAAATAAGCACCATAAAGAAAAAAGCAGCTTTGGCAAGGTATACAAAAATAATAGTCAAGGTGACATTAGAACACACTGAGTTTCACAAAAGTATAGAGCATGTTGTGACTACATTGTTGATTTGGTGATCATTTCAACTGTACACATAACCACACACCATATTTTAACAGAATCCTTGATGGGAGGTAGTATTTCATAGTCCTTAGCACCCCAATTTTGGTCTTAATAGAACTGGCCCAAGTCCTGGCTTGGCCACTGTAGTTTCATTCAAGTTATTCTATTAATACTTTTAAGTGGCAGATACATGGAGATTTACAGTCAAAGACTCTTGTAAAGACTGAAGGATCTTCTATACATAGAGTCTCTTAGTACCTGATACACAGTGAGCAATCAGCAAATGCTTGCTAATATTGTCGCCAGTCCATTAAGATGTACTTGATCAAAATGAGTGAAAATTGTACAAATCACACAAAAAAAGTATTTTGTTTTATTTTTTTTTATTTTTATTTTTTTTATTTTTTTATTTTTTAATTTATTTATTTATTTTGGTGGATTCATGTCAATCTATGCCAAAACCAATACAGAATTGTAAAGTATTTTGTTTTAATACAAAATCAATAGCCCTATTGCCATCTACACTTTGGACAAGTAAAAATGGCTAGGCATTTATGCTCAGATGAAGTGGTGCACTAAATTATGAAAGGCTTTGGATAAAATAAGATTGGAAATAGTAGGTGTTGTGTGTGACACAGGCTCTTATTTTAAAAACAGAAAAAAAGGTTTTAAAATGTGTGTCCATCAGGTCACTAGCAATGCCTTTCTTTTCAGTAGATGGGGAGAATCAGTTATTGGAGTATTTTTTATTGCCTATGATGCATCTGGCTGTGTTTACCAGCCACACAGAAGGAACTACCTCCTTTTTATGCTCTGAATACTTTCCTTTTCCACAGACATTCCCACTGGGCCTGGGAGATGGGCAGTTCTATGCATGGACAGATGGTTTGAGAAGAAAGGACTGGCATGACTATGGCAGCATGCAGAAAGAGGCTATGCGCTCAGGTATGGAGTTCAGTGTAAGCCAAGTGCTGCTTTGCTTTGTCACTTACAGCATCTCTCATTAGCCTTCCTTCTGAGCACAGGAAGGTAGGTTTCATGGCACCGTTGGTGGTCAATGATGGGCAGAACCAAAACAATTTCAAATTTCAGAAAGGAAAAAAAGAAGAATTGCATTTACAACAGGAGATGAACAAGAGGTCATTTGAGTTTTAGAAATCTGTCATGTTGTATACTTCTGCATGTTTTTCAATAATTGCTGAGGGTATCTTGAATTGCTCCACAAGTCTTAACCTGACACACACATATCTTGAGTGTGGTTCACTCATTGGGACCGTGGAGTATCTAACTGGCTAGGCCAAGGATGAAAGGAGGACCACAGTTCTAAACACTGGCAAGTGGATCAGAAGAGCCAGGGACCTGAGGTTGATGATATTTGGGCAAGCTAACAGGTGGTTCAGTGGAATTCAGTAGGTTCATCTACTCATAGCACAGTTCTAGTCTTGAGGTAGTGATAGAAGAAACATTTTACATCTTAGAAAAAGTAAAGGATAAAAGGAAGTCCTTCTATAAGGACTTAGGTTGTTGCCAACAAGAATTCAGAAGGGTGCAGAAGTGGTAACCCAGGGATAGTAACATGATAGAAGTCCATATTGTACTATTCAGAATAAGGAGCTCTGTTGCTTCGTTGTTGTTTGTTGGTCTTTTCTGTGTCATGATGAAGATATCACGGGAATAGAGAAGCTGTGGTTTGCTAAAAGCATCTGCCTAGCAGTGAAACTGTGCATCCCAGGTCAGATGATTAGCAGAACCCTGGGAAGCTTCAGGCTGAGATTCTTCTGGCCAACCTTCCTAATAACTCTTCAGCCAGGAAGACAAAGGTGAGGGCATTCACGTGGTTATGAGGCTCTTCAGGGCTGCAAATGTTCTTAGCTCTGGGTCAGGGGTGCCTGACCTAATGAGAGTCCTGCATTTTCGTCTTTCGGTCCTTTTCTCTTAGTAAGGCTGTCGCCTAACCCCTGCTTGCCCCCAAGAACGTTCCCTGTGTTCAGAGCATCAGCCTCTTCCAGATTGCATCATCCTTGCTTGGCCAAGACTCTATGCAGGGTCATGAAAGTGAGCTCTTTAGCAGTATTCTCACTTTGCTAGTTCTCTCATCTTCTCCCTCTGTTTGCTTGATCAGCCCTCCCTTCAGCAAGCCCTCTGTTCCTCTTTATAACCATTGGAGAGCTGTTCCCATAATTTAACAGAAAATTCATCATCATTATCATCATCATCTTAAAAGGTATTGAATAGATGTTTTGTGCTGGGTGCTTTACATACGTATTTTGTTTAAACTTCAGAGTGACTCTGATAAGTATTGCAATCTCCAATTCCTTAAAAGAGAAAAGGAAAGAAACAGAACTGAGGTCTTAAGAACTCATGAAATATTATCCAAAGTCAAATGGCTAGCCAGATGCAGAGCAAGATTAAGTCAGGTCTTCTTATGCTCCATTACACCCCACTATCAGACACCTAGTAATAAAATCTGGGCAAAATGAAGTCATGACAGGGCATGTATGAGAGATATAACTGGGCTCTTATTCTAGCTTTTTTGTGTAAGTGGCAAGTCAGTTTGTCTTTCTGATATTCTACTTTGCAGAATTGCTATTAGGACTATAGATTATATATTTATATTTAAATAATTGGCCTATTATTTATACATGTTATAAACTCCACCAATGATAACTGTAATTATCCATCTAAATTATTTTCACTTGATTTGGTGTGCCTGTCTGATGCTTGTGCCAACAAATTTTGGATACAAAAGGGAATATTTCATATTTATTTCTGTATAATACTAGCCTTTCTGCCTACTAGAAAACATACCTTTAATTTTTACATCCTTAGTTGGGGCAAGGGAAATTGACCTATAAAGAAAATTGGTACTATAACAAGTTTCCTAAAGTAGACATGTCTTGTGCAATTAAAAAGCTCTTAAATAGTAGTATGTGTATGAATCACTGGAGGATATATGAAAAGCACAATAGACTGTAAGTCATCATTTTTAAATATTGTAAAATATAAATAAAAGGAGTATGCACACACAGACATACATGCAGGTACAGTCAAAATCAACACCTCCGTCCTTAATAAATAGGCCAAGTAATAACGGTTATTACTGCTATTCTGTATCCTCGAAACCTTAAAATCCATGTTCCTGCTTACTTTCCTCTGTAATTTCTTACATCTAAGCTAATCCTGTTACATTCTGCCTGTGTTTGAACTTTAAAAATTGAATCATAGTGTATGATTTTCTTCTTTCATTCAGAATTGTTTCTGAGACCCATCCATCTGCATGTGTGCAATTCTAGTTGATTCACTGTTACTGCGGTTTAATTTTCTACAACAGTTTCCACTTTGTAAACATGTTGAGAGTTCTCCAGTTTTGGTTATGTATGATATTGCTCTAAGTATTCTTGCTCATGGTTATGGGATAGAGGCAATATTTTCTTAGGGTACATATTTAATAGTAGAATTTCATGTCCAAGGAATACACATTTCAGTTTTACTATGTAGTATATGACAAACTGTTTCCCAAAATTGATATATCTATTTTACTCCAGTAATGGATGGAATTCCCATTGCTCTGCATCCTGTCGACACTTAATGTTGCCTGATTTTTCATTTCTTCTCATCATGGTGAGGCACTCACTGTCACATGAATTTGCATTTTACTAATTTTAATGTAGTTGATCTCTTATTTATGCTTATGAACCATATATGCCTACTTTTGGGTGAAATTCCTATTCCTTTCTATTTCCAATTTTTAAATTTATTTTTCTTACTGATCCACAGAGTAATCTTATTTTGAATATCTTTTTCTGATTGTATACAGTGAAAATATCTTATCCCAAAATTGTAAAATTTTTAAATGTCTGTCTACATTGTTTAATGAATAGGAGTTCTTAATTTTATTGTTGTCAAATTTGCAAATCATTTTTAAAGGATAGTTTTAATTGATGTTCCATATTGTCTTTTTAAGCTTGAGAATTTTACCTTTTACATTTGGTCTGAAATGCAGCTCATCTTCATTTTTATATCATGTGAGGTAGGGACCCAATATTTATTTAGTTTTTGCCTAGTTAGCTATCCAGTCAACAACACCATTACCTAGAAAATGTATTTTTCTCCACATAGACCATAAGTGTTGACTCTGTTATTAAAAGATTCCATATTTGTGTGTTATCTTTCTGGTTTCTCAATTCTGTCCCATGAGTAAAAATCTTTAAACTAATAACTTAGTGTTTCAAGTATGAATCTGTTATGTCTGTTCAGCTGCTTAGTCGTGTCTGACACAGCCACCCGTGGTGTACACCAGGCTTCCCTGTCCATCACCACCTCCCAGAGCTTGCTCAGACCCATGTCCACTGAGTCAGTGATGCCGTACAACCATCTCATCCTCTATCATCCATTTTTCCTTCTGCCTTCACTCTTTCCCAGAATCACGGTCTTTTCTAAAGAGTAAGCTCTTTGCATCAGGTGGCCAAAGCTGAATACTATATCTTTATGGCAGTTGTTGAAATCTGATAAAGTTCATCCTGCTTTCTTTTGTTGAGAATGTGTTGCCATTCTCTTCCTTGAGAATGTGTTGCCATTCTTAACATAAAAATTTTCTTTAAAATTTTACTTTAAAATTTTATTCAGCTTCTCAGACTTTATGTACACATACATAGATATACACAAAATATTGGAAGTTTGCAATTGTATTAAGTATATTGATAAATTAAGGAGTAATTTGCAATTTTCAATGTTAAATTATTCATTCTGTGGTTTATATTTCTTGGTGCTTGTTTGTTATCTTTATGGGTGTGTTTATAATTTGCTTGTCAGGCATTTTCAGTGGCTTTCCTAGAAAATTAACATTATATGGGTGTTGAGCATGTTATTAATCTTATCAAGATTCTGAACTATTTGTTGCTGGTATAGAGAAAGCTTAATTATTTTTTAATATGGACTCATTTTAGAAAACTTTCTAAACTCTTCTATGGATTATAATCATTTACCCATAAGTTATTTTGGATTCTCAATGTAGATATTCATAATGTCTGTAGTAGTGACAGTGTGCAAAATGTTTTCCCATCCTGTACCTCATAATTTTAGTTATTTTTACTGTTTCCGCATTTGCCAGGACCTCAAGTGTCATGTTGTCTGATGGATATTGATAGCTAGTTTTGACTTATGATTCTGACAATAGCAAATTAGATACTTGTGTTAGGATTTTATCTACTTGATAAAAATGTACCATACCCTGTAAACTAAGTCATCTGGGTATGGCGTTCTGAGAGTTTTACTTTTTTACATCTTAATGAATGTTTATTTTAATCAAAATGTTTTGTTTGGTTGTATCTATTGGATTAAAATGCATTTTCTCCTTTGTTTTTAAGTATACTCTATCTATTGATATATTTTTTTATTTCTTCTTTTTAAATTTAAAAAATTTTTTTTTATTTTACTTTACAATACTATATTGGTTTTGCCATACATCAGCATGAATCTGCCACGAGTATACACATATTCCCCATCTTGAAACCCCCTCCCACCTCCCTCCCCATACCATCCCTCTGGGTCATCCCAGTGCACCAGCCCCAAGCATCTTGTATCATGCATCGAACCTGGACTGGCAATTTGTTTCATGTATGATATTATATATGTTTCAATGCCATTCTCCCAAATTATCCCAGTCTCTCCCTCTCCTACAGAGTCCAAAAGACTGTTCTATACATCTGTGTGTCTTTTGCTGTCTTGCATACAGGGTGATCATTACCATCTTTCTAAATTCCATATATATGTGTTAGTATACTGTGTTGGTGTTTTTCTTTCTGGCTTACTTCACTCTGTATAATAGGCTCCAGTTTCATCCACCTCATTAGAACTGATTCAAATGTATTCTTTTTAATGGCTGAGTAATACCCCATTGTGTATATGTACCACAGCTTTCTTATCCATTCGTCTGCTGATGGACATCTAGGTTGCTTCCATGCCCTGGCTATTATAGACAGTGCTGCACTGAACACTGGGGTACACATGTCTCTTTCAATTCTGGTTTCCTTCAAGTTTATGCCCAGCAGTGGGATTGCTGAGTCATAAGGCAGTTCTATTTCCAGTTTTTTAAGGAATCTCCACACTATTCTCCATAGTGGCTATACTAGTTTGCATTCCCACCAACAGTGTAAGAGGGTTCCCTTTTCTCCACATCCTCTCCAGCATTTATTGCTTATAGACTTTTGGATCGCAGCCATTCTGACTGTCTGCTGGTTTTTGATTGTGTTATTTGGTTTGTTTTTTATATTGAGTTGTTTGAGCTGTTTATATAGTTTTGAGATTAGTCCTTTGATAGTCATTTTATTGAAAAGTATTTCCTACCATTCTGATGGTTGTTTTTTCATTTTGTTCATGGTTTCCTTTGTTGTGCAAAAGCTTGTAAGTTTAATTATGTCCCATTTGTTTGTTTGTTTTTATTTTAATTTCTTTAGTCAATATTCAGCTTTATATTTAGGTATTCAATTCATTTTATTGAATAATAAATTCAATAAAATAATAATCAATTCATTTCAATAAAAATAATAAATAAATTTATTTTTGTGTATGATGTTAAAGTGTGTTCTTTCCATCTTTACCATGTAGCTATCTAGTTTTTCCAGCATCACTTATTAAGAGGCTCTCTTTTCTCCATTGTATATTCTTGCCTCCTTTCTCATAGGTTAGGTAGCCAGAGTTGCATGGGTTTATCTCTGGACTCTATCCTATTCTACAGATCTATATTCCTGTTTTTGTGCCATACTCTTTTGTTGACTATAGCTTTGTAGTGAAGTCTAAGTTCAAGGGGGCTGATTCCTCCAGCTCTTTTCTTCTTTCTCAAGATTGCTTTCATTATTTGGAGTCATTTGTGTTTCCATACAAATTGTGAAATTTTTTGTTATACTTCTGTGAAAAATGCCCTTGATAATTTGATAGTGATTGCAACTGAATCTGTAGATGGCTTGGGTTGAGGAAATGGAGAGTTCTTACATTAAAAATGAACATATATAAGGAGCAATTAAACAATTTCCAAACATTAGGTGTAACTTACAGTTATTTTTTGGTACATCTGTATCCTTACAGTTATAGTAAATTATAAGGATTTTTTTTTAATTTGTTAGAAGAATTCTGATTAATGTTTTTTAGAGTTTCTATTTCATAGTATTTGTTTTGGGAAGTAGCATTAACCAAACCAAATTATCTATAGAAGAATAGTGTCCAAAATACCATTTCGAGTTCAGGCAGGCTTCCCAAAGGAAGTAAACCAAATTTTCAAGAATAAAGTCATATCCTGATACCAGATACATTTGTGCTTTCATCAAATTAGTTTTTCTGAATTCTCTTTCTCATTATTTCCTATGATCAAAGTCATATTTTAGACATTATTTTTTGTGCTCATATATCTTATATATGATCCCATTATATTTTATTTAGTTTCATATCATTTTAGAATTTAGTGACATTAGATTTTATTTCCTAACAACTTAGCTATCCTTTTGAGTCTTATTATATCACAAAATTGATAAGCATGCTTTTTGAACCATCATTCAAATTATTATAACAATTGAATGAAATTAACTGAAATACAGACTGTTTTGAAATATGAGATAGTGTATAAATTGATGGGTCAATGGGTCAATATCAATTAAGCTTGGTATAATCATTATATTATTAGCAGCTAACAATATGCTACTAAAGAGGTATCCAGCTGACATCATTCCATGTATAAATTGAAAAAAATCTGACATATTTCTGATATAAAGACAGGCTCTGCCTATGGCATTTCTCTGAATGATGAATCTCATAACTTCTGCTGGATGTCCAGAAGAAAATTGAATTAGTGCAGGCAGCTGTTTCTAATTATGTGATATTCCTTATTTCTCCTACCATTGCTGTTTAAGTGGTAAAACATACTTTTAAAGTCATCCATCCAGAGTGATGCAGGGTTGTGTATGTAAGTGAACACATCTTGGTATGATTTATGAAATCCTTCATAAGGCCCCTGATCTGTATTTCTAGAGAGTATCTATTTGTAGTTTTGAAATGTAAAAAAATTTTTTGTCCATTCTTTTTATTTTAGCTCAGATTTCACTGTGCTTATCACTAGTTTTTTGAATTTCAATATATGTGAATTCAACAGGAAGAAAGCTGTTTTCAATCTTTGTAGATGCTGTCTTTCTCTGAAATACATTATATTCTCATATAATCACAACCATGCATTCTACTATGTGGCTTAGGAATCCTGTGGAATTATACCTAAGTTCTCATTATTTTCCTTTGTGTAGTTAGTCATACTTACAGGTTTGACCAATGAAGATATTCAGTCTTGTCATTTTATTCAATTGTTGATTCACTTATTTGACAAATACTTTAAATATTGATGTCACTATATTTCAAATACTATTCCAAACTATGGAAGAAAAAAAATAGACAAAAATGAATTCTAGTAGCATTTCTGTAGCATGAGGATAGTTGCCGGTGCTTTCACTCCAGCCATGACCCCATGACTTGACAGAGTTATCGACACCATGGCTGTTTGAATGCTGACCATTAATCTCTTGCACCTAAACTTTTTCAGTCACCTCCTCACTGATATCCCTACCCTGTGGTCAGTGCTTCAAACTGCAGCGAGAGTCATCTTCTAAAAAACACATAAGCAGGTCATTCCACTCCTCTTCCCCAAAGCATACAAAGCCCAGTCATCAAATCCAAAATGTACTGAAAGTCCTTTCTGTGAATATGAGCTGCAGCACGATCCACCCCTGGGCTTCCCCAGGGCTTCAGTGGAGAAACAACCTACCTGCCCATGTAGAAGCGGGTTCAACCCCTGGGTTGGGAAGATCCCCTGGGTCAGGAAATGGCAACCCAATCCAGTATTCTTGCTGGGAAATCCATGGACAGAGGAGCCTCGTGGGCAACAGTTTGAGGGGTCACCAGGACTTGAACATGACTGAGCACGCACAGGACCCACCCCTGACCAGCGGCTCTCATCTCCTCATCTACTGTTCAGTATGTAGTGTCTCCACTGGTCACGTTGTCCTCTGCTTCCCCTCAAGAATGATAAATATGTTCCAGGAACTTATCACTTGTTGTTCCCACTGTCTGGACCAAATGCTGTGGTCTGTATTGTCACTGCCCCTCCCGCCCTGCTTCCTTAAGGTCTCAGACCACATATCATCTGTTTCTATGTGCCTGCCCCAAACACCATATCATCATGTAGAGACAGAGTCCATTTCATTCACTCTCCACTCTTGACCCTACTTAATTTTTATAGCAATTATCCTTCTATCTCTGGAGTAGGAATTGGAAATCCCCTCCAGTATTCTTGCCTGGAAAATTCCATGGACAGAAGTCATATGGTGAGTTTTCATCACAAGACCTCTGAAAAGCCTGAACTAAAACTATTTGAGAGGTAAGAAAGCACCATGGTTTAAAATGATTCACAGTGCGTTTTCCTAAGTTCCTTTAAACAAGAACTCCCTTTAGTGCTGATCAGGGACCCATTTTGCTCTTAAATGTCTTTATTCTACTTAATTGAATGAGATTGCCAGCTGAACAGAATGCGAAACAAAAATGTGCTCCATCTGGAAAGACCGTAAGTGCTTTGCTTTCGGGGGGGGGCGGAAAAAAAAGATCACTGTGCCATAACTACAGTGGCTCCTGGCTATCTTTTATGGATGCCTCATGTCTCTTATTTTTTGTTTCCTGTGCTATATAGCAGGTCCTTAATTAGTTACTTTTTATATATGAGACTATATATATGTCAGTCCCAACCTCCCAGTGTACTCCTCCCACCCTCTCCCGCTTGGTAAACATAGGTTTGTTTTCTGCATGTGTGACTCAATTTCTGTTTTGTAAATAAGTTCATTTGTACCATTGGGGGGGAGGCAGTGTTCCCCAGGTAGCTCAGTTGTAAAGGAATCCAATGCAGAAGACATGGGTTCGATCCCTGGGTTTGGAAGATGCCCTGGAGGAAGAAATGGAAACCCACTCCAGTATTCTTGCCTGGAAAATGCCATTGACAGTCCATGAAGTCACAAAGGGTCAGAAAAGACTTAGTGACTAAACAATAACAGCCTTTTTTTTTTTTTTTTAGATTCCATATATAAGTAAAAGCATTTGTGTCTCTTAAAAGTAGTATCTGGCCTGTTTTTTGTTACTATAAACAGTGAACATCATTTATTGTTAGCAGTTTAGTCTAATTTATACATCTATGATATGTTATCAATAAATTTCATAATGAAGTTTGTTGGAAGGTGGTAAAATTTGGGAATATTACCAAAACAACATTATTATTCATTAGATTAAAATTAACTTTTAATGAAATATTTCCTTTGACACTCATTCTATCATAATGAAAACATAAACTGGAACTGAAAAGACAGTGAGCATTCTGTTGAAATGTATTCTTTATGGGACTAATAATAGAATGAAATTTAGCTGAAACTGAGGTGAGTGACAGTTACCAAGGGAGAATTCCCTTCAGTATCACAATATGAAAATAGCAGTATAGAAACATATCAGAAAATTTGTTAAACTGCAGTTCATGTTTTTTAAAAAAGAAAAAGTTAACTTTAAAACAAAAATTCAGTTTAAGCATATGTTGCAAAATTTGAAATATCAACTTCCTTAAGCAAGTGTATCTGGGCTTAATCAGCCTTATTTTTCTCATTAGTGGTTTAATTAAACTGTGGTTTAATGATGATGTTGTTTCAGAGTTATTTTAAGTGTTAATTAAGTTATATAAGTAAACTATCTGGGCTGTAGTATATATTTAATATATGGATATCTGTATACAGGCAGACCTCATTTTATTGTTCTTCATTTTATTGAACTTGGCAGATATTACTTTTTTTTTTTTTTTTTTTGCAAACTGAAGGTTTGTGACAACCCTGCTTTCAGTAAGTCTATTGGCACCATTTCTCCAACACATTTGCTCACAATGTTGTAAACACTTCTATTATTATTGCACTTGTTAAGGTGATCTTTGATCAGGGATCTCTGAAGTTCCTATTATAAATGTTGGGAGGCACCATGGACCCCAGTCATAGAATACAGGGAACTTGCTAAATGCCATGTGTTCTGACAGCTCCATGGCTACCCATTCCATCTCTCTCCCTTCCTCAGGCCTCCCTATTCCCTGAGACACAACAATATATTGAAATTAAGCCTGGTAATAATCCCACAGTGGCCTCCAGGTGCTCAAGTGAAGGGAAGAGTTCCATGTCTCTCACTTTAAGTCAAAAGCTAGACAGGTTGAAGCTCAGTGAGGACGGCAGGTCAAAAGCTGAGATAGGCCAAAAGCTAAACCTCTTATGTCAAACAGTGAACCACGTGTAAGTGCAAAGGAAAACTTCCTAATAGAAATTAAATTTGCTGCTGCTGTAAGCACATGAATGATAAGAAAATCAAACAGCCTTACTGCTCATATGAAGAAAGGTGTAGTGGCCAGGACAAAAGATCAAACCAGTCTCAACATTCCCTTAAACCAAGGCATAATCCAGAGCAAGTTTCTAAGTCTCTTCAGTTCTGTGTTTGTGTGTTCTTAGTTACTTCAGTTTGTGTCCAACTCTTTGTGACCCTATGGACTGTAGCCCGCAAGGCTCCTCTGTCCATGGGATTCTTCAGGCAAGAATATGCCCTCCTCCAGAGGGTCTTCCCGACCCAGGGATCAAAGTCTTGTCTCTTATGTCTCCTGCGTTGGCAAGTGTGTTCTTTACCACCAGCACCATCTGGGAAGCCCTCAGTTCTGTGAGGGCTGAGAAAGGTAAGGAAGCTGCAGAAGAAAAAGTGTGAAGCAGAAGCGACTGGGTCATCAGGCTGAAGGAAAGAAGCCATCTCCATAATATAAAAGTGAGAGGTGAAACAGCAATTGCTGATATAGAAGCTACAGCAAGTTACCTGTGAGATCCAGCTAAGATAATTCATGAAGGTGGCTGCATTGCACATGAGTGTTTCTGTGGAGATGAAACTACATTTTTTTGGAAGAAAATACCATCTGGGGACCTTCCCAGGTGGCGCTGAGGTAAAGACTCTGCCTGCCAATTCAAGAGATGCAGCTTCAGTCCCTAGGTCGGGAAGACCCCCTGGTGTAGGAAATGGCAACTCACTTCACTACTGTTGCCTGGGAAATCCCATGGACAGAGGAGTCTGGTGGGTTATACAGTCCATGGGGTCTCCAAGAGTCAGACATGACTTACAGACTAAACAAAAACAACAATGCTATGATTACTGAGTTTCCCATGATTTGAAGGAAATCATTCATTCCTTTGCTCTCAAATAGTCATTAAGGCTTTGTATTTTACACACAAGGCATAGAGATTCAGTGATAATTTGAACACCCTCCAAAAGTCACATCCAGGACCTGCCATAAGTTGATCAGTAATGAGTTCTGGGCTACCCCAGCTCCTTTACCTACCAAGGGCTAATATGTAAAGGAATGGAGAAGGAGAATGCCAGTGGGAGAGACCCAAACAAGACTTCCATACACTAGTTCAGAACCAAAGACCCTAGTTTGATTTGGTGCTCTTTGAGTGAGTAGCAGAGGTTTTGGAGAAGCCTTCATGCCAGATGAAATCGCCTCTGCCTTACAACACTTCCTAGTCCAGAAACATGGCATAAGTGGTCCTCGGGAATACTAGAAGCTCAGCTCTAGCATTGTTCATTTTTTTAATTGAAGTATCATTGATTTATAATGTTGTGTTAGTATCAGGTGTATGGCAAATTTACATATATATGTTTGTATGTATATATTTCAAATTATTATCCCTTATGTTATGACAAAATATTGAGTATAGTTCCATGTCCTATAAGTAGGTCCTTGTTGGTTATCTATTTTATATGTAGTAGTGTGTATATACTATATACAGAGGACATATATATATATATACAGGGAAGCATCAATAGTCTGGCCAGCTGCTGTGAAGAGCCAACTCATTGGAAAAGACCTTGATGCTGGGAAAGATTGAGGGCAAGGAGAAGGGGGAGACAGAGATTAGATGGTTGGATGGCATCACCGAGTGAATGGACATGAATTTGAGCAAACTTCAGAGGATAATAGAGGAGAGGGATGGCTGGTGTGCTGCAGTACATGATGTCATAGAGTAAGACAAGACTGAGCAACTAAGCACAGCACAGATATCATAAAATAAAGGGAAAATAGGATTTGATGGTCAAGGGATTTAATACAGTGTTTGGTTTACTGATGTGAAGTGACTAAGAAAGCACTGCAGAATTAGTATTATCAGGTATTTAATAATAATTTGAATTTTCTTGGTGACCAACTGAGCCTTAGGAATCCAAATATATTCAGTTCAGTTCAGTTCAGTTGCTCAGTCGTGTCCGACTCTTTGCGACCCCATGAATCGCAGCACACCAGGCCTCCCTGTTCATCACCAACTCCAGAGTCCACTCAGACTCACGTCCATCGAGTCAGTGATGCCATCCAGCCATCTCATCCTCTGTCGTCCCCTTCTCCTCCTGCCCCCAATCCCTCCCAGCATGAGTCTTTTCCCATGAGTCAACTCTTTGCATGAGGTGGCCAAAGTACTGGAGTTTCAGCTTTAGCATCATTCCTTCCAAAGAAATCCCAGGGCTGATCTCCTTCAGAATGGACTGGTTGGATCTCCTTGCAGTCCATGGGACTCTCAAGAGCCTTCTCCAACAACACAGTTCAAAAGCATCAATTCTTCAGCACTCAGCCTTCTTCACAGTCCAACCCTCACATCCATACATGATTACTGGAAAAACCATAACCTTGACTAGATGGACCTTAGTCAGCAAAGTAATGTCTCTGCTTTTGAATATGCTATCTAGATTGGTCATAATTTTCCTTCCAAGGAGTAAGCATCTTTTAATTTCATGGCTGCAATCACCATCTGCAGTGATTTTGGAGCCCCAAAAAATAAACTCTGACAGTGTTTCCACTGTTTCCCCATCTATTTCCCATGAAGTGATGGGACTGGATGCCATGATCTTCATTTTCTGAATGGTGAGCTTTAAGCCAACTTTGTCACTCTCCACTTTCACTTTCATCAAGAGGCTTTTTAGTTCCTCTTCACTTTCTGCCATAAGGGTGGTGTCATCTGCATGTCTGAGGTTATTGATATTTCTCCTGGCAATCTTGATTCCAGCTTGTGTTTCTTCCAGTCCAGCGTTTCTCATGATGTACTCTGCATAGAAGTTAAATAAGCAGGGAGACAATATACAGCCTTGACATACTCCTTTTCCTATTTGGAACCAGTCTGTTGTTCCATGTCCAGTTCTAACTGTTGCTTCCTGACCTGCATACAGATTTCTCAAGAGGCAGATCAGGTGGTCTGGTATTCCCATCTCTTGAAGAATTTTCCACAGTTTATTGTGATCCACACAGTCAAAGGCTTTGGCATAGTCAATAAAGCAGAAATAGATGTTTTTCTGGAACTCTCTTGCTTTCTCCACGATCCAGCGGAAGTTGGCAATTTGATCTCTGGTAGTCAAATACATTATTGGACTACAATGAATAGATAAATCTAAATAGACACTGACCTAGATTAACTGTCTAATAGAATTTGGTAGTGCATATTAGGGCTTCCCTGATAGCTCAGTTGGTAAAGAATCTGCCTGCAATGCAGGAGACCCTAGTTTGATTCCTGGGTCAGGAAGATCCCCTGGAGAGAATATACGCTACCCACTCCAGTGTTCTTGGGCTTCCCTTGTGGCTCAGCTGGTAAAGAATCCACCTGTAGTGTGGGAGACCTGGGTTTGATCCCTGAGTTGGGAAGATCCCCTCGAGAAGGGAAAGCTAACCACTCCAGTATTCTGGCCTAGAGAATTCCATGGAATGCATTCCTTAGAGTCATAAACAGTGAGATATGACTGAGCAACTTTCACTCACTCACTCAGTGCATATTAACTGAGATATATTTATTAGTAGAGATTCCACTCATGCACAAAATAATTTTATATTGTTTTGAGGGACAAGAAGCATTAAGAAAAACTTTTGAAGTTTTAGCAGATGTTTTATGAATAAATTATGGGCTTGAGCCCACCAGGCTCCTCTGTCTATGGAATTCTCCAAGCTAGAGTATTGGAGTGAGTTGCCATTCCCTTCTCCAGGGAGTCTTCCTGACCGAGGGATTGAACCCAGGTCTCCAGCATTGCAGACAGATTCTTTACTCTCTGAGCCACCAGGAAGCCTAAATTATTGGTTTGATATTTAATTCTTAGCCTTTGTGTATTGCAATAATAGAAATATTTTTATGTAACTTAATGAGATATTTTATAAGCCTCTGATATCGGCATCACAAGAATTTTATAAACAGAAAAAAGTCATTAAAATTATTATCTAAATTTGGAAAGCCAGTTAACGTTATGACGAAGGTCTAGCCTTTTTTTTTTCTATAAGTCCTATATTATTATTTACTTTATATGACATTTTATTATTTCATCTTCTCTGTACAGTTCCTTAACTTGTGTGCAGTGATTTTGTTTTTGCACATTACTTCAGTGTTTCTCACAAAAATCCTATAAAGTAGGGATGGTAAATATTAATATTATTTAAAAATAGAGAAAAATTTAGAAAAATGATTTTTACATATACATGTGTGATTTTATACATGTGCATGTGTGTTATATAATACACATATCAAGTGGTTATATATGCATACACACATATATGTTCAAATCAATGCCATAACTTCAGGGAATTCTGGGGACTCCAGGGAATTCAGCAGACTCTTTTATCTGCTGCTTATTCTCATCTCTTTATGAGAATCTCTCAAAGTCTCTTTGACTTTTCTCTAGGACGCTTGCCCTTTATAACACCTGTGCCCTGAATTGCCCTGTGTTCATCCACCTGTGTTTCCAGTGGCGCCCAAGTTCATGGTGATAATTTAGTTTCTCTGATGACTCAGCCCTCCAACTATGCTCAGAACCCCAGATCTCCTCTCTGTGAACACTCCTATGTGTTTGGAATCCTTGAGGTTTATATGTCCACCAAATCCTGATGCCCTCATTCTTTGAATCTGGCCACTGCACCTACAATAGACAGCTATTGGGGTGCACTTTGTCATTAGTCACTTGAACCTGAGCTCTCTCCAGAGAACCTCACAAAAAACAGCTCCTTCAACCAGTCCTTGTGTCTAAAGAACTCAGCTCTAAGTTTCTGAAGTCCTATCAGAAACCAGTATCAGTTAGACACCAACTGGCTGTTCTAGACACTTGTTTCCTCCAGTTCACTGCTGGCATGGGAACAATGCCCATCTGTGAAAACCCTCAAGAAAATAAGAGTAAGCCAATAGACACATTTCAGTTCATTTCAGTCACTCAGTGGTGTCTGACTCTTTGCAACCCCATGGACTGCAGCACACCAGACTTCCCTGTCCATCACCAACTCCCAGAGCTTGCTCTAACTCATACCCATTGAGTAGGTGATGCCAACCAACCATCTCATCCTCTGTCATCCCCTTCTCCTCCTGCCTCCAGTCTTTCCTAGCATCAGGGTCTTTTCCAGTGAGTCAAGTCTTCACATCATGTGGTCAAATATTGGAGCTTCTGCTTCATCATTAGTCCTTCCAGTATTCAGACTGATTTCCTATAGGACTGATGAGTTTAATCACCTTGCAGTCCAAGGGACTCTGGACAGTCTCCTCTAACACCACAGTTCAAATGCATCACTTCTTTGGTGCTCAGCTTTCTTTATTGTCCAACTCTCACATCCATACATGACTACTGGAAAAACCATACCTTTGACTATATAGATCTTTGTCAGCTAAGTAATGTTTCTGCTTTTTATATGCTATCTTGGCTGGTCATAGTTTTTCTTCCAAAGGAGCAAGTGTCTTTTAATTTTATGGCTGCAGTCACCATCTGCAGTGATTTTTGGACCAAGAATATAAAATCTGTCACTCTTTCCATTATTTCCCCATCTATTTGCCATGAAGTGATGGTTACCAGATGCATTGATTTTCATTTTTGCAGTGTTGAGTTTTGAGACAGCTTTTTCACTCTCCTCTTTCATTTTCATCAAGAGGCTCTTTAGTTCCTCTTTACTTTCTGCCATGAGGATGGTGTCATCCACATATCTGAGATTATTGATATTTCTCCTAGCAATCTTGATTCTTGTGCTTTATCCATCTTGGCATTTTGCATGATGTACTCTGCATATAAGTTAAATAGACAGAGTGATAATACCCAGCCTTGACATGCTCCTTTCCCAATTTGGAACCAATCTGTCATTCCAGGTCCAGTTCTAACTGTTGCTTCTTGACCTGCATATAGATTTCTCAAGAAGCAGGTAAGGTGGTCTGGTATTCCTATCTCTTAAATAATTTTTTTACAGTCTGTTTATCCACACAGTCAAAGGCTTTAGCATAGTCAATGAAGCAAAAGTAAATGTTTCCGTGGAATTCTCTTGCTTTTTATTTGATCCAATGGATATTGGCAATTTGATATCCAATTTCTCTGCCTTTTCTAAATCCAGCTTGAATATCTGGAAGTTTTCAGTTTATGTACTATTGAAGCATGTCTGGGGAATTTTGAGCATTACTTTGCTAGGATGTGAGATGAGTGCAGTTGTGCAGTAGTTTGAAAATTGTTTGGTATTGCCCTTCCTTGGGATTGGAATGAAGACTGCCTTTTTCCAGCCCTGTGGCCACTGCTGAGTTTTCCAAAGTGGTTGGCATATTGAGTATAGTACTTTCAGACCATCATCTTTTAGGATTTGAAATAACTCAGCTGGAATTCTATCACTTCCAATTCATTTGACTTTGCACTCCAGGATGTCTGGCTCTAGGTGAGTGATCACACCATCATGGTTATCTGGGTCACTGAGATATTTTTTTGTAAAATTCTTCTGTGTATTCTTGCCTCCTCTTGTTAATATCTTCTGCGTTTGTTAGGTCCATACCATTTTTGTCCTTTATTGTGCCTATCTTTTCATGAAATATTCCCTTGGTATCTCTAATTTTCTTGAAGAGATCTCTAGTCTTTCCCATTCTCTTCTTCTCATCTATTTCCTTGCATGGATCACTGAGGAAGGCTTTCTTATCTCTCCTTGCTATTCTTTGGAACTCTGCATTCAGATGGGTATATCTTTCCTTTTCTTCTTTGCCTTTTGCTTGTCTTCTTTTCTCAGCTATTTGTAAGGCCTCCTCAGACAACCATTTTGCCTTTTTGCATTTCTTCTTCTTGGGATGGTTTTGGTTACCACCTACTATAAAATGTTAGGAACCTCTGTCCATAATTCTTCAGGCACTCTGTCTATCAGATCAAATCCCTTGAATCTATTTGTCATTTCCACTGTATAATCATAAGGGATTTGATTTAGGTCATACCTGAACGATCTAGTGGTTTTCCCTACTTTCTTCAATTTAAGTCTGAATTTTGCAATAAAGAGTTCATGATCTGAGCCACAGTCAGCTCCCACTCTTGTTTTTGCTGACTGAATAGAGCTTCTCCATCTTTGGCTGCAAAGAATATAATCAATCTGACCATCTGGTGATGTCCATGTGTAGAGTCTTCTCTTGTATTGTTGAAAGAGGGTGTTTGCGATGACTAGTGCGTACTCTTGGGAAAACTCTGTTAGCCTTTGCCCTGCTTCCTTTTGTAATCCAAAGCCAAATTTGCCTGTTACTCCAAGTATCTCTTGACTTCCTACTTTTGCATTTCAGTCCCCTATGATGAAAAGAACATTGTTTTTTTGTTGTTAGTTCTAGAAGGTCTTGTACACATTTCTTATAGAACTGATTAACTTCAGGTTCTTTGGCATTAGTGGTTCGGGCATAGACTTGGATTACTATGATATTGGTTTGCCTTGGAAATGAACAGAGATTATTCTATCATTTTTGAGACTGTACCCAAGTACTGCATTTCAGACTCTTTTCTTTTTATTTATTTTCTTATTTTTATTTTTACTTTATTTTGCTTTACAATACTGTATTGGTTTTGCCATACATTGACATGAATCAGCCATGGGTGTACATGAGTTTGTTTTTGTTTTTGTTTTTGTTTTAATGAGGGCTACTCCATTTCTTCTAAGGGATTCTTGTCCACAGTAGTAGATATATGGTCATCTGAGTTAAAATCACCCATTCCAGTCGATTTTAGTTCACTGATTCCTAACATGTCAGTGTTCTCTCTTGCCATCTCCTGTTTGACCACTCCCAATTTACCTTGATTCATGGACCTAACATTCCAGGTTCCTATGCAATATTTTTCTTAACAGCATTAGACTTTACTTTCATCACCAGTAACATCATCAACTGGGCTTTTTTTTTTTTTTTTGCTTTGGCTCAGTCTCTTCATTCTTTCTGGAGCTATTTCTCCACTTTTCTGCTGTAGCATATTAGGTACCTAACAACCTGGGGAGTTCATCTTTCATTGTCATATCTTTTAGTCTTTTCATACTGTTCATGGGATTCTCAAGGGAAGAATACTGAAGTGGTTTGCCATTCCTTTCTCCAGTGGACCACGTTTTTATCAGAACTGTCGACTATGACCCATCAGTCTTGGGTGGCCCTACATGGCATGGCTCATAGTTTCGTTGAGCTAGACAAGGCTGTGGTCCATGTGATCAGATTGGTTAGTTTCCTGTGATTGTGATTTTCATTCTTTCTGCCCTCTGTTAAATAAGGATAAGAGGCTGGTGGAATCTTCCTGATGGAAGGAATGGCTGTGGGGTAATCTGAGTCTTGTTCTGATGGGTGGGGCCATGCTCAGTAAATCTTTAAAAATCCAATTTTCTGTTGATGAGCAGGGCTGTGTTCTCTCTAGTCTGGCTCACCAGATATGGTAAGTCCTAAGGATAGCTACAAGCAGACTCTAGCTGGGGTCCCTTATCACACCCCACTAGGTAGAGATTATATATATATATATATATATATATATATATATATATATATATAAATCTACGTCAGATGATTCTTTGTGATTTCTGTGTTCAATATACTCTTGTGCTAAAAGAAGCAGGCATTCATAAACTCCTAATCAGCAATCTAAAGCATTATAAATTGTATTTTAATTTATTTTAATCAACATTACAATTTTATAAAAGTATTAGGAAATTAACAAATGCTTGGGAAATTATTTTTCAAAATCATAAACAGTCATATGGAAAAAGAAACTTCTTAAGTACCCAAAAAGCAATACTACCTTTTTTGTGAAAGAGACTTGCAGTCATTTTTTAACAATGAACAAAATATATTCAATGACAATGCAATACTTTTTTTAAAAATTTTATTTATTTATTTATTTTTTTTTACCTTCTGGAATACTTTTTTTTTTTAATGAAATGCACATTTTCCATAAGTTTTTGCACTCTGTAGAGGTCCCTTAAGTATTTCTTAAAGTAATGTCTGAATTCTATCATCTTGGAATGGACATACAGGTTGCCTCAGTCAGCTTAAGGGAAATTTATTTTAATAATAAATGTGAAAGTGCTAAAAGCAGAAAGTGCTCTCACAAACACCTCCCTGGACTTTAGGAACAGGGAAATTGAGCATGTTACACAGAAGCACTAGCAGCTTCCCAGTAGATTTGCAGGTATGCACGGATCAGCCGATTAGAAGTGCTCTTTCTCCCCGCCTAGCAAGCAGCTCTCTCTTTTGCATCTTCGCTGTCTTCCACCGCTTGTTCCGCCCATAAGGACTTGTAATTTAATGACCTCCTACCAATTCTAGTTCGGCTTCCCTGGTGGCTCAGACGGTAAAGAATCTGCCTGCAATGCAGGAAACAAGGGTTCGATCCCTGATTCGCAAATATCTCCTGGAGAAGGGAATGGCTACCCACTCCAGTGTTCTTATCTGTTCTTTTTTGAGAATTCCACAGACAGAGGAGCCTGCTGGGCTGAGCGACTAAGAACTTTCAGTTCTAGTATGGCCACCAAGATAGAACAGGTGAACGTGGGTTCCAAGAGACAGAAAAACCAAGAGAAAAGTGGAGCATAATAGTCCGCTAAGGGGGCCAACGGCCAGAAGAAGGAACACAAGAGGATCCTTCAACAGAAGAGTTGAAATTTAATCAAAGAGAGAGTCAGGAGGGGACAGAAGGCAGCCTGAAAACCAGCAGCAACAATACCAATAAAGCTTTGAAAGAGGGCAGCTAAACCATGCCTGGGGCTGTCTAGAACTAAAAATGGAAATTTCCACTTAAAACATTTAATACAAGTATAAAAGGAATAGATTACGAGTTTGGGGGTATTTTTCTCTTCTTTCTTTAACATTGAGGTATGTTGTTGTTGTTCAGTTGCTATGTCTGACTCTTTGCAATCCCATGAACTGCAGCACGCCAGGCTTCCCTGTCCTTCACTATCTCCTGGCGTTTGCCAAAACTCATATTCATTGAGTCAGTGATGCCATCAACAGTGTTATTAACTAAAGTACAGATTTTGATCAAATTTCACAAAGTTTTATGCTACAGTCCATTATGGTTTTCATGCCTTGTTCAAGATTCTACAGTATATTTAATTGCATTGGGCAGCTTCAGCTGCATGCAACAAATTCTGATAATTTTTCTCATTCTTATTTTGTCACAAATATTTTCTAATTTTCTTTGCTATGGTTTTTTACGTACACCCATCATTTAAAAGTGGAAATTTAATTTCCAAATTAATTTTTTTAAGTATCTGATATTTCTCATTTTGATATTGATTTCTCACTTTTTTGCTTAATATCTTTTTATTTATTTGTAATAGAAGGATAACTGCTTTACAATATTGTATTGTTTTCTGACATATATCAACATGAATCAACCATAGGTATACATATGTCTCCTCCCTCTTGAACCTCCCTCCCACCTCCCACCCCATCCCACCCTTCTAGGCTGTTACAGAGCCCTGGTTTTAGTTCCCCCAAGTCATACGGCAAATCCCTGCTGGCTATCTACTTTACATATGGAGTGTATATGTTTCCATGATGCTGTCTCCGTGTGTCCCACCCTCTCCTTCCTCGACCCACCCCCATGTCCATAAGTCTGTTCTCTATGTCTGCATCATCACTGTTGTACTGCAGATAGGTTCATCAGTACCATCTTTCTAGATTCCATGTATATGCAATGTTTGTTTTCCTCTTTCTGACTTATTTCACTCTGTATGATAGGCTCTAGTTTCATCTACCTCATTAGAACTGATTCAAATGCGTTCCTTTTATGACCAAGTAATATTCTGTTGTATATATGTACCTCAGCTTCTTTATCCATTCATTTGTCAATGGGCTTCTAGGTTGCTTCCATGTCCTAGCTACTGTAAATAGTGCTGAAATGAACATAGTGGTACATGTATCTTTTCCGGTTCTGATTTTCTTAGTGTATGTGCCCAGTAGTGGGAATACTGGGTCATATGGTATTTTTACTCCTAGTTTTTTAAGGAATCTCCACACTGTTCTCCATAGTGGCTGTATCAGTTTACATTCCCACCAACAGTGCAAGAGGGTTCCATTTTCTCCACACCCTCTCCAGCAATTTTTTTTGTAGATTTTTTGATAATGGCCCTTCTGACTGATGTGAGGTGGTATCTCATGGCAGTTTAGATCGGCATTTCTCTAATAGTGAGCAAGCCTGAGCACCTTTCATATGTGTGTTGGCCATCTGTATGTCTTCCTTGGAGAATGCCTTCTTCTTTGCAATCACTCTCTGTGTTTTTTCAGTCTTCTAGCTTTATTGAGGCTTTCAATGGCTGCGTCAAAGATCTCTCTTAATGTCACATTACACTTGAAAATATATGGGTTATTTTCAAATATCTTTTGATATTGACTTCCAACCTAATCCCAGAGTGATAAGAGCAAAGATTCTGTATGATTTCAATACGTTTAGACCATAAAACTTTTGCACCTTGCTTTATGACCTTGGATATGCTCCAGAATCTCCAGACTTACAGTGTTTAGGGACTTGAATAGAATTTGCATCCCACTGTTGGTGTGCAAATGGTATAAATCTTAATTATATTGGATTAGTTCAACTTTCAGGTCTACTATATCCTGCTACTTTTCTGTCTATTCATTCTGTTAATTTCTGAGAATTTTATATTGAAACTCCAACTAAAATTTTTTATTTAGCTACTTAAAAAATAATGGTAATATATAGTATTCTGTATTTTTCAAGTCTCCTGTAAATGTGTTATCATACTTTCATAATTTAAAAGAGAAAATAAAAGACAGAAATCTATCAGAACAAGACAGAAATTATGGTCAGAAAGATTAAAACTATGAAGAGATGTGTAAATTTAAACCAATAAATGCAAGAAGCAATGATTAAATATTTAAAGCAAATATTATGTTTCTCAAACATTTCAGTCCAAAATTTAAAAGCATGACAGGAAACATTGATGAAAAAAAGATATACCTAAATAGACATTAGTAGAATTTAAAATTTAAGAGAAAAGATAACCTTTCTCAAGTCTCTTGGCAGAAATAAGAAGTTACATACAAAGGAAAAAAGTAGTCTGGCATTACATCTTTATCTGCAACTCCAGAAATTAGAAGAGAAGGGATATATAGATATATCTATTTAGATAGATATAGATATATAGATATAAATAGATATATAATTCACCATTCAATATGTACAAAATTGAGAAAGTGTATTACCTACATACTCCTTCTGAATAAAATAATATAGAATTCTAATCAAGAAACAAATGATAAAGTCATCTTGTCTACAGCTTTCATTAAAAACTGTTAAAATGAAAAAAAAAAGAAACAAATGAATGAAGATAAAATCTTCAGAATAGGAAAAAATTAAATAAAATTTTGTGGGGCATGTATAGTAGAAAAATAAGAAGATATAGATGAAGGGAAGACTAGAAAAGCTTGATTTTGTCCAAATATGCACTTTTAAAAGTGACTTATTCAAGAAAAAAACTAATAGTATAAAGAGTTTCAAATAGCATGCCATCTTACTAAGGATGGAGAGATTGTTAGAGTAATATGTTCTAAAGCTGTTTTGAGGGAAATATGACCCCCAAGGGAAGACAGGATGTCCAAAGGCTACAACTTATTACAACCAGTGCCTTGTGGGGAGGGGAGGGATATTGGGTGTCTTGTTTTCACATAGTGCCAGAGATGCAGGCATATGATCAGAGTGCCATGAATACATTAGTCTTAGGAAATTAAGGAGAAAACTACTAAATAATAAGCTGAAGGGCAGGCATCATGTACCCATGAAGGAGAAAATCACACTAAATATTGTTTTGAAACCATTTTTAAAATTTTACCAGAGTATAGTACAATGTTGTTCATTTCTACTGCATAGCAAAGTAAATCTACTATGTGTGTGCATGTGTGTGTGTGTGTGTGTACACACATATGTGTACTGTGTACTTAGTCACTCAGTCATGTCCAACTCTACAGCCCATGGACTATAGTCTACCAGGCTTCTCTGTCCATGGGATTCTCCAGGAAAAAATATTGGACTGGGCTGCCATTTCATCCTCCAAGATATCTTCCAGTCCTAGGGATTCAACCAGGGTTTCCTACATTGCAGGCAGATTCTTTACTGTCCTGGCCACCAGGAAAGCACATGTATACAAATACCCACTCTTCTCTGGATTTCCTTCCCATTTAGATCACCACAGAGCATTGAGTATACAATAGGTTCCCATTCAGTTCAGTTCAGTTCAGTTACTCAGTCGTGTCTGACTCTTTGAGACTCCAAGAACTACAGCACACCAGGCCTCCCTGTGCATCACCAACTCCTGGAGTTCACCCAAACTCATGTCCATTGAGTCAGTGATGCCATCCAACCATCTCATCCTCTGCCGGCCCCTTCTCCTCCCACCTTCAATCTTTCCCAACATCAGGGTCTTTTCAAATGAGTCAGTTCTTCTCATCAGGATGCCAAAGTATTGGAGTTTCTGCTTTGGCATCAGTCCTTCCAATTAACATATAGGACTGATTTCCTTTAGGATTGACTGGTTGGATTTCCTTGCTGTCCAAGAGACTTTCAAGAGTCTTCCCAAACACCACAGTTCAAAAGCATCAACTCTTCAGTGCTCAGCTTTCTTTATAGTCCAACTCTCAAATCATACATGACTACTGGAAAAACTTTGACCAGATGGCCATTGTGTGTAAAATAATGTCTCTGCTTTTTAATATGCTATCTAGGTTGGTCATAGGTTTTCTACCAAGGAGCAAGCGTCTTTTAATTACATGGCTACAGTCACCATCTGCAGTGATTTTGGAGCCCAAAATAATAAAGTCTGTCAGCTTCCATTGTTTCCCCATTGATTTGCCATGAAGTGATGGAACCAGATGCCATGATCTTAGCTTTTCAAATGTTGAGTTTTAAACCAACTTTTTCACTCTCCTCTTTCACTTTCATTAAGAGGCTATTTAGTTCTTTGCTTTCTGCCATAAGTGTGGTGTCATCTGCCTATCTGAGATTATTAATATTTCTCCTGGCAATTTTGATTCCAGCTTGTGTTTCATCCAGTCCACCATTTCTTATGATGTACTCTGCATATAAGTTAAATAAGCAGGGTGACAGTATACAGCCTTGGCGTACTCCTTTCCCTATTTGGAACCAGTCTGCTGTTCCACGTCTAGTTCTAACTGTTGCTTCTTGAACTGCATACAGATTTCTCAGGAGGCAGGTGAGGTGATCTGGTATTCCCATCTCTTGAAGAATATTTCACAGTTTGTTGTGATCCACACCATCAAAGGCTTGGCATAGTCAATAAAGCATATGTTCTTCTGGAACTCTCTTGCTTTTTCAATGGTCCAAAGGATGCTGGCAACTTGATCTCTGGTACCCCTGCCTTTTCTAAAACCAGCTTGAACATCTGGAAGTTCATGGTTCATGTTCTGTTGAAGCCTGACTTGGAGAATTTTGAGCATTACTTTGCTAGCGTGTGAGATGAGTGCAATTGTGTAGTACTCTGAGCATCCTTTGGAATTGTCTTTCTTTGGGACTGGAATGAAAACTGACCTTTTCCAGTCCTGATGCCCCTGCTGAGTTTCCCAAATTTGCTGGCATATTGAGTGAAGGACTTTCACAGCATTATCTTTTAGGATTTGAAATAGTTCAGTTCACTTCAGTCACTCAGTCATGTCCAACTCTTTGTGACCCCATGAGCCACACTACACCAGGCCTCCCTGTCCATCACCAACTCCCGGAGTTCACTCAGACTCATGTCCATTGAGTTGGTGATACCATCCAACCATCTCATCCTCTGTTGTCTCCTTCTCCTCCTGCCCTCAATCTTTCCCAGCATCAGGGTCTTTTTAAATGAGTCAGCTCCTCTCATCAGGTGGCCAAAGTATTGGAGTTTCAGCTTCAACATCAGTCCTTCCAATGAACACTGAGGACTGATCTCCTTCAGGATTGACTTGTTTGATCTCCTTGCAGTCCAAAGGACTCTCAAGAGTCTTCTCCAACACCACAGTTCAAAAACATCAATTCTTCTGCAAAATAGCTCAACTGGAATTCCGTCACCTCTACTAGCTTTGTTCGTAATAATGCTTCCTAAGAACCACTTGACTCCACATTCCAGGATGTCTAGTTCTAGGTGAGTGATCATACCATCGTGGTTATCAGAGTCATGAAGATCTTTTATGTATCTTTTAGTTCTTCTGTGTATTCTTGCCACCTCTTCTTAATATCTTCTGCTTCTGTTAGGTTCTCATTAGCCTTCTATTTTATATGTAAGAGTGTATATGTGTTAGTCCCAGCCTCCCAATTAATCCTACCCTTAGATCCCTCCCTTGGTGTCCATGCTTTTGTTTTCTACATCTGTGTCTCTATTTCTGCTTTGCAAATAGGTTTGTCTATACCTTTTTCCTAGATTCCACATATATGTGTTAATATACAATATTTGTTTTTCTCTTTCTGACTTCCTTCACTCTATATTGACAGTCTCTACGTTCTTCCATGTCTTTACAAATGAGCCAATTTTATTTCTTTTTGTGACTGAATAATATTCCATTGCATATATGTACCACAGCTTCTTTATCTGTTCCTCTGTCAGTGGACATTTAGGTTGTTTCCATGCCCTGATTATTTAAATAGTACTGCAATAAATATTGGAATGCATGTATCTTTTGGAATTATGGTTTTTTTGAGACATATTCCCAGGAGTTGGATTGCTCAGTGATATGATAGTTCTATTTGTAGGTTTTTTTTTTTTGATTCAATGATTTTATTGATCCAAGAGGTAGAATTTCTTTTTATTGCATTTTTATTTTTTTATTTATTTTTTTTCTATTTTTACTTTATTTTACTTTACAATTCTATATTGGTTTTGCCATACATTGACATGAATCCACCACAGGTGTACATGTATTCCCAAACATGAACCCCCCTCCCACATCCCTCCCCATAACATCTCTCTTTGTCATCCCCGTGTACCAGCCCCAAGCATGCTGTATCCTGCATCAGACATAGACTGGCGATTCGATCCTTACATGATATTATACATGTTTCAATGCCATTCTCCCAAATCATCTCACCCTCTCCCTCTCCCTCTGAGTCCAAAAGTCCGCTATACACATCTGTGTCTTTTTTGCTGTCTTGCATACACGGTCATCATTGCCCTCTTTCTAAATTCCATATATATGTGTTAGTATACTGTATTGGTGTTTTTCTTTCTGGCTTACTTCACTCTGTATAATCAGCTCCAGTTTCATCCATCTCATCAGAACTGATTCAAATGTATTCTTTTTAATGGCTGAGTAGTACTCCATTGTGTATATGTACCACAGCTTTCTTATCCATTCATCTGTTGATGGATATCTAGGTTGTTTCCATGTCCTGGCTATTATAAACAGTGCTGCGATGAACATTGGGGTACATGTGTCTCTTTCAATTCTGGTTTCCTCAGTGTGTATGCCCAGCAGTGGGATTGCTGGGTCATAAGGCATTTCTATTTGCAATTTTTTAAGGAATCTCCACACTGTTTTCCATAGTGGCTGTACTAGTTTGCATTCCCACCAACAGTGTAGGAGGGTTCCCTTCTCTCCACACCCTCTCCAGCATTTATTGCTTGCAGATTTTTGGATCGCAGACATTCTGACTGATGTGAAGTGGTACCTCACTGTGGTTTTGATTTGCATTTCTCTAATAATGAGTGATGTTGAGCATCTTTTCATGTGTTTGTTAGCCATCAAAGAGGACACTAATAGATGGAGAAATATACCATGTTCATGGATCAGAAGAATCAATATAGTGAAAATGAGTATACTACCCAAAGCAATTTACAAATTCAATGCAATCCCTATCAAGCTACCAGCGATATTTTTCACAGAACTAGAACAAATAATTTCAAGATTTGTATGGAAATACAAAAAACCTTGAATAGCCAAAGCAATCTTGAGAAAGAAGAATGGAACTGGAGGAATCAACTTGCCTGACTTCAGGCTCTACTACAAAGCCACAGTCATCAAGACAGTATGGTACTGGCACAAAGACAGAAATATAGATCAATGGAACAAAATAGAAAGCCCAGAGATAAATCCACACACATATGGACACCTTATCTTTGACAAAGGAGGCAAGAATATACAATGGAGTAAAGATAATCTCTTTAACAAGTGGTGCTGGGAAAACTGGTCAACCACTTGTAAAAGAATGAAACTAGATCACTTTCTAACACCGCACACAAAAATAAACTCAAAATGGATTAAAGATCTAAATGTAAGACCAGAAACTATAAAACTCCTAGAGGAGAACATAGGCAAAACACTCTCCGACATAAACCAGAGCAGGATCCTCTATGATCCACCTCCCAGAATTCTGGAAATAAAAGCAAAAATAAACAAATGGGATCTAATTAAAATTAAAAGCTTATGCACAACAAAGGAAAATATAAGCAAGGTGAAAAGACAGCCTTCTGAATGGGAGAAAATAATAGCAAATGAAGCAACTGACAAACTACTAATCTCAAAAATATATAAGCAACATATGCAGCTCAATTCCAGAAAAATAAACGACCCAATCAAAAAATGGGCCAAAGAACTAAATAGACATTTCTCCAAAGAAGACATATGGATGGCTATTTGTAGTTTTTTAAGCAATCTCCATAGTGCTCTTCCTATAGCTGCATCTACCCATCTTGTCACCAACAGTGTGGGAGAGTTCCCTTTTCTCCACACCCTCTTTGTTTATAGATTTTTTGTTAATGGCCATTCTGACCTCTGTGAGATGATACCTCATTATAGTTTTGGTTTGCATTTCTTTAAGAAATAGTGATGTTGAGCATCTTTTCATGTGCCTCTTGGCCAACTGTATGTCTTTTTTGGAGAAATGTGTATTTAGATCTACCACCCTTTTTCTTTTCTTTTTTCTTTTTTTTATGGTTTCTTTCTATACTGAGCTCCATCAGCTGTTTGTACATTTTGAGATTAATCCTAATCAGTGGCTTCACTTGCAAATATTTTCTCCCATTCTGAGTGTCAAAACCATTGTAAACTGATGATATTCAAGCATTTTTTGTCCATAGAAGCAGCCATTTTCTCAAGTTAAATTTCATGTTTATGTTTTGTATCAACATGAAAGTTTACAAAATGGGATGATAAAGACAGATTGCTAATAAAATGACAAGCATCATTTTATTTACATGATCAAAATAAAAGTACTGTGTCTTATATTTTAAATTAAAAATCATGCTACACAATGTGGACCCTGCAGTGTAGGTCATGGAACTTTGAAAAATGAAGCAGAGTAGAATAGGCTGGTCAAAGCATCAGAGAGAAAGATGGAAATCAAGTTTGGTTTTGAAAGATGGCTAGGAGAAGAAAGACATCCCTAGATTGGAGATGGGGTGGGGGGGAATCTAAGCAAAAATGGAGAAGCTTATTTCAAATATTGCAGTAGACTGTCATGAGTGTCAGGAGGAAGCAGATGAATATCCTAGAAGATTAAGAAAAGGGAAACTGACAGTAATGTGCAGACCACACAACTGTTTCAAAGACAGCTAACCTCATACTAAATACCATCCTGCAGTGGGTGGCATTTCCATTGTGAGACATTATGTGTCATTCTGCAAGCTTGTGTATTACTGAGAGGTCATATGTGATCATCATAGATGTTCACATCAGTTCAGTCTCTCTGAGAAAGTATATGAGAGTGTAATACAATCAACTATGACATTTTCAAAAAGCACAGTTATCAATGAAATACATCTCACTGAACGTATATTACTTTCTGTCTTTCTTTGAGTGTGTTTGATTTAGGAGCAAGTAGAGAGGATTTCTGCAAAGCATTAGGATGAAGATATTATTGATGAAGAAAACTTGGCATATTCAAATGAGTCTATGTTGATGAGCCCAGAATCAAAACACTGATTGTTGTTGTTCAGTCTAGCTCTTTGCAACCCATTGGACTGCAGCAAGGCAGGCTTCCCTGTCCTTCATTATCTCCCGGAGTTTGCTCAAACTCATGTCCATTGACTCAATGATGTTATCCAACCATCTCATCTTCTATTACACCTTTTTCTTCCTGCCTTCTATCTTTCCCAGTGTGAGGGTCTTTTTCAGTCAGTTAGCTCTTCTCATCAAGTGGCAAAAGCACTGGAGCTTCAGCTTCAGCATCTGTCCTTTGAAGGAACATCCAAGGTTGATTTCCTTTAGGATTGACTGGTTGATCTCCTTGCTGTCCAAGAGGCCTCTCAAGAGTTTTCTCCAGCACCACAGTTCAAAAGCATCAATATGAAAAGCATCACAGTATGAAAAGTCAACACACTGGTGGACAGTTTCCAATAGAGCTGAGTCTGTGCATTACCTTCCTGAAGCCTTTACACATTCTTATCAATCCACAAAGTCAGCGATGATACCATTGCAAGCACATGTTAAACAGAGAACCTTATTTACTACTGGTGATGTTCTGAGACTTATTATGGTAAGAAATCAACATTCTGCTGAAAATAACATCTATTAATTTATACGGGATCTTAGCTGTATTCCCACAGAAAGGCATACCAGTTTTTGATAAGGAACCTGTTTCATTTCCATTCAAAACAATGTCAAGAAAGAGAAATGCCACACTTAACACATTTTACAGTAGAGCAAAAAAGAATAAAGAATATGAATTTGGCAATTTAACATAAATACAAAAACATAGTGTCTGATCCATCAGATATTAGCAAAGACTGAGACTTTCTTTTAACCCCCTCAGCATTGGAAATTCTGATCATACAAAGGTAATTTTGCTTGTCTGCTTCTCTTTTCTTGCTCTGTCCTCTTTGTTGTTGTAGTTCAGATGCTCAGTCGTGTCCAACTCTTTGCAACCCCATGGACTGCAGGACACCAGACTCCTTTGTCCTTCAGCATCTTCCAGAGCTTACTCAAACTTGTGTCCATCGAGCCAGTGATGCCATTCAACCATCTCATCCTCTGTCGTCCCCTTCTCCTCCTGCCTTCAATCTTTCCCAGCATCAGGATCTTTGCCAATGATCGGCTCTTCCCACCAGGTGGCCAAAGGACTGTAGCTTCAGCATCAATCCATCCAATGCATAATCAGTGTTGATTTCCTTTAGGATTGACGGGTTTGATCTCCTTGCTGTCCAAGGGATTCTCAAGAGTCTTCTCCAACACCACAGTTCAAAAACATCAATTCTTCAGTGTTCAGCTTTCTTCATAGTTCAACTCTCACATCCATTCATGACTATTGGAAAAAAATCATAGCTTTGACTATACAGACCTTTGTTGGCAAAGTGGTGTCTCTGCTTTTTAATATGCTGTATAGATTTGTCATAGTTTTTCTTCCAAGAAGCAAGGGTCTTTTAATTTCACAGCTACTGTCACTGTCTACAGTGATTTTGGAGCCCAAGCAAATGAAATCTGTCACTCCACATTGTTTCATCCTCTATTTGCTGTGCATTGATGGGACCGGCTCTGTCCTGCTACAGATAACTGTTTCTTGTTCAGCCTTTAGAAGTTTGGTGGCTCAGATGATAAAGCGTCTGACTGCAATGTGGGAGGCCTGGGTTTGATCCCTGGGTTGGGAAGATCCCCTGGGGAAGGAAATGGCAACCCACTCCAGTACTCTTATCTGGAAAATTCCATGGATGGAGGAGCCTGGTGGGCTACAGTCCATGGGGTCACAAACAGTTGGACACAACTGAGCAACTTCACTTTCTTTCTTTTAGAACTTTACATGTACACGGGATCTAGAAATTGTGCTTTTAATCATACACTAAAACTTCTCCCATGACATATAATGTTTCACATGAACAACATTTTGTTCCTTCTTTTGGAAGAATAACAAGTCAGAATTGGAGTAATCATGGTAGAAAGATTAAAACCCATTTATTCTACTGTTAACAGTTCATGTATAAAGAGACAATCATGGATTTTAGTGTTCTCTAGTATCCAACAAAAGATAAACATCAGCAACTTCATATGTCTGACTTGTCTTAAATGGTTCAAGTGGCTTAATTTTCATCAATTGAGATATTTTCTTATATCAGTTTCCACTTTGAAATTTCCCCCTATATATATGGGATTTTATATTAACTCTGCTTTTATTTATATGTCTCTATCCTTGATCAGTTTGGAGAGTTATTCAGTCATTTAATAATTTATTAAATTATGACTAAAATGGGAGAAATACATACACTAAAGAAATTGTGTAATTTGCTTATTTATTTAAGCAAATTTGCTTAATTTGTTTATATAAGATATCTCCAAAGAGCTGTGCTGTGCTACAGGGTCTTATGTCCTTAAGACATAATTTTATATTTTAAAAATTGTTTAATGTCACAAGAGAGTGTAAGTTCATTTTCCCCAGAGTTCATATTTGAATCATAAAGTCTCTGCAAATATACAATTATGCTATCCATGATAGAAGTATTTAGAATACAGATTAATTTCTTCCTTGCTGACTTAACAGCCCTCCATTGCTTCAAATCACTAGTGTTATCACAGTTTGATTTGTCGGTGCATGAAGATGGTTTCATTGACTCTTACTTTTAAAATCCCTCTAGTACAGTAAATGGAAAATTATTAATGGAGCCTGTTGAAAGACTTAGGTGAAAGAGCTGAAGATAATAGTGGTTTGCTAATAGGTTAGAAATATAAAGTAAATGCTTTTAAATATATATGCTATTTATAACAGTGAGAATTCATGCCCTTGACCTCCAAATAGAACATAATTTGAGTCTTTATTACCTCCTAGAAACTAGTTACTTTTAAACAACTCTAGTAAGTAATGCCTCTCTTCTTTTATCTTTCTCTTTCTTCTTACAAACTTGGTGCATGTCATGATATCATTTATACTCTAAATAAATGCATGCTTATGCATGTACATGAATACAAGACTACTTCTGGGTAATCATGAGATGATGGGTAATTTTTATTTTATATTTTGGGCTTTGATATTTTTCCAGATATTCTGCAATGGCTAATGTTAGCTTTGTAGTGAAAATTAGAAATACACTGAATATGTGTTTTAAATGAAAAAGAAAATGAAGCAAATGGGAAATCAAGTAGGCAATTAAAATGGGTTAAGTGCAAATAAACAATATTCATTTATTTAATATTTCAGCAGCTGCTATTCATAGTCATTATGTTAATGTAGATATTTTTACTACAAATTCTTCCAGTGCTATGCAAATGCATATATGTGCGATATTTTTAGAACACCATTGAGATTATAAGGTATATATTGATTTACAAAATGTTTTAACTTAATATATTGTGAAAAATTTGCCCCTTTTACTAAATATTACTGCTCAAGTGCGAGTCTCCCACTTCAAAAGTTGTGCTTCAAAAGCACTGCTGTCTCATAGAAAAGCAGGACACATTGTAGAGCATGGGGAATTATAGTCATTATCTTATAAATAATAACTTATAATGGAGTATAATCTGTAAGAATGACGAATCACTATGCTGTACAATTGAAACTACTATAATATAAATGAAGTGTACCTCAGTTTCAAAGAAGCACCATCATCTCCCTGAGTTTTTAAGCCTAAATCCAAGAGTAACTTCATTTTTCTTTTTCCCTAGCTTTATTGAGATATGACACAAAACATTGTATATGGCTTTTTATTGGAAAGAGGAACCATTTAGACTTAGACTCAGTATACATAAAGTCATATTTTGATAACCAGATCAAATACACAATAAGGAAGAATTGCAAAAGCTGTACAAAATTATTCACTGAAATTGTGGATATAGGTAATTAATATAGGAAACATTATTACATTTACATCTTTTTGTTAAACAAATTTAACCAAAATATTTTGTTAAAGAAGTGACATCACCATACTAAGCTGCTATATTCATATTTTGATTAAATTCTGTGTTTACTATTTTTATCAATGTATGGTTGATTTGCAATATGATATTACTAGCAGTTGTACAACACAGTGATTCAAAATCTTTATAGATTATACTCCATGTATATTATTATACAATATAGGCTATATTCCTGTGTGGTATATTATATCCTGTAGGTTATTTTATACATGATGGGTCATACGTCTTCATTCACTGCCCTACTTTACACTTCCCCACTGCCTTCTTCCCACTGGTAGCCACTAGTTTGTCCTCTACATCTGTGAGGCTGGTTTTGTTTGTTATATTCACTAGTTTGCTTTACTTCTTAGGTTCTACATATAAGTGATAACAGAATATTTTCTCTCTCTTTCTGACTTATTTCACTAAGCATAATACCTCCTGGGCCCATCCAAGTTGTTGCAAATGGCATTACTTCATGATTTTTTAGGCCTGAGTAATATTCTATTGTGTATATGTGTGTATGCATATGTATACACATGTACATGCATACACAGCAGGGGCTTCCCAGGTGGCCAGTAGGTAAAAAATTCACCTGCCAACACAGGAGATGCAAGAGATGTGGGTTTGATCCCTGAGTCAGGAAGATCCCCTGGAGTAGGAAATGGAAACCCGCTCCAGTATTCTTGCCTGGAAAATTCCATGGACAGAGGAGGCTGGTGGGCTACAGCCCATGGGATCACAGAGAGTCAAATACGACTGAGCACACACACGCTCATATATATATACCTCATCTTCTTTATCCATTCACCTGTTGATGGACACTAAGGTTGCTTCCATTTTGCTATTGTAAATAATGCTGCTGTGAACATTTGTGTTTATATACCTTTGCAAATTAGTGTTTTGCTTTCTTTGGATATATACCCAAGCGTTTTTAACAGACATAGAACAGATATTTTTAAACTTTGTGTGGAAGCACAAAAGACCTCGAGCAGCCAAAACAATGATGAAAAAGAAAAGCAGAGCTGGAGTAATTTTGCTATCTGACTTCAGCCTACACTGCAAAACTACAGAAATTGAAACAGCATGGTACTGACACAACAGCAAATGCATTGATCAGTGGAGCAGGATAGAAAGCCGAGAAATAAACCCACACACTTATGGTCAGTTGATCTATAACAAAGGAGACAAGAATATACAAAGAGAAGAGACAATTCTTCAATAATCAGTGATGGGAAAACTTAACAGCCAAATGTATAAGGAGGAAATAGAATGTTTTCTCACATCATGTACAAAACAGATTAAACATCTACATGTAAGAATGGAAACCATAAAATTCCTAAAAGAAAGTATAGACAGAACACTCTTTGACATAAATTGTAGCAACATTTTGCATAGCGAAAGCAACATTGACAAACAAAAACACAACATACTGAATGGGAGAAAACCTTTGCAAATTATGTGATGGATAAGGGATTAGTTTCTACAATACACGAATAGCTTATACAACTCAACACCCCCCCCAAAAAAAGTCAAAAAATTTGATTTTACAAAAATGATCAAAGTACTTGAATAGATATTTTTCCATAGATGGCATACAAACGGTCAACAGGCACATGAAAAGATGATCTATATCAATAATTATCAGAGAAACACACATCAGAGCCACCTGGAGATGTCACCTCACACGTGTCAGAATGGCCGTCATCCAAAACACCACAAATTGCAAACAGTGACAATGTGGCGAAAAGGAAACCTCCTACATAGTTGGTGGGAACGTCAGTTGGTGCAACCACTATGGAAAACAGTGTGGAAGTTCCTTCAGAAACTAAACATAGAACTACCACATGATTAGGAATTACTCTTCATTTCATTCTTCTCTGTTTTTCTCCTGCAGATTCATCAGTAATGACTCTCATCTCTAGCTTTAGCTACTTAAGTAACTCTCCATTTCTCTCCATCTCCACTGGTCCAAACTTCCTGCATTGTTCATCTTTTAAAATAGCTTCCTGTTGGATCTCTTATAGTTCACCTTGCCTCTACAATCCATCATCCCCACAGTAACCAGAGAACGATTTTTAAATTGTACATCAATTTAAAATTTCACACTTTAATCCTTCCAATTAGCATGTCATTGGTATAAGTATGTATCAAACTCAACCTTCTTAACCTGCTTAAAAAGCCCTAAAAAAATTTGTTCCCACCACCTCCCTGATTTCTTGTTACTGTTCCCTCTCTCCATGCTGCTAAATTTTGACTACATAGACCTCTGATTTTTTTTCAGCCTCCCCAGGTTCTTTCCCAGTTTTGGGTCTTTCACGAGTTGTTTTGTCCATCTAGGCTATTTCACCTCTGTCTCCCAATCTGGACCCAACTTGTCATTCAGTTTGTAGCTAAAATGTCATGATCACATTAGTTCTCTGCAGGATACTTGTTGTCATCTGATACAGCTTTCTGTACTTCCCAGGTGGCACTAGTGTTAAAGAATCTGCTTGGCAATGCAGGAGACATAAGAGATCTGGGTTAAATCCCTGGGTGGGGAAGATCCCCTGGAGGAGGGCATGGCAACCCACTCCAGTATTCTTGCCTGGAGAATCCCCATGGACAGAGGAGCCCACGGGGCCGCAAAAGAGTTGGACATTATTAAGACAACTTAACATGATACCTTTCTAGTAGCCATTAGTGAACAGATTGATTAGATGGGACGATTGACTGCTTCTCCCTTCATACAGCTGATAGAAGTAAGCTCTGTGAAAATAGTGCCTGTGTGCTTCATTCACCTCTGTATTGGCCAGGGGAAAAAAATAGCTGTTTACATGCTAAGGTTGAAAAACATTCTCAAGCTTTCTCTGTTCTGCTGTGCTGCAAAATGTTCAAGTTTTGTTTCTCTGAACACAAATCAGCATGCCTGCAGTTGGCAAATAGGAAAATGATGTCAACATAATGTAGAAGTGTCAGTGCAGTCTCTTCTTCCCAGCCACCAGGGGATTAATATTTTAATTGATCTTGGCAAGTCTTCCCAAAATTAAAGAGAAAGCTAGGCCAATATATGAAGTCTTTAACTGAAAAATAATATCCTAGATAATCAACTCATTGAACATGAATCTGAGCAAACTCCAGGAGAGAGTAAAGGACAGGGAAGCCTGGCGTGCTTCAGTCCAGGGGTCACAAAGAGTTGGACATGACTTAGGGACTGAAAAACAACAAATCATACAGAATCATCCTCCTTTCTTTCAAGGAGTAGCTTGTTTAGAGGGTTGCTAGAATTGTCCCTTGCTTCACTCTCTGAGAGAATACAGGTGAAGCGGCTGCTATGTATACTGTCTATTCCTCTGAACTTCAAAAACGATTGATGAAAAGTGTCCATGCTCAAACGAAGATTTTCAGTTTTCATGAAATCAGTGCTTTATTACAGTGGCTGCCTCTAAGAATATATATCTTGAAGAAAGAAGCCTGAGTCCCAAGTTGACCATGGACTGACTTCCTCTGGGTGCAAAATTATGAGAGATGAAATTGTGACCGTATTTTTATTAGGAGTATTATTATTTTATTAGTTTCCTGGTTACAAAATTCCACAGGTTTGGAGTGGTCTGTGCAACACTGCTTTTCTCTCTTCTTTTATTGAGTATTTTGTACAAAACAGTTTTGGGTAAGGTCTGTTTGGCTTTATTACAGAAGTACTTGCTACTTATGAGTGTTCATTTGTAAGATGTTTCAGGTTAAGCATAGGAGCATGAAAAAGAAAAATACTAAAACAGGAAATCATTAATATCTCCTTCCTGTCTTCTGTTCAGCCTAAAATATATAGTTGAGCAGAAAGCCTCCTTCTCTAGGCATTAATATGTACTAACTTATACATAATGCAGTGTGAAATGGAACCTCTTCCCTATTATTATATATGTACTGTTGATTTCCTAACATGAAATATATTTACCTAGTTTATAAATCATCCATTTATATATTCATTTATTCAATGAATATTCACTGATCACCTGCCCAGATCCCAGGCTGTGTGCAACACTCTCAGCTTAGCTTGTGAATAAGGCATTTTCTCCCTTCAAGAAGATTTTAGTTAAAACACTCGAGTCATTTTATCTCCAAATTAATGCATCTTCTTTGCTTCAGGAATATACTGGGTGAAATGTTTTTTAATATCTCTTCTTGACTTAATTTGTAGCCACTTAGGACATTTTTTATTCAAAAGACTTTACATTAGCCTAGAATTATTTGTGATGCCCAGAGTAAAATTTGCCTTCTTCATATATTGTTGCTGTTAGAAAGTCTGCCTTCAATCCAAGTATTGTTCTTTGATGAGTTGTTAGACTTTCTCTTTCAGTTACAGAGGTCCACACAGATATATCTGGGTGTGAATACAGGTTTTTCTATTCTTCTTGAATTTTATATTCCTGATCTGAAAATTATATTTTTATCAGTTTTTGAACACCTCATTTGTCATCACTTCAAACATTTTCCATTCTCTTCCTTCTTCTAGAATTCTGGTTTGTATATATTTGGTCTTATAAATAGAATTACAAACTGTTTGAAATCTGATTTTTAATTCATCTAGTTAAATTCAAATTTAAACAAGAATTTATATTTCTAGAAGTTTTATTTTTGCAAATATTATTCATATTTATATATAATGCTTCTTTTTCTCACATTTAACTTCCTTAATTAAATGACTCTAATAATTTTAATTTTTTAAGTTTGTCAATCTTCACAAAATTATTCTGTTAACTGAATTTTTTGGAGTCTGATCTGTCTGTGTGTGTGTCCCCATGTATGTGCATAGCCTCTAGTTGATGAAATAATTTGTTCTTGTACTTTGTAATTTTGCATCGTGACCTCTTGTTTGGTGGAGCTTTATCTGTGGGAATCCTATGAAACAGGCTGAGAAATCATCCCTGCAGACCGATTTTACTTTCAGTAATGCAAGGTAACCAAGGCAAAACAATGGACCCAGATTTCTCATGTTAATTTCTTGGCTTGTATTTCTCAGTGTACATAGGAAATATAAATGTACATCCATGTAAGAGAGAGAGAAAGCTGGAGGATTTGGAATCTCAGGGAAGACAGTTCTTTTCGGCAGCAATGTCAAGACTAAGACCAAATAACATCCTTGCCCTTCTGTTGTGATTTAGGAAGCCTTTTCCTTCTCTTCTCTCTTTTTCAGACCCTTTGGCTATACATGAAGTTAAACTTCATGCTGGAGGCTTATTTCCACTCCTGCTACCTTCTTGAGCCCAAGGACTCATCCACGCTTCAAATCATCCACATCTTACCTCCCCACCTACAGACTGACCATGGCAGAAGCTTTCAGTATGGTGCTCACTGCCCTCTTTTTTGTTCCTAAGAATTTTTATAACAATAAACCTCTGCTGCACATTTTTAAAATGTTTATACAGTATACCCAACATTTATAGATCTATTTTAATAGAATTACTTCATGTTAACTAGCCAACCATATGGTTCCTCATCACTTACACAGGGTAAAATTCCTTTATATATTTCATGTCATGATCATAATAGAAATAATACACCTATATATGAGGTTTATCCCAGGTACACTTTTTTTTTTCTGAAAAATCTGCATAGTGTTCTTGGCTCTGTCATCAGATTTATAGAATGCAATTAAAAAAAAAAAAACAGAAAAGAAGGCTACAACTCATGTAGTTACAATGCCAAAACATAGTCACACCAAAAAGCGATGTTATTTCTATTATTGTCTGTCAGCTTAGTCACTCAGTTGTGTCCGGCTCTTTGAGACCCCATGGACTGTAGCCCACCAGGCTTTTCTATCCATGGGACTTTCCAGGCAAAAATACTGGAGTGAGTTGGCATTTCCTTCTCCAGGGGATCTTTCTGACAAGGGCTCAAACCCATATCTTCAGCATTGGCAGCTGGGTTCTTTACCACTGAGTCACTGGGGAAGCTCACTGCTTTTAGTGACAATTCCTGTTTACTGTTTCTTGAAAACAGGGAACTGTCACTTTTAATGGCCCAATAAGCATACTGGTCTCAAGCAGTTCTTCAGCTGTCCTGTATTATCAATAAGTGAGAAGGGGATGGCCGCATAAACTGGATTTCAAGGAACAGCAAGTCTGGAATTGGTTATCATCAATAAAACAGGCGAGCAAACAAGATAGCTGTTACAAAAATAAGGTTGCACAGCAGCTGAGGAACCTGACTAGCAGTATTCTATCTGTTGTTTCCTTTTGGCCTGATAACCAATTCACAGGATGGGGGGTGGGGGGTGGGGATGCTTCTGATAGTCATTCCAAAGTGAGATGCTACTTCTCAAGTCTACCTGGCAGATATGGAAATGGAACAAATAGAATAAGCATTCACATGGGTTTGTTATGGTACCAAGTAAAGAAAAATATGCATTCAAGCCTTACTATGTATAATACACTAAGTGCTTTCAGAAACTTTAAGAACTCACCTTGCCACATTCAACTGATCTAAGACTAAAACAGAAACTTCCTATTGTCACAGCAGAAACTATAAATTCAGAACTTGTGGAATTTTTTCCAAATGAAGATCCTCCATATTTCCCCCCAGTTTTGATCAATAGATACAACCATAGCATTTTCATACCCATTATAACACCTGGAAAAGCAGATGAAATTTTTTAGAATAAAATAGGAAATTTTCCCTTCTTTTAGAATTTATAAATAATATAAATGAAAAATATTTATTATAAATAATAAATATTATATAGGTCAATCAAAACTTGGCATGTCTATCTCTTCTTCTCCAGACAAGAGAATAATAAAGTACAGTAAACACTGTTGTAACTTCCAGCCTGAAATGCAAGAAAAAAATTTTACTTGTAAAGCAAGGTAAACCTGTATAGGCTTGGGTATTCCTCCCCATCTTAAAATTTTTCTTCTGCTTATATTTCTCAATAATCCCTTCAGGATTATTTGGGAGAAGTTAAAAATAGCAATGAACAACAGTGGATAACTTCTGCTCTAGACAGTGCCAGCAGAATTTCTGAGAATGGAACCCAAGCATTGAGAGGATTTTCAATGTTCCTCAGAGAATTTTGCTGTGTGGTTGGATTAAAGACAGCAGGGCCCTGATGGGGCTGTGAGCAGAGCAGCCAGAAGCTCGCGGGGAGCAGGGAAGGGGGGGCGGCCCACAGTGTCCCAGCCTGACCCCTGACCAGCAGGGCTGGGAGGCTACTTGCAGTTGGAGGAAGGCAATGAAGGCAGCTACCTTAACTGCTCTTTACAAAGCTTGTGGACTATGGGCCAGAGGAAGTCAGTCCTTAAGTCACACTCACAATGGCTCTAAATTCCCTCAGGTCTGCTTCTTAAAAGCGGCTGAAAATGCTCTTTACACAGTCAGTTGATTCTCCTTCTATTTCAGCCCGTAAATGATTGACTACAGAGTAGACATTATTTACAAGTAGATGAATTATTTTTATTAGAGTATTCCTAAGCAAAATAGCTATAAATCATTACAACTGTAAAGTGAAAGTGTGAGTTGTTCAGTTGTGTCTGACTCTTTGCGACCGCTTGTACTGTAGCTCACAGGCTAGTCTGTCCATGGGGATTCTCCAGCAAGAATACTGGAGTGGGTTGCCATGCCCTTCTCCAGGGGATCTTCCCAACCCAAGGATCCAACCTGGGTCTTCCGCATTGCAGGCAGATTCTTTACCATCTGAGCCACCAGGGAAGCTCAAGAATCCTTAAGTGGGCTGTCATGCCCTCCTCCAGGGTATCTTCTTGATGCGCAGTTTTTGTCGTTCAGTTGCTCAGTAGTGTCCAAGCCTTTGTGACCCCATGGACTGCAGCACACCAGGCTTCCCTGTTTTTCACCATCTTCCACAGCTTGCTCAAACTCATGTCCATTGTGTGGGTGGTGCCATCCAACCATCTCATCCTCTGTCGTCCTCTTCTCCTCCAGCCTTCAATCTTCCCCAACATCAAGGCATTTTCTAATGAGTCAGCTCTTTGCATCAGGTGGCCAATGTATTGCAGCTTCAGCTTCAGTATCAATCTTTCCAATGATTTTCTTTAGAATTGGCTGGTTTGATCTCATTGCAGTCCAAAGGACTCTCAAGAGTCTTCGCCAACACCACAGCTCAAAAGCATCAATTCTTCAGCACTCAGCCTTCTTTATGGTCCAACTCTCACATCCGTACATGATTACTGGAAAAATCAAAGCTTTGATTAGACAGACCTTGGTTGGCAAAGTAATGTCTCTTTTAAAAATGCAGTCTATGTTTGTCATAGTGTTTCATCCAAGGAGCAATGTCTTTTAATTTCATGACTGCAATCACCATCTGCAGTGATTTTAGAGACCAAAAAGATAAAGTCTGACACTGTTTCCACTGTTTCCCCATCTATATGCCATGAAGTGATGAGACCAGATGCCATGATTTTCATTTTCTGAATGTTGAGCTTTAAGCCAACTTTTTCACTCTCCTCTTTCACTTTCATCAAGAGGCTCTTCAGTTCATCTTCACTTTCTGCCATAAGGGTGGTGTCATCTGCATATCTGAGGTTATTGATATTTCTCCCGGCAATCTTGATTCTAGCTTGTGCTTCATCCAGCCCAGCATTTCTCATGATGTACTCTGCATATAAGTAAAATAAGCATGGTGACAATATACAGCCTTGACGTACTCCTTTTCCTATTTGGAAGCAGTCTGTTGTTCCATGTCCAGTTCTAACCGTTGCTTCCTGACGTGCATACAGATTTCTCAAGAGGGAGGTCAGGTGGCCTGATGTATTCCGATCTCTTTAAGAATTTTTCACAGTTTGTTGTGATCCACAAAGTCAAAGGTTTAGCATAGCTAATGAAGCAGTAGTCGATGTTTTCTTGGAATTCTCTTGCTTTTTCTTTGATCCAACGGATATTGGCAATTTGATCTCTGGTTCCTCTGCCTTTTCTAAATCCAGCTTGAACATCTGGAAGTTCTCATTTCACATACTGTTCAAGCCTAGCTTGGAGAGTTTTGACCATTACTTTGCTAACATGTGAAATCGAACTGGGGCCTCCTGCATTGCAGGTGGATTCCCTACCAGCTGAGCTAACAGCAAAGCCCATTAAAATACACTAATATACATTAAGTCCTTCTGTGCATTTTATCAATGGCTGTTCTCTAAAACATGCAAAACTATTATCACAATAAATATAAACATGATTTATTATCTCTTTTGCCAGAGTTACTTTTTAAGATTAATTAGCTATTTCAGTCTTGAAGGCATTTTTTAAGTTCTGTCTTACTTTCATCTTCTATAGTTATTTTAGTAATCTATATCCAATTAGAGGGAAGACAGTCTAAGGTCCCAGTCTCTCCCTCACTCACCCTTCTGATTCTGCATCTCTCTATCTCTCTCCAGCAGAGTCAGAAGTTCTTAAACAGTGTTGCTTGAGGTAGTTGTTAAAACACACCTTCCTCAATTTAAGTTCGAGATATTTTGTCTGACTGAATACAAAGTGGACACAGTTTTGTACTTTAACAGTGTTCCACTTAATTCCAATTCAGCAGGCCCTTATATAACACTTTGAAAAAATAGGATATGGTCTTCATTCAATTTTTTACTTAATAAACATTTTTTTGATGGGCTTCCCAGGTGGCTTGGATGGTAAAGAATTTGCCTGCAATGCAGGAGACCCAGATTCAATCCCTGAGGGAAGATTCCCCTGGAGAAGGGAATGGTAACTCACTCTAGTATGGGTGTCAGTCCTAACTAACCCTGGGCATTTTCTTTCTCCTGGGCAATACACTCTTGCCTAGAGAATCCCATGGACAGAGGAGCCTGGTGGGCTACAGTTCATGGGATTGCAAAGAGTCAGCCATGACTGAGCAGCTAAAAAATTCACTTTTTAATATTCTGGGTTGTATAATGTATAAAAATTCCAATGTGCTGAGAAAATAGACCCTGCCCTGCCTTCAAAAAGCCACTTTGATTTAATATTATTGATGTTATAAATGTCATAGGAAAGGTACATATATATTTCAAAGGGAATTTAATGAGATCAACAAATCATTCTTCTAGAAAGGAGCATTTGTATATAGTCATGGGAACAATGTAAGAAAAGTCTCTATCATGAGAATGCCCGGGGTTAGTTAGGACTGGCAGTGGTAGGTAGGTCTGATCCAAGAGCATGTCTCACCAGTGTTAGGGCTCAGCTGTCAATTTTAATTATCATTTTAGGACTAGGGAGGAACTCAAAGGTAGATTAAATTTGTATTTTCTCAGAGAATCATGGAAGCATTTATTGATGTAATGGTTTCCATACCACCAAGGAAACTAGGAAAAAAGCTATCTCCAAATGAGATATTGTCAACAAGGTTAAGAAACAAAGGGAAAAAATAAATCCCATCCCTTGCTGGGTTTGTCCCAGGTTTTTCTTACATCTTGAGACATTCAAAACAGCTCCTTGCTGCTGCTGCTGCTGCTGCTGCTGCTGCTAAGTCACATCAGTCGTGTCTGACTTTGTGCAACCCCATAGACGGAAGCCCACCAGGCTCCTCTGTCCTTGGGATTCTCCAGGCAAGAACACTGGAGTGGGCAAAATAGCTCCTTAGCACTTGTATTTCTGCCTTTGGTCCAGAAAGGAATTGATCCAAAGGAGTACTGATTTTCTGTCTCCTACGGATAGTCTGATTCCCAGAAGTCTTTAAGAGTCCCTTCCCACCCCCTTACCCCCCCCCCCCCCCACTCAAATTTCCTTTAGACATTATTAGATGAATAAAATTAGCTTTTAAAGAGCCATTTGGCAAACAAAGCGATTCAACTTAGCATAATGAGGGATTCAAAAAACCAAACTGTTACCCATTTCACTTTTGTCCCTTTCTTTTCTAGCACCCAGTTAATCACTTTGACACCAGCACATGCGGTTTCTCTGTCTTTAGGGATCATATAAACAACTGATAATTCACTCATGAATTTAGGAAAATATCACAGCTCTAGTATCTAGGTACATAATACTACAGTTTTATGCCTCGGTGAATTCCATGTGAAAAATATTTTGGGTTGTAAGGATTTGCTCTTTAATTTAAATGATTCCCCACAGTAAACCTACTGTGTTATTGCTAAATACTTCTGATTCCACTTTCTGTCCTGTGTAACCCTTTGGAAGCTGTCACGTGTTAGATTTTTCTGGGAAGCAGAGTCTGAGACAAAGATTTGGTATGTTAGAAGTTTATTACAGAATGTTCTTGGGACGAAAAAAAAAATAAATAAAAGGAAAAGAAGCAAGACTGAGAAGGGCAGAAGTTTAGCCAAGCATGTGGTCTTGGTCAAACCCAGTGAAGCTGGGACCATGCTTTGGTGTGGCACCACAGACGGAGTTGGATGCAAGTTGTGTCAGGAAGAACATCTGGCCTGGACAAGACATTCCCCTTCAGCAGAAGTAGTTCCCAACTCCAAGGGGGAGCTGAATTCTGTCTAAAGGCACCACTTTCTGCAGTTGGAGGAAGCAAGTCTTTCTTTGCTGAAGGAGGGTCCACGTGACGTGTCAAAGCATCTACTGTCGTCACATATTCCTTCACTCAGGCAAGAACTGGTGGTTGCTCTTCATTGCCTACTGATTCAGAACCAAATCTGAACTCTGACCATTTAGAATTAGTTGTCCAGAATTTCCCTATCAGCATCAGCTCCCACTAATGTTGTTGTTGTTTTTTACTCTCTCAGTTGTGTCTGACTCTTTGGATCCCATGGACTATAGTCTGCAGGCTCTGTTGTCCATGGGATTCTCCAGGCAAAAACACTGGAGTGGGCTGCCATTTCCTTCCCCAGGGGATCTTCCCAACCCAGGGATCAAACCCACCTCTCTCATCTCTTGCATTGGCGGGGCAGGTTCTTTGCCACTGAGCCACCGGTTCTCATCTAGCCCCACCGTATAGTCACAGGGCTGAAGCAGCTTTACCCTTGGGGCAGTGCACATGGGTGATGGGGATCTCCACACCTGAGCCAGGCACACGCCATCAGTCTAGGAGTTATTTAACATACATGACAGCCATATCCTACCATACGGCAAGTGCTGGCCTGTCAGCAGTCTTCCTTGATCACTTGTAGCTGCTCTGAGCTGACATCACTTATACTCTGAGCTGACACAGCCTGGGCCAAGCACTTCTTTGACTCAGAGTTATGGGAACAGGATGAGGATCAGCTACCCCTATGTCTCATGGTGTCACGCTAAGGCGGGATAAAAAAATTGCAAAGCTATCCTATATCTCTATTTATATCTCTGTCTCTATTAAACCTTTTATTTTATATTGGGATGTAGTTGATTGAAAACTGTTGCATTAGTTTTAGGTATACATCAAAGTGATTCAGTTATACATATACATGTATCTATTCTTTATCAAATTCTTTTCCTATTTAGGTTTTTACAAAATACTGAGCAAAATTCCCTATAATATGTAGTAGGTCCTTGTTGGTTATCCATTTTAAATCTAGCAATGTGTACATGTCCATCCCAAATTCCATAACTATACCTTCCCCTGATCCATGCCCCCGGCACCATAAGCTCTTTTTCTAAGTCTGTGAGTTTGTTTCTGTTTTGTAAATAAGTTCATTTGTACCTTTTTTTTTAAATTCCTCATATAAGTGATATCATATTTTACTCTTTCTGACTGACTCACTTCACTGAGAAGGACAATCTCTGGGTCCATAAGTGTTGCTGCAAATGGCATTATTTCATCTATTTAATGAGTGAGAACTTCACATATAGACAAAGACAGATATATGGGCATCAGTTCAGTTCAGTTCAGTTCAGTCGCTCAGTCATGTCCGACTCTTTGCGACCCCATGAATCGCAGCACGCCAGGCCTCCCTGTCCATCACCAACTCCCGAAATTCACTCAGACTCACGTCCATCGAGTCAGTGATGCCATCCAGCCATTTCATCCTCTGTCGTCCCCTTCTCCTCCTGCCCCCAATCCCTCCCAGCATCAGAGTCTTTTCCAGTGAGTCAACTCTTTGCATGAGGTGGCCAAAGTACTGGAGTTTCAGCTTTAGCATCATTCCTTCCAAAGAACACCCAGGGCTGATCTCCTTCAGAATGGACTGGTTGGATCTCCTTGCAGTCCAAGGGACTCTCAAGAGTCTTCTCCAACACCACAGTTCAAAAGCATCAATTCTTTGGCGCTCAGCCTTCTTCACAGTTCAACTCTCATAAGGTGGTGTCATCTGCATATCTGAGGTTATTGATATTTCTCCCGGCTTGTGTTTCTTCCAGTCCCGCATTTCTCATGATGTACTCTGCATAGAAGTTAAATAAGCAGGGTTACAATATACAGCCTTGACATACTCCTTTTCCTATTTGGAACCAGTCTGTTGTTCCATGTCCAGTTCTAACTGTTGCTTCCTGACCTGCATACAGATTTCTCAAGAGGCAGGTCAGGTGGTCTGGTATTCCCATCTCTTGAAGAATTTTCCACAGTTGATTGTGATCCACACAGTCAAAGGCTTTGGCATAGTCAAGAAAGCAGAAATAGATGTTTTTCTGGAACTCTCTTGCTTTTTCCACGATCTAGCACATGTTGGCAATTTGATCTCTGGTTCCTCTGCCTTTTCTAAAATCAGCTTGAACATCAGGAAGTTCACAGTTCACGTATTGCTGAAGCCTGGCTTGGAGAATTTTGAGCATTATTTTACTAGTATGATAGATGAGTGCAATTGTGTGGTAGTTTGAGCATTCTTTGGCATTGCCTTTCTTTGGGATTGGAATGAAAAGTGACCTTTTCCATTCCTGTGGCCACTGCTGAGTTTTCCAAATTTGCTGGCATATTGAGTGCAGCACTTTCACAGCATCATCTTTCAGGATTTGAAATAGCTCAACTGGAATTCCATCATCTCCACGTGCTTTGTTTGTAGTGATGCTTTCTAAGGCCCACTTGACTTCACACTCCAGGATGTCTGGCTCTAGATTAGTGATAACACCATCATGATTATCTTGGTCGTGAAGATCTTTTTTGTACAGTTCTTCTGTGTATTCTTGCCACCTCTTCTTAATATCTTCTGCTTCTGTTAGGTCCATACCATTTCTGTCCTTTATGGGCATATATTTGTCTAAAAGAATGGACAGTCCCTATATATAAGAAATATCAAAAATACATTTGAAAGGACATGGTTTATATCTATGTCTTTCTCTATATCTGTATGTCCTACTTCATTGGGCTTCTGCAACAGGAAATTGTGGTTGACTTACAAATAATATAAATTTATTTCTCGCATTTCTAGAGGCTAAAGAGTCCAGGAGAAAGGAGCTGGAAAATTCTCTGTGTGATTGGAGAGCTCACTTCCTGATTCATGGGCTGCTATGTTTTCTCTGTAATATACCATGGCAGAGGAACAAGGGTACGCTCCGGGGTCATCTTATGTAAGGCTTCCCTTGTGGCTCAGCTGGTAAAGAATCTGCATGCAATTCGGGAGACCCAGGTTCAATCCCTGGGTTAAGAAGATCCCCTGGAGATGGGAAAGGTTACCCACTCCAGTATTCTAGCCTGAAGAATTCCACCTATTCCAGTGTTCTAGCCTGGAGAATTCCATAGATGGTATAGTCTATGGGGTCACAAAGAATCAGACATGACTAAGGGAACTTCATTTTAACTTCAATCCTATTAATATGGACTTTGCCTTCATGAACTCATCACTCCCAAATGCCTCACTTCCTAATGCCATTATCTTGGGAGAAGGCTTCAAAGTATTTTGGGGGACATGAACATTCAGACCATAGCAATGTGTATGTCTTCCTCTTGTTATTTTAAGAAGCAAAAATCTATAGCATTGCAGTAAAAGCAGGATGGTCATTATTTTCCTTATTCCCTCCAAAGTAATCTAAAACTACAGAAAATTTAAACTATCATTCTGTTCAAAGAATTATTTACCTGGTTGTTGTTGTTATTCAGTGGCTAAGTCATGTCCCACTGTTTGTGACCCCATGGACTGCATCACACCAGGCTTCCCTGTCCTTCACTATCTCCCAGAGTTTGCTCAAACTTGTGTCCATTGAATTGATGATGCCATCCCACCATTGCATCCTCTGTCACCCTCTTCTCCTCTTGCCTTCAGCCTTTCCCAGCATCGAGGTCTTTTCCAATGAATTGGCTCTTTGAATCAGGTGGCCAAAGTATTGGAGCTTCAGCATCAGTCCTTTCAATGAACATTCAGTGTTGATTTCCTTTAGGATATTGACTGGTTTGATCTCTTTGGGGTCCAAGGAAATCTAAAGAGTTTCCCTCAACAAGACAATGCAAAAACATCTATTCTTCAGCACTCAGCCTTTTTTATGGTTCAACTCTCACATCCATATATGACTGCTGGAAAAACCATAGCTTTGACTGTACGTACCTTTGTTGGCAAAGTGATGTCTCTGCTTTTTAATACACTGTCTAGATTTGTCACAGCTTTTCTTCCAAGGGGCAAGCTTCTTTTGAAATAATGGCTGCAGTTACCATTTGCAGTGATTTTGGAGCCCAAGAAAATAAAATCTGTCACTGTTTCCACTGTTTCCCCATCTATTTGCCATGAAGGGATGAGACCAGGTGTTGTGACCTTACTTTTCTGAATGTTGAGTTTTAAGCCAGCTTTTTCACTCTCCTCTTTTACACTCAGCCTCAGGCTCTCTATCTTCTCTTTGCTTTCTGCCATTGTGTTAGTATCATTTGCATATTTGAAGTTGTTGATATTTTTTCAGTCCATCTGATTCCAGCTTGTGATTCATCCAGCCCATCCTTTTGCATGATTTATAAGTTAAATAGGCAGAATGACAATATACAGCCTTGACATATTCCTTTCCCAGTTTTGAACCAGTTTGGTTTGTTTTGTTCCATGTTTGGTTTTAACTGTTGCTTCTTGACTTGCATACAGGTTTCTTAAGAGGCAGGTAAGGTGGTCTGATATTCCTATATTTTAACAAATTTTCTACAGTTTGATGTGTTTGACAGAATAAAACTTTTAACATAGGCAATGCAGCAGAAGTAGATGTTTTTCTGGAATTCTCTTACTTTTTCTATGATCTAACAGAGGTTGCCAGTTTGATTTCTGGTCCCTCTACCTTTTCTATACCCAGTTTGTACATCTGGATATTCTCAGTTCAGGTACGGCTGAAGCCTAGTTGGAAGGATTTTGAGCATAACCTTACTAGCATATGAAATGAGCACAATTGTGTGGTAGTTTGAACATTCTTTGACATTGTGTTTCTTTGGGATTGAAATGAAAACTGAACTTTTCCAGTCCTATGCCTGTTGCCAAGTTTTCCAAATTTGCTGACATACTAAGTTTTCTTGGTATTGAGGTTTAATTGAGATTTTTTTAGAGATATATTGAGATTTTATTGAGGTAAAATGTACTCTTTTTGATATTTCACTTTTAGACTACTAATATAGGTGTCATATAGATCCACAAGCTGTCTTAAGCATTTTATGAAAATAATTCCATCTCTTGGGTAAGACTTGGTTACGATACACATGAAATCATCTCCAGTTCTATCCCACCACCTCATGAAATGCAGATAAAAAATATAAAGAAGAGTTATGATAGAGTTTTACTTGTTGGAATGTGTTGCTATTTCATAAACATATAATTATGTAATATAGACATTGCCTTGTCAGCAATTATAGTGATGCACAGTGGATTAGCAAGCATTCATCATGATTAAATGTATTAAGTTCTATAGTTATAGGAATACATGTAAACCCAAGAAATGTACATCCTATATATATATATACACACACACACACATCTGCATACCTAATTAATACACACAATTAGAGATGCAAATCACTTATGTGTATGAACGTGAACGTGAATGTGAGGTCGCTCAGTCGTGTCTGACTCTTCGCGACCCCATGGACTGTACCCTACCAGGCTCCTCTGTCCATGGGATTTTCCAGGCAAGAGTACTGGAGTGGATTGCCATTAAAATATATGTATGCTTGTATATAAGCAAATATACAAATATGCAACATATATACAAATATACAAAGCACAAGTTCTAAAGGAAAATGCTTTGCTCAAAAGGAAATATCCCAAAGGAAAAAAGGTGTCTTAAAAAAAGAATAGAGAATGTCAATACATATGAGAAAGATCAAAAGTACATTTTAAAGGTGTATTATTTATCTTTTTCCCTGGCTGAATTTGTATTTACACTTCTACCATGTGAAGGGGGGAAATGTGGAAGGGTTAGAGAGTGAGGAGAAAAGAGAGAAGAAAAAAGAGAAAAAGAGACAGGTATCTGTAGATTAAAATAAGGCAGAGGTGACCTATTTGTTGCATATACTTTTTAAGGATTAATATACTTTTCAGGATGATAGACCAAGGACTTCACTTTCTTTTTAAAATTTATTTAAAATCACATAGATCATCACTAAGAAATTATTAAAACTAATATTTCTCAACTCCAAGTGTATATTATATGATTAACAGCCTATACATACAAAAGGAAAATGTGTATTGTAAGCACATTTTTCATCTTACTATGACAAAAATGAAGTATTCATTCATTTCAACAAGTGTGTGTTACAAATCTAATATATGCTTGATAAGTACTAATACATCCACAGTTTTCTACATAAACTATAGCTATAAAAGCCTGTGACTTGTGCACAGAATACTGTACCTGTCACATGTTCTCAGTGGGCACAGTGCTATATCTAAGTCCACACAATTGGTTCTTGGTAGAGTGGACAAAAGACCTAACTCATCTTACACCTGAAGATGCCTTCAGTACATGAACAGATACAGAGTATTTCTGTGCTATTAACAGCTCATGATGGGAACTGGTGATTGGGACAGGAAAATGTGAGTTTCTCCAGGGAAAATGATCCTATGGTAATAAGCAAGCATGAGGACACTGGTGCCGCTGATGCAATGGAAACATGAAAGAGAAACAGGGATGGGAGATCAGACCAGCCTGGAAGAAACGAATGACAGCTATGTCCACAGAGAAGTAGAGTGACCTGGGGAAGGGGGTGAGGCTGGGAGGAGAAACGGAACAAATTTCAGAGCAAGAGTAGCAAAGCAGAGCCGCTGGAGGTGTGAAGCCCTGTGCAGACTGCTGGGTTTAGTCTTAGAGGGAAGAGAAGTTGGAGGGACTCTTGGGACTAGTGAGCAGCTGGAGTGCTTACAGGCATTGAGGAGACATTGATGGCCTTTCTCCATCAATCTATGTGGGTGATTTGCTTTTGAACGGTTACCTTATGGAAACTGTGAGAGTTGTAAGGAGACTGTAGATGATTCTAACACACAAGCATCCTCTCTCATCCACAATTCTGAAATCTGAAACGGCATGAAAAACATAAGTTTTCTACTAACCTCGTTGTTTATGCATCTGTTTATAGTTTTATGTATCTCTCTATTTATGTTTCATTGTTGTTGTTGTTCAGTCACTTAGTCATTTCCCTTTGCAAGACCAAGGACTTTAGCCCACCAGGCTCCTCTGTCCATGGGATTTCCCAGGCAAGAATACAGGAGTGGGTTGCCGTTTCCTTCACCAGGGAATCATCCCGACCCAGGGATTGGACCTGCATCTCCTGCATTAGCTTTACCACTAATTCTTTACCACTGAGCTACCAGGAAAGCCACTTCTGTGTTTCATTATAAACATGTTAAAATGTCCCATTAGGGGTTTGATTTTGCCTCTGATCCCCCAGAGGATTTGACTTAGTTCCCAGTATGCTGCACTGAGCTTTAGTTCTAAAATCTGAAGAAATAAAAAGTCAAAACTGAACTATGAACCCCAAGTAGTTGGGATTTGTGATCAGGCTTTGTAGACCTAGAAGAGTCTCTGACTTGAGATTTTACTTTATGCAAAGTGTAATGGTACATGTTACAGCAGGTTTCTAAGGGAGATATTTTTATATACATCTGACTTTTTTTTTTTTTAAGTAAAAACTCAGAAAATTTAAGCAGTTGCTCACAACAAACATAATGAGTCAGACAGGCTTGGTGTGTTTGTTCAGCCCAAAGCCTGTGTGCCTCACCCCAGTGTATGTTCAATGAAAATAACTAGTGGGCATTTGTTCTCCTCTTTCTCCCTATCTTCATCTGTCTTCTCCAGTGCTCATAGAAGGCTGAATGACCAAAAGACCTAAAAAGGTCAAAACATGAATATGTGACTGAGATGGTTTTGTTCAGAAGATTGAAATTTAAAAAGCAAATATGGAGCAGCTATAGCTTCATAGACCTTTGTTGAGTTTCATTTGCCATAGACTATTTCTTAAGGATTTCTGGATTTCATTTTCATGACTCTTTACTTAAGAATAAAAACAAATTACGTTTCCTAGTCAGAAGTCTTACTATCCTACATTTTCATGTCAGATCAAAGGTTTAGATATGATAACTACTAGCCTTTTCAATTTTTAAAAAGTTTTCATTAAATTTTAGCACTAGAAATATTTTTTTTTAATTGAACCTTTTACATTTATGAAAACAGCATAGTAAAGTCAAGACTATTTGGGGATATACTAGTATTTGCACATAAGTTAATTAAAGTACTGATTGAATTAGCTCTTTGAACTTAACATACACAAACTACTATACTTAAAATAAGGGCGGTCCTAAGATGGTGGAGGAATAGGACGGGGAGACCACTTTCTCCCCCACAAATTCATCAAAAGAACACTTGAACGCTGAGGAAATTCCACAAAACAATTTCTGAATGCCGGCAGAGGATATCAGCACCCAGAAAAGCAGCCCATTGTCTTCGAAAGGAGGTAGGAAAAAATATAAAAGATAAAAAGAGAGACAAAAGAGGTAGGGATGGAGATCTGTCCAGAAAGGGAGTCTTAAGAGAAGTTTCCAAACACCAGGAAACACTCTCACTAGCGAGTCTGTGGCAAGCCTTGGAACTTCAGAGGACAACACAACCAGGAGGAAAAATAAGTAAATAATTAAAACCCACAGATTATGTACCCAACAGTAACTCCCAGCAGAGAAGCAGCACAGACGCCTGCATTCTCCACTAGCAAGTGGGGGCTGGGCAGGGTGACATGGGCTGCATTGCTTAGAGTAAGGACCAGGCCTGAATGCCCCAAGGGCAATCTGAGGGAACTAACTTGGGATAGCAGACATGGGATAGCTACCCCATGAAAAGCTCTAAAGTAAAACACTGCCAGCCCTGCTCACAGAACAAAGGACTGACCAGAGCTAGCCAGCTGCAGACTGGCCCATCCCATGCTGGAGACAGGCAGCCGAGAGCAGCCAGAGCTGGAAGGGGGCAATCATGGCCCAGGAGAGGCATCATCTACCAAATTGCAAGCAGGCTTCATTGCTAACCAAGACTTCTTGGGATTCTGGACAGTCGACATCCACCTGAGAAGGTGCACCAGTTGTACAACCAGAAAACCGAACAGCAGGGACGGGGGAGGCAATAAATCGCAGCTACGGCACTTGCCAAACACCTGGTCACCTGAGCAGCTCAGACATGGAAAGGGCAAAAAAACGCAGGCCCATCCAAATCTGCGCCTTTGAGGACTACCGAATACCTGAACCTGAGCAGCTTAGACCTGGGAAGTACATACAACCCAGGGCCCGCCTCAGACAGTTCCCGGCAGAGCAACCTAGAGCCTGAGAAGTGTGGACTGGGAAAGCACACACGTTGTGAGCGGGAGCAAACCCAGTGTGGCTGAGACACTAGGAGCACTCCCCACAGAGGCCAGTGATATTTGTTTGCAGTGTTCCTCCCTCTCCACAGCACAACTGAACAAGTGAGCCTAAAAAAGTGTCCACCACCACCCCCTTGGGTCAGGGTGGAAATTAGACACTGAAGAGACCAGCTAATAGAAGAAACTAAAACAGAGGGAAATGCCCTGGACGTGACAGGTGCAATAGATTAAAACCCTGTAGTTAGCACCAACTACATAGGAAGGGATCTATAGATCTTGAGATAGATTGAGGAACTATCTGAAAATAAACTGACCCCACACTGTCCACAAAACCAGAGAAAGTCCTAGATATATTTTTACTACTATCATTCTTTAAATTTTTTTTAATTTTTTTAAATTTTAAGTCCTCTATTACTCCTTTAATTTTCATTTTTATAACCTACTATTACTTTGCAAAAAAAGACCCTATTTTTTAAAGCAAACTTCATATATATATATTTTATAATTTTGTGACTTTTTTTCCCTTTAATATCATATTTGAGAGTCCAACCTCTACTCTAGATTTTTAATCTTTGCTTTTTGGTATTTGTTATCAATTTTGTACCTTTAAGAACCCAACCTTCAGTACCCATTTTTACTTGGGAGCAAGATTACTGGCTTGATTGCTCTCTCCCCCTTTGGACTCTCCTTTTTCTCCACTAGGTCACCTCTATCTCTTCCCTCCCCCTTCTCTTCTCTACCCAACTCTGTGAATCTCTTTGTGTGTTCCAGACAGTGGAGAACACTTAGGGAACTGATTATTGGCTGGATCTGTCTCTCTCCTTTTGATTCCCCCTTTTATCCTCCTGGCCACCTCTGTCTCCTTCCTCCCTCTTCTCTGCTCTGTATAACTCCATGAACATCTCTTAGGGATCCAGACTGTGGATAGCCCATACAGAAGTGATTACTAGCTAGCTTGCTCTCTCCCCTTTTGATTCCCCCCTTCTCCTCCTGGTCATCTCTATCTCCCTCCTCCCTCTTCTCTTCTCCATGTAACTCTGTGTACCTCTCCAAGTGTCCCTCTCTGTGGATAAACTTTTCATCATTAGCCTAGATGTTTTATCATCAGTGCTGTATAGATGGAGAAGTCATGAGGCTACTGTAAGAATAAGACTGAAAACCAGAGGCAGGAAGCTTAAGTCCAAATCCTGAGAACACCAGAGAACTCCTGACTCCAGGGAACATTAATCGATAGGAGCTCATCAAACGCCTCCATACCTACACTGAAACCAAGCACCACCCAAGGGCCAACAAGTTCCAGAGCAAGACACACCATGCAAATTCTCCAGCAACACAGGAACATAGCCCTGAACTTCAATATACAGGGTGCCCAAAGTCACTCCAAACCCATTTACATCTCATAACTCATTACTGGACACTTCATTGCACTCCAGAGAGAAGAAATCCAGCTCCACCCACCAGAACACTGACACAACCTTCCCTAACCAGGAAACCTTGACAAGCCACCTGTCCAACCCCACCCCACTGCCCACAGTGAGGAAACTCCACAATAAAGAGAACTCCACAAATTGCCAGAATACGGAAAGGCAACCCCAAACACAGCAATATAAACAAGATGAAGAGGCAGAGAAATACCCAGCAGGTAAAGGAACAGGATAAATGCCCACCAAACCAAACCAAAGAGGAAGAGATAGGGAATCTGCCTGATAAAGAATTCTGAATAATGGTAGTGAAAATGATCCAAAATCTTGAAAACAAAATGGAGTTACAGATAAATAGCCTGGAGACAAGGATTGAGAAGCTGCAAGAAACGTTTAACAAGGACCTAGAAGAAATAAAAAGGGCCAATATATAATGAAACATGAAATAAATGAGATCAAAAACACTCTGGAGGGAACTAATAGTAGAATAATGGAGGCAGAAGATAGAATAAGTAAGGAAGAAGGTAAAATGGTAGAAAAAAATGAAACAGAGAGGAAAAAGGAAAAAAGAATTAAAAGAAATGAGGACAATCTCAGAGACCTCTGGGGCAACATTAAATGCAGAATCAATACAGTGAAAATGAATATACTACCCAAAGCAATCTATAGATTCAATGCAGTCCCTATCAAGCTATCAACGGTATTTTTCACAAAGCTAGAACAAATAATTTCACAATTTGAATGGAAATACAAAAAACCTCGAATAGCCAAAGCAATCTTAGAAGAATGGAACTGGAAGAATCAACCTGCCTGACTTCAGGCTCTACTACAAAGCCACAGTCATCAAGACAGTATGGTACTGGCACAAAGACAGAAATATAGATCAGTGGAACAAAATAGAAAGCCAGAGATAAATCCACACACCTGTGGACACTGTATCTTTGACAAAAGAGGCAAGAATATACAATGGAGAAAGGACAATCTCTTTAACAAGTGGTGCAGGGAAAAGTGGTCAACCACTTGTAAAAGAATGAAACTAGAACACTAACATCGTACACAAAAAGAAACTCAAAATGGATTAAAGATCTACACATAAGACCAGAAACTATAAAACTCCTAGAGGACATAGACAAAACACTCTCCCACATATATCACAGCAGGATCCTCTATGACCCACCTCCCAGAATATTGAAAATAAAAGCAAAAATAAACAAATGGGACTAATTAAACTTAAAAGCTTCTGCACAACAAAGGAAACTATAAGCAAGGTGAAAAGACAGCCTTCAGAATGGGAGAAAATAATAGCAAATGAAGCAACTGACAAACAACTAATCTCAAAAATATACAAGCAACTTATGCAGATCAATTCCAGAAAAATAAACGACCCAATCAAAAAATGGGCCAAAGAACTAAGCAGACATTTGTCCAAATAAGACATACAGATGGCTAACAAACACATGAAAAAGTGTTCAACATCACTGATTATCAGAGAAATGCAAATCAAAACCACAATGAAGTACCATTTCACATCAGTCAGAATGGCTGTGATCCAAAAGTCTACAAACAATAAATGCTGGAGAGGGTGTGGAGAAAAGGGAACCCTCTTACACTGTCGGTGGGAATGCAAACTAGTACAGCCACTATGCAGAACAGTGTGGAGCTTCCTTAAAAAACTGGAAATAGAGCTACCTTATGACCCAGCAATCCTACTGCTGGGCATACACACAAAGGAAACCAGAAGTGAAAGAGATAAGTGTACCCCAATGTTCATCACAGCGTTGTTTATAATAGCTAGGGCATGGAAGCAACCTAGATGCCCATCAGCAGAAGCATGGATAAGAAAACTGTGGTACATATACACAATGGAGTATTACTCAGTCATTAAAAAGAATACATTTGAATCAGTTCTCATGAGGTGGATGAAACTGGAGCCTATTATACAGAGTGAAGTAAGCCAGAAAGGAAAACACCAATACAGTATCAGATCAGTTCAGTTCATTTCAGTTGCTCAGTCATGTCCGACTCTTTGCGACCCCATGAATCGCAGCACGCCAGGCCTCCCTGTCCATCACCAACTCCAGAGTCCACTCAGACTCACATCCATCGAGTCCGTGATGCCATCCAGCCATCTCATCCTCTGTCGTCCCCTTCTCCTCCTGCCCCCAATCCCTCCCAGCATCAGAGTCTTTTCCAATGAGTCAACACTTCACATGAAGTGGCCAAAGTACTGGAGTTTCAGCTTTAGCATCATTCCTTCCAAAGAAATCCCAGAGCTGATCTCCTTCAGAATGGACTGGTTGGATCTCCTTGCAGTCCAAGGGACTCTCAAGAGTCTTCTCCAACACCACAGTTCAAAAGCATCAGTTCTTTGATACTAACACGTATATATGGAATTTAGAAAGATGGTAACGATAACCCTGTATACGAGGCAGCAAAAGAGACACAGATGTATAGAACAGTCTTTTGAACTCTGTGGGAGAGGGAGAGGGTGGGATGATTTGGGAGAATGGCATTGAAACAAAAATAGTATCATATGTAAAACGAATCACTAGTCCAGGTTTGATGCATGATACGAGGTGCTCAGGGCTGGTGCACTGGGATGACCCAGAGAGATGATATGGGGAGGGAGGTGGGAGAGGGGTTCAGGATGGGGAACACATATACACCCATGACGGATTCAGGTCAATGTATGGCAAAACCAATACAGTATTGTAACATAATTAGCCTCCAATTAAAATAAATACATTTATATTAAAAAATAAATAAATAAATAAATAAGTAAAATTAGACCATGAGCATGAGACATTGCTTCAGTAAAGTCTGAATGAGGAGAAGAAAAAATTTTTAAATTCCTGACTTTGAGTTTGGAAATAAGTACTTGTTATCTACAGTACAGGTGATAGTCTTAAAAGTCAAAACCTTTGACTGCAAATAATAAGAATAAAGCTTATTTTCTGATCCATATCTGTTAAATTTTTTTTAATAAAGTAGATAAACAAGAAGACCTACTGTATAGCACAGTAAACTCTACTCAATATTCTATAGCAACCTAAATGGGAAAGGAATTTGAAAAAGAATAAATACATGTATATATGTATAACTGAATCACTTTGCTGAAACTAACATAATATTGTCAATCAACTATATTCCAATATAAACTAAAAAAAAAAAAAACTACTTAGGAATACAGTAATATTTTCCCATAAGTTAATTAAAGTACTGATGGAATCATCTCGTCTTAGAAGATGGGGCAAAGGTCTCCTTATGACATTTTCCCAGAGTAGTTCTGCTAAACCAATGAGTTTATTTATACTAGTAGACTCTATGTTCTGCATTCCTTTTTCTCTGCCTTTAGAAGTTACAAAAATAGATACTGGGTTGTACATGCAGGGACAAAAGAAATATAATAATCTGACAATTTTGAAGGACATTAAATGAAAATCAGGAAACAGATTTTATTTTTGCTTCCAGTTGTTATTCACCTTGTTACATACTGTTGGTTGGCTTAATGCGATTCAGTTCAGTTCAGTTCAGTCGCTCAGTCTTGTCCGACTCTTTGCGACCCCATGAATCGCAGCACGCCAGGCCTCCCTATCCATCACCAACTCCAGAGTTCACTCAGACTCACATCCATCGAGTCAGTGATACCATCCAGCCATCTCATCCTCTATTGTCCCCTTTTCCTCCTGCCCTCAATCCCTCCCAGCATCAGGGTCTTTTCCAATGAGTCAGCTCTTCAGATGAGGTGACCAAAGTACTGGAGTTTCAGCTTTAGCATCATTCCTTCCAAAGAACACCCAAGACTAGTCTCCTTTAGGGTGAACTGGTTGGATCTCCTTGCAGTCCAAGGGACTCTCAAGAGTCTTCTCCAACACCACAGTTCAAAAACATCAATTCTTAGGCACTCAGCTTTCTTCACAGTCCAACTCTCACATCCATACATGACCACTGGAAAAACCATAGCCTTGACTAGACGGACCTTTGTTGGCAAAGTAATGTCTCTGCTTTTGAATATGCTGTCTAGGTTGGTCATAACTTTCCTTCCAAGGAGTAAGCATCTTTTAGTTTCATGGCTGCAGTCACCATCTGCAGTGATTCTGGAGCCCAAAAAAATAAAGTCTGACACTGTTTCCACTGTTTCCCCATCTATTTCCCATGAAGTGATGGGACCGGATGCCATGATCTTCATTTTCTGAATGCTGAGCTTTAAGCCAACTCTTTGACTCTCCTGTTTCACTTTCATCAAGAGGCTTTTTAGTTCCTCTTCACTTTCTGCCATAAGGGTGGTGTCATATGCATATCTGAAGTTATTGATATTTCTCTCGGCAATCTTGATTCCAGCGTGTACTTCTTCCAGCCCAGCGTTTCTCATGATGTACTCTGCATATAAGTTAATGCGATCAGTTATCCCTAAACTTCTCATCCCTCTTCATACCCTATTATGGAGACTCTGAAAGTATGATAATCTTTTCCTAACAATCCCTTATAGCTGGGCTTGTCCATGGGGTCCAGATCTGGCCAGTGAACAAAAATGGTAAGCCATCTCGAGGCCTCAAGGAAAACATTTTCTTCTCAGGAGAAGGAACAGAATTTTGTCCCTTTTCCTTATGTGAATGTAAACATGTTTGCTGAGGCTGTGGCAGTCATTCTGTCACCATGAGGTGACCAGCATGGGAAAAGAAGCGTAGAACAGTAGGACGGTGAGAGTAGAAGCATAGGACAGTGAGCAGCTTTGGTAGGACTGAGCTTGCGATAGCTTCTCAGGGACCTGAGTCAATGCCAGTGTCCACAGAACTCTGGCTTTCTTTGTATCCGAGGAAAGTAAACTATTTTGAGACCCAGACTACATGCAGCCTCATGCATTTGTAAAATATACACTATCAGGTTAGTACTGTGCTGTGCTTAGTCGCTCAGTCATGTCCGCCTTTTTGCCACACGATGGACTTCTGCCACCAGGCTCCTCTGTCCACGGGACTCTCCAGGCAAGAATACTGGAGTGTGTTGCCATGCCCTCCTCCAGGGGATCTTCCTGACCGAGGGGTCAAACCAGGGTCTCCTGTATTGCAGGTGGATTCTTTACCAGCTGAGCGACCAAGGAAGCCCATATCAGGTTACTAACCCCTGAAGTACAGGAACTTCACTTTTGTTTTGTTATGTTTTTTGGGGGGGTTGTTTGTTTTTTAAAGGTTTCTTATTGTGGTAAACATCACATAATATAAAACATACTATTTTAACTGTACATAACTGTGCAGTTCAGTTGTGCTAAGTACATTCATATTGTTGTGCAACTCTCACCATCATCCATCTCCCAGGTTTTTCGCCTTCCTAAAGTGATTCTGTCCATATTAAACACTAAATCCCCACCCCCATGCCCTGGAATCTACCAATGTGCTTTATGACACTGAATTTGACTATTCTAGGTATCTCAAATGGGGGTGGTGGTTTAGTCGCTAAGTTGTATCTGACTCTTGCGACCCCATGGACTGTAGCCTGCCAGGTTCCTCTGTCCATGGGGTTTACGAAGCAAGAATACTGAAGTGGGTTGCCATTTCCCTCCCCAGGGGATCTTTCTGACCCTAGTATTGAACCCGGGATTCCTGCATTGCCGGCAGATTCTTTATTGACTGGGCCACCAGACTGGCATTCAGGTATCTCATATAAGTGGAATCAAACAGTATTTGTTTTATAAACAAGGGACGTGACACCACCAGCCCCAGTGTTCAGTTTTGGAGAGATGCTGACCGTAACTAAGGACAGTAGTGGGGATACGACTGCTACTTTAACTTTCCTTTTCAATAACACAACTGGATATTTCCCTTAGGATCTGAAGAAGGAGAAGTTAGATATCTGCATGTGTCATAGCTTATATTGATTTTAAAACAAAATAGTTATTTTCTTTTTTTTTTTTTTAGAGTCTATGCAGTCCTTTTATATAGAGATTAGATATTTCAGCTGATACCAGGCACCTCAGGGATTATTCAATTTTGATAGTAAAATGTATTTCAAACATAGCTTTAAATATAGCAATAGATTTTTAAATTATTTTTTACTAAATATAGTCTAGTATTTTTATTAATTATAGTATAGATTTTTACTAAATATAAATATAGATTTTTACTAAATATAGTATAGATTTTTTATAAATGTAGTAGACAATTTTCATCTACATCTTACTTGAGTTTAACAAGATTTAATGCATTTGACCACAAACCACAGTGGTTTCTTGAAATTCTCTCTTCCTCTACAGTTGTCTGACAGTCCTGGGTTTTCTCCAATCTCTGTTCATGTTCTCTGTCTTCCTTTCAGCACCTCTTTGGCTACTTTTAAAGTGTTGACACAGCTTAGCCATCTTTTCTTTAAACAATATATTCATTACTTTATGGACGTTGCCCACTCACACAGCTTTAAGCATTTCCATTTTTTTAACCCTTTTCACTTTTATTAACTAGAGTCATGGGGTGTCCCTGCACTCCATCTGCATGAATCCCTTGCTTACTTCAGTTATCACAGGATTTCCAGATGATCAGTTAGCCAGATTCTATATCTTAACCCCAAGTTCCTATCTCTGTTTACCTGTCTGTCTACCTTTCTATCGATCTTCCCAGCTAATGTATAGGTCTAAATTATATGTGTATGTATCTATCTACCTACCTATCTAATCTTTATCTATCTTGTTGTTGTTCAGTTCCTAAGCCATGTCTGACTCTTTGCAACCCCAAGGACTCTACCCCACCAGGCTCTTCTGTCCTTAATTATCTCCCAGAGTGTGCTCAAATCCATCTCCATTGAGTCAGTGATGCTATCTAAACATCTGATCCTCTGCTTCCCCCTTCACCTCCTACCCTCACTCTTTCCCAGCATCAGGGTCTTTTCCAATGAGTTGGCTCTTCGCATCAGGTGACCAAAGTTTTACTGGAGCTTCAATATCAGTCCTTCCAATGACTTTCAGAGTTGATTTCCTTTAGGATTGACTGGATTGATCTCTTTGCAGTCCAAGTGACTCTCAAGAGTCTTATCCAACACCACAGTTCAAAAGCATCCAATTCTTTTGTGCTCAGCCTTCTTTATGGTCCAGCTCTCACATTCATACATGGCTACTGGAAAAACCATAGCTTTGACTGTCTATCACTATTTGTCTCTATTCTCCTATCCATCACCCACCAATCTCCAATTTCCCCAATCCTTTTACTTTGAAATACATGATCAGTCAGCAATGGAATCTCCTCTATCTCTTCCCCCTTATGGAAACATCCCCCCTATATTCTTACTCTAACTGAAATCTGGTTCTCTGAGAACAGTACTTCCTGGCTGCCTCTCAAGTTATAGGTGCTGTCCTTCCACCCCTCCCAGAGTATGAAAGAGGCAGCATAAGTGTCTTTCTTGCTTTTCAGTGCTAAACCCAGATCATTCTCCATCCCTCTACCCTAAAAATCATTGAATTCCTGTCATCAGTCAATACCAACTACTATCCATTCCCTATCTAAGAAACCCTGGGTCACACCCTTTTTTGCTTTGAAGATTTTATTTCTGAATATGGTAGCACTCTCTCCATTCACAAGCATCATAATTCTTGCTGGATTTACTGTTTCTGTAGATGACTCTTCCAAACATGCTGGCCTTTTAGTTTCTTGACTGTTTCTCCATCAACATACTTGAGCTCCACCTTCTTGGGTGTCCCTGGTAGCTCAGGCGGTAAAGAATCTGCCTGCAGTGCAGGACATGTGGGTTCTATCCCTGAGTCAAGAAGATCCCCTGGAGAAGGCCATGGCAACCCACTCCAGTATTCTTGCCTGGAGAATCTCATGGACAGAGGGGCCTGGTGGGCTATAGTCCATGGGACGCAAAGAGTTAGACATAACTGAGCAGCTATCACTTTCATTTAACTCCATATGGGACCCTTATCAAGGCCTCAATTCCTACAGAATTCCAACTTAAAGCGTATCATTGATTGACTAGCATCTTCTGTCTTTTTTATTAATACGTATACTATTCTTATTCCAATTATCATTTGACATGCCAATCATTTATAGCTGTCATGTTGACACTATCTCATAACCAAATTCATCACTTCTGTCTTCTTCAACTGTAATCACAATTTAAATTGATTATACCTTTAATTCCTTTCTTGTCTTTCTCTTTGTTATACTAACTAGCAAAATACCAACCATGTTTACATCCATCATTTTTCCTAAATGTGTGCTACAACTGTGTATTTAAATATGGGTAGAGGAAAATTTACAATCATTCTGACTGGTCTCCCTTTCAATTTTTGACATGTGCTTTATTAACTTTTATAACGTACTTCATGTGCTTTATTTTTTACCATTCTCCTAAAAGAATTATTCATATCTTTTATTATTTTTGAACCAGTAAAAGTTTGAAGTTTCTCAAAATTTCAAAAATCTCAAATGATAATGTCCTTGTTATACACATGACTCAGAAAACAGAGAAAACCTCCTCCAGTTTCCATCTCCTCAGCCACCCAACCTCTAACACATCTGCTCTTAACTTCTGATGCTCAACCACCTGTATCTATGCATGTTACTTGTCCATTTGTTCTGGTTTTGCCCAATTACCATGAGTGAACTGTCTATGTTCTAGTTGAAGAACAGCTGTGCTAATTATTCCTTAAGTCCCATACTTTCTCATCTCCCAAAAGACCTCTCTCTAGCAAGTCTCCTCTCTTTTCTCCCGCATTTCTGGTTTGTACCTCCCTTATCATTCCCCTCAGCCTATAAGCACTCTATGTCTTCCTTCCCTGTACACCACCTTCCCAGAATACTACACTAATTTTCTTTTGTTTTTCAAAGATAGATTTTTTAAAATGTGTTGTTTATTTTTAATTGGAGAAAAATTGCTTGACAATGTAATGTGAGTTGTATGCCATACATCAACATGAATCAGCCATAGGGATACACATGTGCCCTCCCTCTTAAACTTCCCTCCCACCTCTCACCCCATCCCACCCCTCTAGACTGTCATAAAGCACTGGGTTTGAGCCCTCTGCATCACAGAGTAAATTACCACTGGCTATCTCTTTTTCATATGGTGAGGTTTATGTTTCAGTGCTGCTCTCTGAATTCTCCTTCCCCTGCTGAGTCCACAGCCTGTTCTCTATTCTCTGTGTCTCTGTTGCTATTTCTGCACTGCAAATACGTTTACCACTACAATTTTTAAAGAATATATATATATATACAATATTTGTTTTTCTCTTTCCGACTTCACTCTGTTTAAGAGGCTCTAGGTTCATCCATCTCACTGGAACTGACTCACTCTTTCCTTTTTATGGCTGATCAATATTCCTTTGTATATGTGTACCACAACTTTTTTATCCATTCATCTGTCAGTGAACATCCAGTGACATTTTCCATGTCCTGGCTATGCAAATAGTGATACAGTGAACATTGGGGTTCATGTGTCTTTAGAATTGCACTACACTGATTTTCTATTGTCCTTTTTGGAAAAAACATTTTTTTTCTGTTTACTTTTATTTATTATTATTATTATTTTACTCTACAATACTGCATTGGTTTTGCTGTACATTGACATGAATCTGCCACAGGTGTACATTTTAAAATATTATTTATATTTGCTTTCTTTGTCTTCTATCTTTTCATTTTCTCATGAGCCAACCAGAAGTTTTATCTTTACTACTGTTTCAAACCGTCTCTTACCAAATTCAGCAATGGCCTCCAAATTGTTCATGCCCATGACTAACACTCATATTGACGTATCAGCAACACTGAGCCACTTTGATTGCTTCTCCTTTAGATATTTTTAAAAATTGGCTTCATGTAGGGCAGACATCAAGTTTCTTCCCACTTCTTGACAAATTCTCAGGACCTTTGCAGTTTTGTTTTCATCTTTTATCCTTAAAATTTGACAAGCAATCCATAGACTTCTTGTCTTTTCTTTGTAATTAACGTTGGTATTCTAGTCATCTAGTCTGCTGACTTTAAATGACATCTATATACTGATGACTGCCTTATTTATATTGTTAGGACCTTTCCCTTTGACTTCAGATTATATTGATTGGATATCACATTGGGTACTAAATAAGAGACCTCTACTTAGCTGGTTTAAAACTGAGCTGCTGAATTGCACCATAACCCTCCCACCAAATTTGTTTTTTTTTTTTTTTTGCATTGTCTTCAGTAATACAATCAATAATATCATATTTCTAAATGTCAAAGAAAAACAGGCAGCAAAACAAAATAATCCTTGAAATCATCCATGATTCCTTTCTTCTTCTATCATATACATATAGTACATTCTCTTTTGATGTTTTCAAACTGTGGTGCTATTGAAAACTTTTGGCAGTTCCCTGGACTGCAAGGAGATCAAACCAGTCAATCCTGAAGGAAACAAACCTGAATATTCATTGGAGGGACTGATGCTGAAGCTGAAGCTGTAATACTTTGGCCAACTGATGCAAAGAACCAATTCATGGGGAAAGACCCTGATGCTGGGAAAGATTGAAGGCAAAAGGAAAAGGAGGTGACAGAGGATGAGATGGTAAGATAGCATCATGACTCAATGGACATGAATTTGAGCAAAGCCCAGGAGACAGTGAAGGACAGAGGAGTCTTGTGTGTGTCAGTCCTTGGGGTTGCAAAGAATTGGGCATGTCTTAGTGACAGAACACAGTATATTCTCTTAGTTCAACCTTTAAAATATATCCAGAATCCAACCACTTGTCACCAACTTCTTTACAAACACTCTCTCTGGAGCAAGAATCTTCTTTTATCTTGTTTATTAGCTTCTTGTCCAGTTTTCCTCTTTGCTTGTTTCCCCTATAGTCTATCCTCAAAACATCCAGAGTTGTACTGTTAGGGGGAAAAAAATTAAAATATTAATTTACCCAAAACCTTTTGGTGAATTCCTAACTCACTGCTGCTGCTAAGTCCCTTCAGTCATGTCCAACTCTGTGCAACCCCATAGATGGCAGCCCACCAGGCTCCCCCGTCCCTGGGATTCTCCAGGCAAGAATACTAGAGTGGGTTGCCATTTCCTTCTCCAATGCATGAAAGTGAAAAGTGAAAGTGAAGTCTCTCACTCATGTCTGACTCCTAGTGACCCTATGGACTGCAGCCTACCAGGCTCCTCTGTCCACAGGATTTTCCAGGCAAGAGTACTAGAGTGGGGTGCCATTGCCTTCTCCATAACAACTCACTGTAGCAATATAAAAATTCCTTCCATGGCTTTCTGTTTCTTTATGTTTTGCTCCTTTGTTAAAATATTAACCACTTCCTCTGTCACTCTCATTTTTTTCACTTTACCCCATAATGATGCTCTCCTTACCTTTACATGGATACACCAGATATGCCAACTTTCAGAGTCTTTCCACTGAATGATTTTTCTGCTTAGCTTGTTCATTCCCTACTGGCTCACACCTTTAAAGTTGAGGTCTTCATTCAAAAGGTTATTTTCTCAGTAAGGTCTTTCTTGATGATCCTAAGAGAAACTGAAATGAATTCACATTCTTTATGTCCTCTCCTATTTTACTTTTCTTCATGGCACTTGTAATCATCTGCTATGATTCATCACTTGTTTATTAGATAAATAAACAGAATATATTGTCTAAATATATTGACTAAACACTAACAGAGTATAATTCCTCACAGGGCAGGATTTTTATGTCACATATTTTATTGCTATATATTCAACTTCTAGACAGATTTCTTGGTACATATTAGGCACTTAGGGAAAATTTATTTAATGTATACGTTTTCTCTTCCATGTTATAGTTGTATTCTAAAATTCATACTGAATGTATCCATGTATGTATTGCAAAACATCACTAGATCAGCATATTAATATTAGTATCTTCTTTCTTCTACACCATCTCAGGTGGTAAAATGTTATTAGCTCAGTCATATCTGACTCTTTGTGACCCCATGGACTGTAGCCTGCCAGGCCCCTTTGTCTGTGGAATTCTCCAGGCAAGAGTATTGGAGTGGGTTGCCATGCCCTTCTCTAGAGGATCTTCCCAACCCAGGAATTAAACCTGGTCTCCTGCACAGCAGGCAGATTCTTTACCATCTGAACACCAGTGGAGGAAGCCCAGATTCTATACATGTGGGTCAATATACAGTTTTTTTCTTTCTGATTTACTTCATTCTGTATAACAAGCTCTAAATCCATCCATGTTTCTACAGATGACCCAGCTTCATTCCACTTTTGCTTATAGTTGTTATGCCAGTAATAATTGTTTCTTGAGTTCAAATCGGTGTAACATGGGAAGCTTGTAATGTAAAGGTTAAGACTAAGCCTGTGCCTATGTAGTCGGTAGGTCCTGAGGTTTAAATTCCATTGCCATCACTAATAGCTGAACTTGGACATGTTTCTTTACTTTTCTAAATTTAACTTTATCTTTAAAATGGACTGATTTGTATTATTGTGAATATTTTAAAATAACTTATGCAATAGCTTATGGCACATAGTGTTCAATAATTTGTGGCTATTGTTTGTTTTTATTTGGAAGGAGTTGAGATTGCCCATGCACCCACAACTTAAAAATTTGATAGTTTCTTAGACTTTTGAGCTTAACCATTTACTCCATTTAAAATTCCTTTTTCCTTAATATGAATTTAGAAATCAAAATAAGCATGCTTAGATAGAGCAACCAGGCATCAAAAAGAACATCAGTAAGAACTTTAAGATGATGAAACAACAATGGACATGAAAGGAGGGATAAATGTGGGTTTTTGTACATTTTATTCTGACCACATTGATTGCTTAAATTGATTTCATAACATTTACATGAATAAAAATGGACAAATATTATTGTCAGTGAGGAATATAAATAATGGAAGAACATGGATTCATAAATCATAGGACCGAAAATAAAATGTGACAAAAAGAGCACAGATAATCTGCAACCATGGAAGTTTGTGTGAAATCCTACCTGCAGGATTCCATTTAATGGGTTGAAACTCTCCCACATGCCCAGGAGCTGTCTTGATAATGGATCTGTTGCTATGGAAGCAGGTTCAATCTTAGTAATATTTGGCAGCCCCAAGAATGGTTTTACATATTTTTTTTTCCTGAATGTGATAGAAAATGATAACAACAAATAGATGAAAAACATATAAACAATGGGATAATCTAGCACCAACAAGTCAGACCACTTGTTTTCACATAATTCAGCCTAATGAGGAAAATGGAATGTCAAAATTGAGATTTTTTTTTATCTTCTAGTAAGATGACCTGAAGAAGGCAATGGCACCCCACTCCAATATTCTTGCCTGGAAAATCCCATGAATGGAGGAGCCTGGTAGGCTACAGTCCATGGGGTCAGGAAGAATCGGACACGACTGAGCGACTTCACTTTCATTTTTCACTTTCATGCATTGGAGAAAGAAATGGCAACCCACTCCAGTGTTCTTGCCTGGAGAATCCCAGGGACGGGGGAGCCTGGTGGGCTGCCATCTATGGGGTCGCACAATTTTCCACCCTGTCACAGAGTTAATGTTAATGTTTACTCTGTATGGCTGCACCTGCCTAGAACAAAGGCAACAGGGTGTCTGGTTTGTTTCTTATATTCTGAAAGTGGATGGAATCCTGCCCTTTAATATTGTGCATTTGTTAAACCTGACTTTCACATGCTGCTTTTATCAGTTAATTTTTAACTCATCTAAATACAGAAATGCAAATCTAAAATAGTTTAAGCTTTTCTAATTGCAAATGGGATACATGTGCCTAATTAAAATACTAAATTGATAATACATGTGTAACATTAAAACAGAATTCAATACCACTTTCTTCCTTTCTCAGTCTTCCAGAGTTAACATTCTCTATCTTTTTATGCTGTGATAGTTCTGTATTTTTTTAAAATAACCAGTGAATATTGCTATCTTTTGATTCACTGATTTATATTATCATCCATTAACTTCATATTGTTTCAGGTGAGAATTTTTTTCTCTTATGTCTAATCTTTCCATCTTCACATTTTATAGCTTTCTTAATCAATTTTTTTCATTATTATAATTATTTAAACTGTTTAAGTTGAGCCAAATGTTCTAATAAGATTTTTTTCTCCTCTTTTGCCACTTTGTGTTTGACCTAGACTTAGCAAGGGGCTCTTTTGTTTTTTTTGTTTGTATAGGTGTCTTTGTATTTCTGCCTAAGTTTTCACATCCCCTTTTTAATAACTTTATATTGCTCATCAAAACAATTCCAACATGTGTATTTTTATCTGAAATTCTATTTGTTCTATTCTTTTTCCTTACTGGAGCTTCCTGACATTATCCCCCATTGTGATCTGATTATTCTCTAAACCTCTATCATCCCAGATCTCCCTATCATCATCATGGGAATTCTCTTTTGTCCTCTGTTAGATCCATTGTTTGCTGAATTCTGCCTTATCCTTTGGGTTCTCTCTCCTATTTTGGTTAGTTAAGTCTTCAGTAACTTCTTGAGAATGAGCACATGAGAAGTACATTTTTGAAATTTCATCTAAAAATGCCTTTGTTCTATGCTTACTTTTGATTGATTGATACTAGAATTCTGTGTTTAAAGAAGTCTGACCTGGAGCAGCCAAATAGTTTTGAAAAGAAGAATGAATTTGGAAGTCTCACTTTTGCTGACTTCAAAGCTTATTACCAAGCTATAGTAATCAAAATAGTATGTGAACAATATAAAGAAAGACATATAAGTCAATGAATAGAAAAGAGACCCCAGAAATAAATCCTTGCAGATGCAATCAAATGGTTTTGACAGGGTGCCAAAACTTTTCAATAGAGGATGGACAGTCTTTACAACAAATGGTTTTGGAAAATAGACATCCACATGCAAAAGAATGACATTGGACCCTTACTTTATATCATAAATGAAAATTAGCTCCAATTGTATCAAAGCCTGAAATGTAACATTTAAAGCTATTAAACTGATAAAAAAATCTATTGGAAAAGTTTCATGATTTGGGGTTTGATAGTAATTCTTGGATATGACATCAAAAGCTCAAGCAACAAAAGTAAAGGTCAATTCATTGGTTTACATCAAATTAAAAACTTATGTGCATCAGATAAACAAAAACAGAATTACCACATGACCTAGCAATTCCACCTCTAGGTTACATCCAAAAGAATTGGAAGTGAGCTCTCAAAGAGATGTTTGTACACTCATGCCAATAGCAGCATTTTCCACAATAGCCAAGAGGTGGAAGTAACACCCTTTGACAAACGGATGGATGAAGAAATTGTGGGAAGTATGTACAATGGAGTATCACTCAGTCTTAAAAAAGAATGGAATCTTGTTACATGCTGGGATGTGATCTTTTCACAACAGGGATGAACCTTGAGGACACTATGCTAAGGGAAATAAAGTGAAGTCGCTCAGTTGTGTCCAACTCTTTGCAACCCCATGGACTGTAGCCTACCAGGCTCCTCCATCTACAGGATTCTCCAGGCAAGAATACTGGAGTGGGTTGCCATTTCCTTCTCCAGGGAATCTTCCCAAACCAGGAATCAAACCCAGGTCTCCTGTATTTCAGGCAGATGCTTTACCCTCTGAGCCAGCAGGGAGGCCACACTAAGTGAAACAGGCCAGTCACAAAAAGCCAAATACTATGTTATTCTACTTTCATGAGGTATCTAAAATGGCCAAAGTTTCCCAGGCAGCTCAATGGTAAAGAACCCATCTGCCGATGCAGGAGACACAGGCTTGATCTCTGGGTCAGGAAGATCCCCTGGAGAAGGGAATGGCAACCCACTCCAGTATTCTTGCCTGGGAAATTCCATGGACAGCGGAGGCTGAAGGGCTCAAAAAGTCCTTGGGGTTGCAGAGAATTAAACATGACTGAGCAACTAAAAAACAACAAAGAATAGTCAAATCATTCAAACAGAAAGAATGTTGGCTGCCAGAGATTTGAAAGGGTAAAAATGGGAAGTTTCTAATGAGTATAGAGTTCATTTTGCAAGATAAGATGTTCTGGAGATTGTTTGTACAACAATATAATTAATATTACTGAACTGTACACTTAAGAATAGTCAAGATGGTAAATATATGTTATATGTATTTTTCCACAATCAGTTTTTCTCAATGCAGAATAATTCTGAAGAGAATACTTGGTTCACTAAGTTAGAATATGCATAGAACTGTACTTGAAATACATAGGATCTTCCATTTGTGTTAGTTCTGTTGTCATACTAAGTATTATTGTTTACCTCCAATGTTACTTTTAAGAACTCCAAAGTTATTCCAATCCCTCCTGCTTAAACACGTGCCTTTTACCTTCTATTGGAAATTCACCCCACTGATGCTCCTCCTTGTTGTTTAGTCACTATGGTGTGCCCCACACTTTGCAGCCCCATGCTCCATAGCCCACCAGGCTTCTCTGCCCATGGGATTTCCCAGGCAAGAATACTGGAGTGGGTTGCCATTTCCTAACCCCATTGTTGCTCTTAGCTCTTTCCTATGTTGGAAATTAAATCTACATTTTTTCAAACACGCTTGCCTACAGAGATCTGCTTCCCTTTCCACCAAAGGAGATGGTTGTGTCAGACCCAGAAGGCAGAAGACAAGCCAAGGCTTTGTATCCCCCCAACATTAGCAGATGTGGCTTTTTATAATACCTTGTAGGCATTCTCCTGCCATTTATAGGTGCAAGTGCTGCTGGAAGCAGATGATCAATGGTGCTTTTATGAGTTCTTCATTTTCATTATTTCCAGAGGCTTGATACACAATTGATAGGCTCTGTTAAGTATTACTTTTGCCTAAAATTCCTAAAGTGATGTCTCTCTTCCTGTAGAGTTGTGAACAAGTACTGGTATATGACTACTATACACCTCACTCCAAACTGCTTTTTTAGTTTAAAAAAAGAGGAGATGGGAGAAGCTTTAGCTTAGCTGTAGGGAGTAAGTGCTGAGAATTTGTTATTGGCAGCAGCCCTGACACTATTTGTTATGCAAACGTGAAATACTCTGCAACATTCGGTTAACTGGGAAGAGAGACATCCTGTAAGAATCTGAGCATCAGTATATTGGCTCCAGTTTGTTCTGCTTGGAATTAGCTGAGCTCAGGGACATTGCTTGGTTTGCAACAGAAAGGTAAAACAGAAAGTTCAAAACCCAGGGGGCATTCACAGTGAGGTTCAGTGGGATTTGCCAGCCTCCATAGACATGACTTTTGGGATCTCCATTTCTGTACTTTTTTTTTTTTTTAAACAGAAGTATTTTTATTTTACTTTACAATATTGTATTGGTTTTGCCATACATCAACATGAATCCACCACGAGTATACACGTGTTCCCCATCCTGAACCCCCTTCCCATCTCCCTCCCCATACCATCCCTCTGGGTCATCCCAGTGCACCAACCCCAAGCATCCTGTATCCTGCATCGAACCTGGACTGGCAATTCATTTCTTACATGATATGATACATGTTTCAATGCCATTCTCCCAAATCATCCCACCCTCTCCCTCTCCCACAGAGTCCAAAAGACTGTTCTATACATCTGTATCTCTTTTGCTGTCTCACATACACGGTTATCGTTACCATCTTTCTAGATTCCATATATATGTGTTAGTATACTGTATTGGTGTTTTCCTTTCTGGCTTACTTCACTCTGTATAATAGGCTCCAGTTTCATCCACCTCATTAGAATTGATTCAAATGTATTATTTTTAATGGCTGAGTAATACTCCATTGTGTATATGTACCACAGCTTTCTTATCCATTCATCTGCTGATGGACGTCTAGGTTGCTTCCATGCCCTGGCTATTATAAACAGTGCTGCGATGAACACTGGGGTACACGTGTCTCTTTCACTTCTGGTTTCCTCAGTGTGTATGCCCAGCAGTGGGATTGCTGGATCATAAGGCAGCTCTATTTGCAATTTTTTAAGGAATCTCCATACTGTTCTCCATAGTGGCTGTACTAGTTTGCATTCCCACCAATAGTGTAAGAGGGTTCCCTTTTCTCCACACCCTCTCCAACATTTATTGCTTGTAGAGTTTTGGATCACAGCCATTCTGACTGGCGTGAAATGGTACCTCATTGTGGTTTGGATTTGCATTTCTCTGATAATGAGTGATGTTGAGCATCTTTTCATGTGTTTGTTAGCCATCTGTATGTCTTATTTGGAGAAATGTCTGCTTAGTTCTTTGGCCCATTTTTTGATTGGGTCATTTATTTTTCTGGAATTGAGCTCCAGGAGTTGCTTGTATATTTTTGAGATTAATTATTTGTCAGTTGCTTCATTTGCTATTATTTTCTCCCATTCTGAAGGCTATCTTTTCACCTTGCTTATAGTTTCCTTTGTTGTGCAGAAGCTTTTAATTTTAATTAGGTCTCATTTGTTTATTTTTGATTTTATTTTCAATATTCTGGGAGGTGGGTCATAGAGGATCCTGCTGTGATTTATGTTGGAGAGTGTTTTGCCTATGTTCTCCTCTAGGAGTTTTAGTTTCTGGTCTTACATGTAGATGTTTAATCCATTTTGAGTTTGTTTTTGTGTATGGTGTTAGAAAGTGTTCTAGTTTCATTCTTTTACAAGTGGTTGACCATTTTCCCCAGCATCACTTGTTAAAGAGATTGTCTTTTCTCCATTGTATGTATATTCTTGCCTCCTTTGTCAAAGATAAGGTGTCCATAGGTGTGTGGATTTATCTCTGGGCTTTCTATTTTATTCGGTTGATTTATATTACTGTCTTTATGGGATGACTGTGGCTTTGTAGTAGAGCCTGAAGTCAGGCAGGTTGATTCTTCCAGTTCCATTCTTCATTCTCAAGATTGCTTTGGCTATTTGAGGTTTTTTTCTTTTTCTTTTTTTTTTTTAATTTTTTTTAAATTTATTTATTTATTTTTAATTTCTATTTCCATACAAATTGTGAAATTATTTGTTCTAGCTTTGTGAAAAATACCGTTGGTAGCTTGATAGGGATTGCATTGAATCTGTAGACTGCTTTGGGTAGTATACTCATTTTCACTATACTGATTCTTCCAATCCATGAACATGGTATATTTCTCCATCCATTAGTGTCCTCTTTGATTTCTTTCACCGGTGTTTTATAGTTTTCTATATATAGGTCTTTAGTTTCTTTAGGTAGATATATTCCTAAGTATTTAATTCTTTTCGTTGCAATGGTGAATGGAATTGTTTCCTTAATTTCTTCTTCTATTTTCTCATTATTAGTGTATAGGAGTGCGGGGATTTCTGTGTGTTGACTTTATATCCTGCAAATTTACTATATTCATTGATTAGCTCTAGTAATTTTCTGGTGGAGTCTTTAGGGTTTTCTATGTAGAGGATCATGTCATCTGCAAACAGTGAGAGTTTTACTTCTTTTCCAATTTGGATTCCTTTTATTTCTTTTTCTGCTCTGATTGCTGTGGCGAAAACTTCCAGAACTATTTTGAATAGTAGTGGCAAAAGTGGGCACCCTTGTCTTGTTCCTGACTTTAGGGGAAATGCTTTCAATTTTTCACCATTGAGGATAATGTTTGCTGTGGGTTTGTCATATATAGCTTTCATTATATTGAGGTATGTTCCTTCTATTCCTGCTTTCTGAAGAATTTTTATCATAAATCAATGTTGAATTTTGTCAAAGGCTTTCTCTGCATCTATTGAGATAATCATATGGCTTTTATTTTTCAATTTGTTAATGTGGTGAATTACATTGATTGATTTGCAGATACTGAAGAATCCTTGCATCCCTGGGATAAAGCCCACTTGGTCATGGTGTATGATCTTTTTAATGTGTTGTTGGATTCTGATTGCTAGAATTTTGTTAAGGATTTTCGCATCTACGTTCATCAGTGATATTGGCCTTTAGTTTTCTTTTTTTGTGGCATCTTTGTCAGGTTTTGGTATTAGGGTGATGGTGGCCTCATAGAATGAGTTTGGAAGTTTACATTCCTCTGCAATTTTCTGGAAGAGTTTCAGTAGGATAAGTGTTAGCTCTTCTCTAAATTTTTGGTAGAATTCAGCTGTGAAGCCATCTGGACCTGGGCTTTTGTTTGCTGGAAGATTTCTGATTACAGTTTCAACTTCTGTGCTTGTGATGGGTCTGTTAAGATTTTCTATTTCTTCCTAGTTCAGTTTTGGAAAGTTGTACTTTTCTAAGAATTTGTCCATTTCTTCCAAGTTGTCCATTTTATTGCATATAATTGCTGATAGTAGTCTCTTATGATCCTTTGCATTTCTGTGTTGTCTATTGTGATCTCTCCATTTTCATTTCTAATTTTATTGATTAGATTTTTCTCCTTTTGTTTCTTGATGAGTCTGGCTAATGGTTTGTCAATTTTATTTATACTTTCAAAGAACCAGCTTTTTGCTTTGTTGATTTTTGCTATGGTCTCTTTTGTTTCTTTTGCATTTATTTCTGCCCTAATTTTTTAAGATTTCTTTCCTTCTTCTAGCCTGGGGTTCTTCATTTCTTCCTTTTCTAGTTGCTTTAGGTATAGAGTTAGGTTATTTATTTGACTTTTTTCTTGTTTCTTGAGGTATGCCTGTATTGCTATGAACTTTCCTCTTAACACTGCTTTTACAATTTCCCACAGGTTTCAGGTTGTTGTGTTTTCATTTTCATTCATTTCTATGAATATTTTGATTTCTTTTTTGATTTCTTCTGTGATTTGTTGCTTATTCAGGAGCGTGTTGTTCAGCCTCCATATCTTGGAATTTTAAATAGTTTTTCTCCTGTAATTGAGATCTAATCTTACTGCATTGTGGTCATAAAAGATGCTTGGAATGATTTCAGTTTTTTTGAATTTACCAAGGCTAGATTTATGGCCAAGGATGTGATCTATCCTGGAGAAGGTTCCATGTGTGCTTGAGAAAAAGGTGAAATTCATTGTTTTGGGGTGAAATGTCCTATAGATATCAATTAGGTCTAACTGGTCTATTGTATCATTTAAAGTTTGTGTTTCCTTGTTAATTTTCTGTTTAGTTGATCTGTCCATAGGTGTGAGTGGGGTATTAAAGTCTCCCACTATTATTGTGTTATTGTTAATTTCCCCTTTCATACTTGTTACCATTTGTCTTACATATTGTGGTGCTCCTATGTTGGGTGCTTATATATCTATAATTGTTATATCTTCTTGAACTGATCCTTTGATCATTATGTAGTGTCCTTCTTTGTCTCTTTTCACAGCCATAGTTTTAAAGTCTAATGTATCTATTATGAGTATTGCTACTCCTGCTTTCTTTTGGTCTCTATTTGTGTGGAATATCTTTTTCCAGCCCTTCACTTTCAGTCTGTTTGTGTCCCCTGTTTTGAGGTGGGTCTCTTGTAGACAACATATATAGGGGTCTTGTTTTTGTATCCATTCAGCCAGTCGTTGTCTTTTGGTTCGGGCATTCAACCCATTTACATTTAAGGTGATTATTGATAAGTATGATCCCGTTGCCATTTACTTTGTTGTTTTGGGTTTGAGTTTATACACCCTTTTTGTGTTTCCTGTCTAGAGAATATCCTTTAGCATTTGTTGGAGAGCTGGTTTGGTGGTGCTGAATTCTCTCAGCTTTTGCTTGTCTGTAAAGCTTTTGATTTCTCCTTCGTATTTGAATGAGATCCTTGCTGGGTACAGTAATCTGGGCTGTAGGTTATTTTCTTTCATCACTTTAAGTATGTCTTACCATTCTCTCCTGGCCTGAAGAGTGTCTATGGAAAGATCAGCTGTTATCCTTGTGGGAATCCCCTTGTGTGTTATTTGTTGTTTTTCCCTTGCTGCTCTTAATATTTGTTCTTTGTGTTTGATCTTTGTTAATTTGATTAATATGTGTCTTGGGGTGTTTTGCCTTGGGTTTATCCTGTTTGGAACTCTCTGGGTTTCTTGGACTTGGATGATTATTTCCTTCCCCATTTTAGGGGAGTTTTCAACTATTATCTCCTCAAGGATTTTCTCATGGTCTTTCTTTTTGACTTCTTCTTCTGGGACTCCTATGATTAGAATGTTGGGGTGTTTCATATTGTCCTGGAAGTCTCTGAGATTGTCCTCATTTCTTTTAATTTGTTTTTCCTTTTTCCTCTCTGTTTCATTTATTTCTACCACTTTACCTTCTACCTCACTTATTCTATCTTCTGCCTCCATTATTCTACTATTAGCTCCCTCCAGAGTGTTTTTGATCTCATTTATTGCATTTTTCATTATATATTGACTTTTTTATTTCTTCTAGGTCCTTGTTAAACCTTTCCTGCATCTTCTCAATCCTTGTCTCCAGGCTATTTATCTGTGATTCCATTTTGATTTCAAGATTTTGTATCATTTTTACTATTATTATTTGGAATTCTTTATCAGGTAGATTCCCTATCTCTTCCTCTTTGGTTTGGTTTGGTGGGCATTTATCCTGTTCCTTTACCTGCTGGGTATTCCTCTGTCTCTTCATCTTGTTTATATTGCTGTGTTTTGGGTGGCCTTTCTGTATTCTGGCAGTTTGTGGAGTTCTCTTTATTGTGGAGTTTCCTCACTGTGGGTTGGGTTGGATGGGTGGCTTGTCGAGGTTTCCTGGTTAGGGAAGTTTGTGTCATATTCTGGTGGGTGGAGCTGGATTTCTTCTCTCTGGAGTGCAATGAAGTGTCCAGTTTTGAGTTATGAGATGTCAGTGGGTTTCGAGTAACTTTGGGCAGCCTGTATACTGAAGTTCAGGGCTGTGTTCCTGTGTTGCTGTTAAATTTGCATGGTATGTCTTGCTCTGGAACTTGTTCGCCCTTGGGTGGTGCTTGGTTTCAGTGTAGGTATGGAGGCATTTGATGAGCTCCGGTCAATTAATGTTCCCTGGAGTCAGGAGTTTTCTGGTGTTCTCAGGATTTGGACTTAAGCCTCCTGCTTCTGGTTTTCAGTCTTATTTTTACGGTAGTCTCAAGACTTCTTCTATACAGCACCATTGATAAAACATCTAGGTTAATGATGAAAATTTTCTCCACAGTGAGGGACACTTGGAGAGGTTCACAGAGTTACATGGAGGAGAGAAGAGGGAGAAGGGAGTTAGAGGTGACCTGACTGAGATGAAGTGGAATCAAAAGAGGAGAGAAAAAGCTAGCCAGTAATCACTTCCTTATGTGTGCTCCACAGTCTGGACTGCTCAGAGATGTTCACGGAGTTATACAGAGAAGAGAAGAGGGAGGAAGGAGACAGAGGTGGCCAGGAGGATAAAAGGGGGAATCAAAAGGAGGAAGACACATCCAGCCAGTAATCAATTCCCTGAGTGTTCTCCACTGTCTGGAACACACAGATATTCACAGAGTTGGTTAGAGAAGAGAAGTGGGAGGGAGGACATAGAGGTGACCTAGTGGAGAAAAAGGAGAGTCCAACGGGGGAGAGAGAAGTCAAGCCAGTAATCTTCCTCCCAAGTAAAAATGGGTACTGAAGATTGGGTTCTTAAAGGTACAAAATTGATAACAAATACCAAAAAGCAAAGATTAAAAATCTAGAGTAGAGGTTGGATTTTCAAAAATACAACATTAAAGTAAAAAAAGAAAAAGTCACAAAATTATAAAATATATATATATGAAGTTTGCTTTAAAAAATAGGGCCTTTTTTTGCAAAGTAATAGTAGTTTATAAAAATGAAAATTAAAGGAGTACTTAAAATTTTTTAAAATTTCTAAAAAAAAGAATGATAATAAAAATAGTAAAAATATATCTAGGACTTTCTCTGGTGTTATTGTGGGCAGTGTGGAGTCAGTTCATTTTTGGATAGTTCCTTGGTCTGGCTTATATATTTCTCAAGATCTATAGGCCCCTTCCTATGTAGTTCATACTAACTACAGGGTTTTCATCTGTTGCACCTGTCACTTCCAAGGCGGTTCCCTCTGTTTTAGCTTCTTCTGTTTGCTGGTCTCTTCAGTTTCTGATTTCCACCCTGACACAAGAGCAGTGGTGGACACTTTTTTAGGCTTACTTGTTCATTCGTGCTGTGGGGAGGGAGAGACGCTGCAAACAAATAACACTGATGTGTACTTGCAGTGCCTCCCTGCCCACATTGCTCAGGCTCTGTGTTGCTCCACCGGGAACCATCCAAGGCTGTCCCTGGGCTGCATGCACAACCCAGGTCTAAGCCACTCAGGTTCGGGCACTCAGGTAGTCCTCAGAGGTGCAGACTCGGTTTGGCCTGTGTTTTGTGCCCTTCCCAGGTCCGAGCAGCTCAGGTGATAAGGTGTTTGGTGAGCATGGTTGCTGCAACTTATCGCCTCCCCCGTCCCTGCCGCTCGGTTTTCTGGGTGTACAACCGGCACACCTTCTCAGGCGGATGTTGATTGTCCAGAACCCCAAGAAGTCTTAGTTAGCACAGAAGCCTGCTTGCAGTTTTGTAGATAATGCCTCTCTGGGGCTGTGATTGCCCCCTTCTGGCTCTGGCTCCCTGTCACCGGAGGGAGATGGTCTGCAGCAGGTTAGCTCTGTTCAGTCCTTTGTTCTGTGAGCGGGCCTGGTGGTGTCTTAGGTTAGGGCTTTTCACGTGGTAGCTATCCCACAGTCTGGTTTTCTTGCCCAAGTTAATTCCCTCAGATTGCCCTCACAGCATTCAGGCCCGGTCCTTACTCTAAGCAATGCAGCCCACGCCTCTCTGCCCAGCCCCTGCTTGCTAGTCGTGGGTGCAGACGTCTGCACTGCTGTTCCGCTGGGGGAGTTGCCATTGGGCATGTAATCTGTGGGTTTTAATTATTTATTTATTTTTCCTCCCACTTATGTTGCCCTCTGTGGTTCCAAGGCTCACCATTGATTCGGCAGTGAGAGTGTTTCCTGGTGTTTGGAAACCTCTCTTTTTAAGACTCCCTTCCCAGGACAGAGCTCCGTCCATACCTCTTTTGTCTCTTTTTTTGTCATTTATATTTTTTCCTACCTCCTTTCAAAGATAATGAGCTGCTTTTCTGGGTGACTGATGTCCTCTGCCAGCATTCAGAAGTTGTTTAGTGGAATTTACTCAGTGTTTAAATGTTCTTTTGATGTATTTGTGGGGGAGAAAGTGGTCTCCTCATCCTACTCCTCCGCCATCTTAGGACCATCCCCTATTTCTGTACTTTTTAAAATGCACATGTGCATTGAATCTTGTTCCTTTTTCTTATAGGGTTAGTATTTGATGGGGGAGAGAAATAACTCTTAGTTACTAGATCTTTGGTCCTAGAAGAGTGACATGTGTACCTGTGACCCACCCATAGTTCTTGGTTTAGAAGGATTATTTTATTTGATACCAGGTATCAAATTTTTTAAGATATTATTTAACACCATTTACCTGAATTTAAAGTGTCCTTGTTTATATCACTAGATTGAAATATTCTATGATCAATATTAGTCCATTAAAGAAACATTTATTATGAGGATTATTTGTCTTTTCTCTAGATGCTAGATAAAGCATCAAGGACTAAACACATTCTTTATGTAGGGAATTTTTATTTTCTTGAATAGATAAGAATTGTGTTGACCCTAAAGTGTGTTATTTTATCACTTAAATCCATTGTAGGCACTTTTATTCACCTGTAGCACACTAACTTCAATTAAACAACTTCTAAAGTATACCTCTGTCTTTAAAATTATTTTTTAAACACAGACTTTGGCTTGACAGATATTTTAATAATGTAATACCCAAGGTTTTTCTTTTTGTTATATCACATTTACAGAATCCAAAAATATAACCTTATAATAGACACATAATTTAATAATTTTAAATTCAAAGCAAATGGAAATATGTTTTAAGGTAGCCTTTGAATTTCAAATTACTTAGTCCTTGATACAGATTGCAAATGCTTAAATAAAATAGATAGATGACATTTTTTTCTTCATTCTTGCTCAACTTTATCAGTACACAACTTGATTTTGTATGTGCATATAAAATTGATGAATGAGAAAATCTATATAATAATCTCCATTGGTGCTAAGAAAGCATGCCATAGAAAACAAAATAAAATATAGGGAATCACTCACCTAATTTTTGAAAAAAAAAAAATAAAACTAGCTAGTTTATAAGATATATTCATATCATTACACAATATCTGTCATAAATCAAGAAGCAAAATTCTAATTCATGGTAAAACTTTGGAAGCACCTCCATTAAAAGCAGAATCAAAATATGGGTAGTGGCATTTAGCTTTTTCATTTACCTTGTTTGGAATTTTCTTGCATATTTAGTAAAGCATTTCAAAACTTATAGACATATATTTGAGACACAAGCAAAATTACTCATGAAAATTAACTAAAGAATTGTTAAAATTAGCAAGAGAACTCAGAAAATTGGCCAGAAAAAAGTAAAAGCATAAATACTTTTAATGAATAAATTGGTGAGACTCTAGAGCAATAGTAATACAAATATTTTGTTTAAATAGAGACATGACAATAAGATACATATAAGAATTCTGTAAAGAAAATATAAAACAATGTAAAATATTAAAGGAAGCACATCTGCTTTTAGTAACAATGGACTACATATATCAGGCAGAATAGTCAACTAAGAGCACACACAAAACCTGTAAAATACCAAAGACAATGTTTTTGAAGGCTTAAGAGAGCTGTGAAAGGCAGTAAGGAATTATAGGGCCAATGTCTTTGGAAGAAAGCTCGTAACCAGCCCAGAATTGGGGCCATGATTTTATTATGGGCTTCTATTTATTGTGGAAATTTTTAAGCCAATTTGTAAGCCAATCTTACTCATAAATGTCGATGTAGCTTTCCAATAAAATTCTAACAAGCCAAATCCAGCAATACATAAAAAGAACTATAATTTCAACAAATTTGTATTTATTTCAGGAATATAAAGCTCTTTTAATCTAATTTAACTCATTAACAGAAAAGAGAAATTATTATGCCAATAACAGAGAATAAACATGTATTACAGTTATATATCCATTTGTGATTTTTAAAAATAGCAAGATAAGAACAGAAATTTCTCCATCTGATAAAAGATCTTCACAAAACTTATAGCAATCATACTTTATTGCTAAATTATAGACATTTGTCCTCTGAAATTATACATAAGGTAAGAATACCTGCTGTCACCACTCTATTCAACATTTAACTGGACATCATAGGCCATATAATAAAGCATGAAAACTAAAGTATATGAAATCTGAAAAGGAAAACATAAAAGTATAATCATTTGCTGACAATAAAAACTTTGACACAAAAATGATTAAAATGTTAAGTGAGTTTAGCAAGTATGTTAATTGCATAGTAATTATCATGCTTGATGGTTAAAAGAAGTCATAGGGGTCACTTTATCATCACAACAATTCCAGAAATTTCAAGTACGGCCTTCATGTCCTGTCTCCACCAAGTCATATGGGACACAATTTTGTCTGAGGCCCAGAGCACCACGGGGCTACAGGCCCTTCCTCTCCTCCCTCTGCCTTTCAGTGGAGTGCTGGACAGTGCCAACACAGTGCCCAACCTGCAACCAGTGGTGGGTCTCTGATAGGAGGCCAAGTAAAGCCACCCCGCTATAAAACCAGTCTGACCTGCCAAAACCACACCCAAGGTTCTCCCAAACCAGGAGCAAATGGTAAATCTAACTATTGTTACTAAACAATGCTGACCGGCCTATACATCCTGGTCTCCCAAACACACAGAGCCATGGTTATAAAGTGTCAGTTATCTCTGGTGGTGGTGGTGGTTTAGTTGCTAAGTCATGTCCGACCTTTGCTACCCAATGGACTGTAGCCCACCAGGTTCCTCTGTCCATGGGATTTTTCAGGGAAGAATACTGGAGCGGATTGCAATTTCCTTCTCCAGGGGATCTTCCCAACCCAGGAATCGAACTCAGGTCTCCTGCATTGCAGGCAGATTCTGTACCAACTGAGCTATGGGGCTACTGTATATATTCTATACAACTGACCACTGTTACAGAGTTCACCATCATGCTCTAGGCAGCTCTAAAGATGAACATGTGTTCTATAAAGACTAACTGCGCTTAACCCATGCTTTACACCGAGATGGCATTATGAAGTATATAAAAATATTTCCTTTTGTAAAAATATTAAAATTAAAGTTTTTTACAGTAGCATCCAAAATATATTTTTAAAGAAAGAAAATAAATCTAACACAAAATTTTCAAGACTTCTGTACACACACATGCATGCATATACCCACATGTGAAAATTTTACTGAAAAAGTATAGTATTATTGAAATAAATTCCAGGCAAATATAATGTATATTATATACTATATATATATATATATATATGATTTACCTGGAATTTATTTCTATAATATTATACTTTTTCAGTAAAATTATCACATGTGGGTATCTGTGTGTGTGTAAATATATATATATATATAGAGATATATATATAGAGAGAGAGAGAGAGAGAGAGAGAGTTTTCATTACAATCCCAAAGAAAGGCAATGCCAAAGAATGCTCAAACTACCTCAAATTGCACTCATCTTACATGATAACAAAATAATTCTCAAAATTCTCCAAGCCAGGCTTCAACAGTACGTGAATCAACCTTGAGCTTCCAGAGGTATTCAAGCTGGATTTAAAAAAGACAGAGGAACCAGAGATCAAATTGCCAAAATCTGTTGGATTGTACAAAAAGCAAGAGAGTTCCCCCCCCAAAAAAATCTACTTCTGCTTTATTGACTATGCCAAAGCCATTGACTATGTGAATCACAACAAACTGTGGAAAACTCTGAAAGAGATGGGAATACCAGACTACCTGACCTGCCTCTTGAGAAATCTGTATGCAGGTCAGGAGTAACAGTTAGAACTGGACATGGAACAACAGACTGGTTCCAAATAGGGAAAGGAGTATGACAAGGCTGCATATTGTCACCCTGTTTATTTAACTTATATGCAGAGTACATTATGCAAAATGCCAGGCTGGATAAAAGACAAACTGGAATCAAGATTGCTGGGAGAAATATCAATAACCTCATATACGCAGATGAAACCACACTTATGGCAGAAAGTGAAGAACGAAAGAGCCTCTTGAAAGTTAAAGAGGAGAGTGAAAAAGTTGGCTTAAAACTCAACATTCAGAAAATTAAGATCATGGCATCCAGTCCCATCACTTTGTGGCAAATAGGTAGGGAAACAATGGAAACAGTGAGAAACTTTATTTTTCTGGGCTCCAAAATCACTGCAGATGGTGACTGCAACCATGAAATTAAAAGACACTTGCTCCTTGGAAAGAAACCTATGATCAACCTAGAGGGCATATTAAAAAGCACAGACATTACTTTGCCAACAAAGGTCCATCTAGTCAAGGCTATAATTTTTTCAGTAGTAATGTATAGAAGTGAGAGTTGGACCATAAAGAAAGCTGAGCACTGAAGAATTGATGCTTTTTGAACTGTGGTGTTGGAGAAGACTCTTGAGAGACCCTTGACTGCAAGGAGATCCAACCAGTCCATCCTAAAGGAAATCAGTCCTGAATATTCATTGGAAGGACTGATGATGAAGGTGAAACCAATACTTTGGCCACCTGATATGAAGAACCAACTCACTAAAAAAGACCCTGATGCTGGGAAAGATTGAAGGTAGGAGGAGAAGGGGACGACAGAGGATGAGATGGTTGGATGGCATCACTGACTCGATGAACATGACTTTGAGAAAGCTCCAGGAGTTGATGATGGACAGGGAAGCCTGGAGTGCTGCAGTCCATAAGGTCTCAAATAGTCGGACATGACTGAGCAACTGAGCTGTACTGAATTTATGATGTATATATAACATTATATATTACATATATATTACATATATAACATATATATATTCCTGTAAAGAAACTTAAAGATAGATAAGCTAAGAGATAATGAGCAAGAGATTTGAGCAAGACCCTCACCAGGGATGTATTCAAATATTCTACATGCATGTAAAACATTGTTATACTTCACCATATATCTGGACCTCAATGCAAGCTAAGAACACAATAAGATGCTACTATCCACTCACAAAATGACTAAAAAATGTTGACAGTTGGAACAACTCTTCTACACTCCCCCAACTATCAGTCACTACTGCTTGTAAGTAATTTGCTACAAAGATTTCAGAAAACTATTTTGTGTCATTTTATAAATTGGAACAAAAACTTAGCTTGCTTAAGAAACAAAGGGGAATCCAGTGTAGGCAGGCTGTCTGAGGTGAAGAGAGACTAGTGTGGATGAGTTCAGAAAATGCACAGGTGCCAGGCTAACCAGCTCCTAGTAGGACATGGTAGTGAGGCAGATTTAATTTCAAGTGCAATGGGAAGACACTGTGAGACTTTAAGCAGAGAGATTAATAAGTAATGATACAAATTATATTTCACTTAACTATCTTGTTATATATATGGAATGACTCAAATGGAACAAAAATTAAAACCAAAAATAGCAGTTAGTAGGATTGTGTTAGCAACCTGCAACTAAGAGGGTTCAGGTGAAAATATTGTGTGGAAAGAAGCAGATGGGTTCAAAATATTTTTTGGAGGCATCGCCAAATTAATGAGGGGTGATTTGGGGGCCAGTGGTTTTGAAGAACCAGGAGAACTAAAGATGTCTTCTAATTTGTAGAAGTGTGAAGTGGCTGGTCATTTTTTTAATTCCTATATTTAATGTACCGTTTAGCTTTGACTTTTGTCTCCTTACTCACTTTGACCACATTAATTTTGTTCCACTTTAGTCCACCTTTCTGAACCCCTTCATTCAGAGTTGGGATATGGTTTGATGAGGCAGAGAGGAAGAACTGTGTATAAGTAGATAATCCAACATATTCCTGTAATTTAACACCGTTGAGAGTTTAGAATAGAAATGTGAATTCCATTTTTCCACTCTTCTCTGTAAGAACACAAGGACAAGACACAGGGGATTTTTCTAAATTAAGGGATTTTGTAAATTGTCATCTCATGAGGAAGGTTATTACAGAGGAAAGGTAAGGACAGAAAAAACAAATCAGAGCTATATAAAATTGGTAATAAAGATTGTACTTTGCCTTTACAGCTATTTTGTGCATTAACTGAATAGTTTAAGAAAAAATTGATGGATTAATATATTTTAGATCAAATGTGCTAATTTCTTAGAAGTTAAGCAGTATCAGAAAATGGTTGTTAATTATTTCAGTGACCTTTATATTATTCTGTCTTTTATGAAAATAATTGTCTTCATAGTCTGTCTGGGAAATGTACACTGTTAAGTATTATCTTATTTTTCTAAACAAAAGGATATAGCATTAGTCATTTAAACAAAAATAGAGACTACAGCAAGGCAATGTATTGTGCTTTTTAAAAAGTATCTTTTACTTTCTATTTCTAGGTGCAAATAGAAATGGTAACATAGAATATCAATGTAATGCAATTAGTAATTAATGAACACAGAACAAAATGAAAATAATGCCATACTTCTAATGGGAATCCATTATGATTAGTGGCAAAGTATTGCATGTAAATAATCTGGATAGCAGTTTCCAAATTAATTATCACAGAAGGAACACTAGCTTTTCGCCTATTACAAATTTGATTACAATATTTCAGATTCTTCATCACCTTCAAGAGAATGTGTGCATTTCATTTTTACAATTTATAGTGATGAAAATGTGAGAAAATATTGATTTTTAGGCCACTATATAATTGAAATAAATTAGTTTCTGAACTAAAATATAATGTTAGTTTTTATTTTCTTGGCTCTTTCATAACCTCAATAAATCTTTAAAAATAAATACATATAGTATATATATGCTATATATAAATGCATAAATATATACACAATGTATATAAATGTGTATCTCATATATATATATGTATGATTTAGGGTGAAACTTGAAATACTAAATTTGCTATAAAAATGTTATTCATCTGTCCTCAAGTATCCTTTTTAAAAAGATAAATTCTAGGCATTCTGCTTTCATTTTAAACTATTTTTCAGTTAAAAAGAAAGAAAAGCTAGGAGTTTATATTAGTGAAATTAATCCATGTAACCACCCCATCCTATTTGTGAAATAATTAAGGTAGAAAATAAGGATTATGGTAATGCTAGTACCTTCCATTTGTTAAGGATATTTCCTTTGCTTTATTGAATTATACATGTTTATGTCAGTTTCTGGTATACAGCAAAGTGATTCAATATAAACTATATATAGAACATATAGTCAATGTAAGTTCTATTCCATTTAAAATTATTGCTAAATAATGGAGGGATCTCTCTACTGTACAGTACACCTTTGCTACTTAGATCTACTTTACACATAGTAGTATGATCTTTTAATCCCATACACCTATCTTGTCTCCTCTGCTTCCTTCTCCTCGCTGGTAACCATTAATTTCTTCTCTTTATCTGTTAATCTCTTTACTTTTTGTTTTGGAGGAGATACCTTTTGGTGCATTATTATTATTAAAACTTTTTATTGAAGTATAGTTGATTTACAATATCATATAAGTTTCAAGTGTACAACATAGCAGTTGTTTTATATGTGTGTATATATATATTTTCAGATTCTTTTCCATTACAAGTTATTACATGATACTGAATATAGCTCCCTGTGCTGTGTATTGGTTCTTATATTTTTTGTTATATTAAACTAGTTGCATTATTTACATTCCATGTATAAGTGATAGCATAGAATATTTGTCTTTGACATTTCACTGGGCTTCGCAGGTGGTGCTAGTGGTTAAGGACCCGTCTGCCAGTGCAGGACAGGTAAGACACATGGGTTTGATACCTGGATCAGGAAGATCCCCTGGAGGAGGGCATGGTAATCCACTCCAGTATTCCTGCCTGGAGAATCCCATGGACAAAGGAGTCTGGTGGGCTACAGTCTATGGGGTCACACAGAGTCAGACATGACTGAAGCAACTTATCTCAGATACATGACTTACTTCCACCAAACATAATATTCCCTAGGTCAGTCTATGTTGTTGCAAATAGAAGAATTTCGTTATTTTTTTATGACTGGGGAATATCCTATTTTCTGTCTGTCTCTCTATTAATTGATTGCTCCTTCCTATCTATTCATCTGCTGGTGGACACAGGTTGCTTCCATGTTTTGGCTGCTATGAACACTGGGGTACATGTATGTTTTCTTTTTTTCATTATTCCTTCAGATATATACCCAGCAGTAGGATTGCTGAACCATGCTGTGGTTTTATTTTTAGTATTTTGCGGAACCTGTATCCTGTTTTCCACAGTAGATGCACCAATTTACATTCCCATCAACAGTATACAAGGGTTCCCTTCTCTCCACATCCTGTCAGTATTTATTATCTTTGTTTCTTTTGATGGTAGCCATTCAGAGAGATGTGAGGGTAATATCTCATTGTTGTTTGGGTTTGCATTTCTCAAATGATTAGCACTGTTGAGCATCTTTTCCTGTTGGCCATCTACATATCTTTTTAGGAACGATGTCTATTCAGGGCTCATGTCCCTTTTTAGTCAGCTTTTATATTGATTTGTATGAGTTATTTATATATTTTAGGTATTAACCTTTTATGAGTTACACCATTTGCAATGTGCTGTGCAAAAGCGTTTACAGTAACTTAGGTCCTGTTTCTTTATTCTCACTTTTGCTTCTTTGCCACAGGAGACAGATCAAACACAACGCTGCTACAGTTTATGCAGTAAGTGCTCTATGCCCTCTTCTAGAGGTGCTATGGTCTCAGGCCTTTCACACATTTCACCCTTATTTTTATAACTGATGTCAGAAACTATTCTAATTTCATTCCTTTACATGTTGTTGTTGTTCAGTTGCTCAGTCGTGTCTTATTCTTTGTGACCCCATGGACTGCAGCACCCCAGGCTTCTTGTCCTTCACCATCTCCCAGAGATTGCTCAAACTCATGTCCATTGAGTTGGTAATGTCATCCCACCTTCTCACCTCGGTCATTGCCTTTTCCTCTGCCTCAGCTCTATGCATCAGGTGGCCAAAGTATTGGAGCTTCAGCTTCAGCATCAGTCTTTCCAATGAGTATTCAGGACTGATATCCTTTAAGATTGATTGCTCTGATCTCTCTGCAGTCCAGGGGACTCTCAAGAGTCTTCTCCAACACCGCAGTTCAAAAGCATCAATCTTAGTGCTCAGCCTTCTTTATGGTCCAATTCTCACATCCATACATGACTATTGGAAAAAAAACATAGCTTGGATTACACGGACCTTTGTTGGCAAAGTAATGTCTGTGCTTTTTAACATGCTGTCTAGGTTTATCATAACTTTTCTTCCAAGGGGCAAGTGTCTTTTAATTTCATGGCTGCAGTTACCATCTGTAGTGATTTTGGAACCCAGGGATATAAAGTCTGTCACTATTTCCATTGTTTCCCCATCTGTTTGCCATGAAGTGATGGGAATGGATGCCATGATCTTAGGTTTCTGAATGTTGAATTTTAAGCCAACTTTTTAAAATCTCCTCTTTTGCTTTCATCAGAAGCTCTTTTGTTCCTCTTCATTTTCTGCCATGACAGTGGTGTCATCTACATATCTGAAGTTAGTGATATTTCTCCCTGAAATCTTGATTCCAGCTTGTTCTTCATCCAGCCCAGCATTTTGCATGATGTGCTCTGCATATAAGTTAAATGAGCAGGGTGACAATATACTGCTTTGATGTACTCCTTTCTCTATTTGGAGGCAGGCTGTTGTTCCAAGTCCAGTTCTAACTGTTCCTTCTTGATCTGCTTACAGGTTGCTTAGGAGCCAAGAAAGGAGGTCAGGTATTCCCATCTCTTTAAAAATGTTCCACAGTTTGTTATGATCCACTCAGTCAAAGGCTTTAGTATAGTCAATGAAGCAGAAGTAGATGTTTGTTCTGAAATTCTCTTGCTTTCTCTATGATCCAACAGATGTTGGCAATTTGATATCTGGTTCCTCTGCCTTTTCTAAATCCAGTTTGAACACCTGGAATTTCTCAGTTCACATACTGTTGAAGCCTCACTTGAAGAATTTTGAGCATTACTTGCTACCCTGTGAAATAAGTGCAATTGTGTGGTAGTTTGAACTTTCTTTGGGATTGGAAAGAAAACTAATTTGTAGCTGTCCGGTTTTCCCAGCACCAATTATTGAAGACACTGTCTTTTTTCCACTGTATATTGTGGCCTTGTTTGTTGCATATTAACTGACCATAAGTGTGTGGGCTTCTTTTTTATCTCTCTAATGAGTTCCACTGATCTGGGTGTCTATTTTTGTTTCAGTAGCATGCTGTTTTGATTACTATATCTTTGTAGTGTAGTTGGAAGTCAGGAAGTGTGCTTCCTCCAGTTCTGTTCTTTCCCAAGATTGCTGTGGTAATTTGGTGTCTTTTGTGGTTCCCTATAAAATTTAGGATTATTTGTTCTATGTAAATGTGAAAATTGACATACATATTTTGATAGGGAATACATTAAATTTGTAGATTCACTTGGACAGTAGGAACATTTTAACAATATTAATTCTTCCAATCCAAGAACATAGGATATATGTCTATTTCTTTGTATCATCTTAAATTTCCTTCATCAATATTTTCTAAATTAAGAGTATAGGTATTTCACCTCCTTGATTAAGTTTATTTCTAGTATTTTATACTTTTTGATGTGATTTTCAACAGTTTGGGTTTGTTCTTCTTCTTTTTTTTTTTCTTTTTGGTTTCTCTCTGTGATAAGTCATTGTAAGTGCATAGAAAAGCAATAGACTTCTGCATGTTAATGTTGCATTAAGCAACTTTATCAAATTCATTTATTGTTTCTAACAGTTGTCTGGTAGAGAATTTAGGGTTTTTAAATTATTATCATATCATCTGTACATAGTGACAATTTTATTTCTTCCCTTCAGTTTGGATGCCTTTTACTTCTTCTGCTTGTCTGAGTGCTATGGTCTGTTGGTGCTATTTAATCACTAAGTTGCGTCTGACTCTTCTGCAACCCCGTGAACTGTAGCACACCAGGCTCCTCTGTCCATAAGATTTCCCAGACAAAAATACTGGAACCGGCTGCTATTTCCTTCTCCAGGGAATCTTCTCAACCCAGGGATCAAAACCATGTCTCCTGCATTGGCAGGCAGATTCTTCACCACCGGCCACTAGCCCAATTACCATGGTTAGGACTTCCAATACTGTGTTAAATAGAAGTGGTGAGAGTGAGTGTTCTTGTCTTCTTCCTCATTTGAGAAGAAAGACTTTTGGCTTCTCACCATTGAGTATGATGTCAGCTGTGATTTTGTCATAAATAATCTTTACTTTGTTGAAATATATTCCCTCTATACCAACTTTGAGGAGAGGGTTTTTTTTTTTTTTTTTTCTGCTTCTGTCTTGATTACTGTGGACATGAAAAAACAGAAAACACAGTAAATTCTGACTGGATCTTAAGGACTCTTCAAAAATATTATATGCCATTTTGCTTGTCATATGCCTATCCCCCGTTTTTTTAGTTGTTTTGGCTCAAGTATGTCACATCATCAAGCCTATCATTAATAAGATAAGAAATTTAATCTTACTCATGTTAGGGCCATCAGCTATTTCTGAACAATAATACAGTGTGTTGAAGATATAGCAATAGCTGTCAGTTTTAGGATGGAAATAGGGTCAATGAAAGTGCTTGTGAATTATAGGTGGAATGTGAAGAAAAAGAAGGATCAAGAATGAAGCTCAGCTTTGTACTTGAGACCCTGGAAGAGGACCTGACATGTGATTTTCCCAGCATTGATAAGCAGTCTGGTTAGAGGGGAAAAGAAAGCAGATAAATGGACCCATCTATGCTTCGCTATGATCTTAGTTTTCTAAATGTTGAATTTTAAGTAAACTTTTTCACTCTCCTCTTTCACTTTCATCAAGGCTCTTTAGTTCCTCTTCACTTTCTGCCATAAGGGTGGTGTCATCTGCATATCTGAGGTTATTAATATTTCTCCCGGCAACCTTGATTCTACATTGTGCTTCCTCCAGCCCAGTGTTTCTCATGATGTACTCTGCATATAAGTTAAATAAGCAGGGTGACAATATACAGCCTTGACATATTCCTTTTCCTATTTGGAACCAGTCTGTTGTTCCATGTCCAGTTCTAACTGTTGCTTCCTGACCTGCATACAGGTTTCTCAAGAGGCAGGTCAGGTGCTCTGGTGTTCCCATCTCTTTCAGAATTTTCCATAGTTTATTGTGATCCACACAGTCAAAGGCTTTGGCATAGTCAATAAAGCAGAAATAGATGTTTTTCTGGAACTCTCTTGCTTTTTTGATGATCCAGAGGATGTTGGCAATTTGGTCTCTGGTTCCTCTGCCTTTTCTAAAACCAGCTTGAACATCTGGAAGTTCATGGTTCACGTATTGCTGAAGCCTGGCTTGGAGAATTTTGAGCATTACTTTACTAGCATGTGAGATGAGTGCAATTGTGCAGTAGTTTGAGCATTCTTTGGCATTGCCTTTCTTTGGGATTGGGATGAAAAGTGACCTTTTCCATTCCTGTGGCCACTGCTGAGTTTTCCAAATTTGCTGGCATATTGAGTGCAGCACTCTCACAGCATCATCTTTTAGGATCTGAAATAGCTCAACTGGAATTCCATCACCTCCACTAGCTTTGTTCGTAGTGATGCTTTCTAAGATCCCATCACTTCATGGGAAATAGATGGGGAAACAGTGTCAGACTTTATTTTCGGGGGCTCCAAAATCACTGCAGATAGTGACTGCAGCCATGAAATTAAAAGATGCTTACTTCTTGGAAGGAAAGCTATGACCAACCTAGATAGCATATTCAAAAGCAGAGACATTACTTTACCAACAAAGGTCCGTCTAGTCTAGGCTATGGTTTTTCCAGTGGTCATGTATGGATGTGAGAATTGGGCTATAGAGAAAGCTGAGTACTGAAGAGTTGATGATTTTGAACTGTGGTGTTGGAGAAGACTCTTGAGAGTCCCTTGGACTGCAAGGAGATCCAACCAGTCCATCCTCAAGGAGATCAATCCTGGGTGTTCATTGGATGGACTGATGTTAAAGCTGAAACTCCAATCCTTTGACCACTTCATGCAAAGAGTTGACTCATTGGAAAAGACTCTGATGCTGGGAGGGATTGGGGGCAGGAGAAGGGGACAACAAAGGATAAGATAGCTGGATGGTATTACTGACTTGATGGACATGAGTTTGGGTAAACTCTGGGAGTTTGTGATAGACAAGGAGGCCTGGCGTGCTGCAATTCATGGGGTCGCAAAGAGTCGGACAAGACTGAGCAGCTGAACTGAACTGATGTTTGGCTATTAGAGAACATTGGGAAAATAGCCATCCAAATGATGAATAGGAAGAAGAATATCAGTGGAGTGAGGGTCTTAATGAGGAGCAAGGACATGTATAAGAGGAATAAGTAAATGAGCAAACCAGAAGGATAAGACGATTTTTCCAGTGGTCGTAGTGGTGGCTCCATTTTGGTCATGACAATGCCAACATGTGACTGTGAACTGCTGACTGAGATAGAATAGGAGGTCATTTAGAGAGACCAGTACATTTGATGAGCTTTCTGTGTATAAGATGAAATCACAAAGGATAATGGTGGGACTTTGTAGGCTGGGCAACTCTTATGTTTTTATTCAGTTGCTAAGGGAATATCTAACTCTTTGTGACCCTGTGGACTGCAGCACTCCAGGCTCCTTTGTCCTTCACAATCTCCTAGTGTTTGTTCAGACTCACTCATGTTCATTGAATCAATGATGCCATCCAACCATCTCATCCTTTGTCACCCCCTACTCCTCCTGCCCTCAGGCTTTCCCAACATCAGGGTCTTTTCCAATAAGGTGACTCTTTGCATCAGGTGGTCAAAGTATTGGAGCTTCAGCTTCAACATCAGTCCTTCCAATGAATATTCAGGGTTGATTTCCTTTAGGATTGACTGGTTTGATTTCCTTGCAGTCTAAGGGACTCTCAGGAGTCTTCTCCAGCCCCACAGTTGGAAAACATCAGTTCTTAGGCACTTAGCTTTCTTTATGGTCCAGCTCTCACATCCCACTTTCTTGTTCCACTCTTTTACTTCAGAATGCGTATTCTTTCTTTTTACATGCAGATTTATTATTGGCATAGAGTTGCTTGACAATATTGTTAGTTTCTGCTGTATAGCAAAGTGAATCAGTTTTAAGTATACATATATCCACTCCCTCCCACCCCCCAACCCCACCCCTCTAGGTTATCACAGAGCACTAAGTACTAAGAGCAGAGCAGTAAGCACTAAGCTTACTGCCAGATGGCATATTTTTTTAACAATTTTTGTTGAAAGATAGTTGATTTATAAATCATGTTAGTTTCAGGTATACAGAAAAGTGTTTGGTTTATACACACACACACGCATATGTGTGTCTATGCTCAGTCACTCAGTCATGTCCAACTCTTTGCAACCCAATGGACTGTAGCCCAACAGGCTCCTCTGTCCATGGGATTCACCAAGCAGGGATACTGGAGTGGTTGCCATGCCCTCTACCAGGGGATCTTCCTGACACAAGGATTGAAACCATATCTCTTATGTCTCCTGCACTGGCAGACAAATTCTTTACCACCTCTGCCATGTATCCTGGTTTTACAGTTTCCACAAGGGCTAGAACCATGTGAGTTTTTAGATCCATTTTCCATGTCCTATTACAGCTCCCAGCACATAACAGGTTTGTAAACGTTGTTTGTTTTTTGTTGTTTTTTTTTTTAATGAATTAATTTATGAAAACTTCTGGTCAGAACATTCTCAGAGGCATGTGTTTTTTGAAAGCAAATTGTAATTTCAAGGATTAGCTGAATGAGACCTAGAACTCATACAACAGATACTAGTTATCCTAACCTAATGGGTCAAGTTATAAAAATCCAGAGGTTGTATCAGCAGGAATTAAAAGCTAATTTCAAATCCTATTTCCATTTTCTTCTTTTCTCTCTTCTGTTCACCATCTGAGAGACGAATAACTGCAGAAGTTTAATACTTCTGCCAGGCAGAAGCTGTAGCTCTTTTGTACTGGCCCTGGGATTGCCCTTCATGAATGTTTAAATTGTATTTTTTGTAAAATATTGGGGGATAGGCTGTGGGATTAATTGAGTGACTGTGGTCGACATACATACACTACTATATATCAATATGAAATTGATAACTGAAGAGAAGCTACTGTATAGCTCAGGGAACTCTACTCAGTGTCCTGTGGTGAGCTAAATGGGAAGGAAATCTGGAAAAGAGAGGATACCTTATAACTGATTAACTTCGCTGTGCAGTAGAAACTAATACCACGTTGTAAAGTAAGTAAACTCTATTAAATTATTTAAAAGCTGTTTAATAATTTTATTTGCTTATTTTTGGCTATGCTGGGTCTTTACTGTTGCATGGGCCTTTCTCTAGGAGGGGAGAGCGGGGTGTAGCTGCGGTACCCCGGCTTCTCAGTGTGGGGGCTTCTCTGGTTTGAAACACAAGCTCTAGAGCACGAGGGCTTCAGTGGTGGTGGCTCCCGGGCTCTAGGGCACAGCTTCAGTACTTGTGGTGCCGGGCTTAGATGCCCTGCAGCACGTGGGATCTTCTCGATCAGGAATTAAACCTGTGTCTCATGCATTAGCAGGTGGATTCTTTACCACTGAGCCACCAGGGAACCTCTAAATTTTTTTTTAATAAATAAAAAATTAATGATAGAACCAAAAAAACGTGGCCATGTATAACATGCTCTGAAAAAGAAAATAAGGCTTTCATATGTGCTTCGTTTCAGTGTTTTTTGCTACTTCTTTCAGCCATCAGTTTAAACTGTTCAATGAAAATTAGGTTGATAAAAGAATGAGATGTGTTGTGAATACAAGCTAAGGTTTCCGTCCTCTGAGTTTCACTGTGTCCTCTGATGCCCTTGTTCTCCCATCATGCAGTGGAATGGTGATCAACTCCTCTTCATCATAATTCTTAAGTTGTCTCCTCTCTACACTGCAAGTGACCTTCTCGGATGAGTTTCCCCTTGAAGGATCATTTCCTCCTCACATTTGAAAATATCATAATGTTTTAATTATTATTTTCTTATTCTGTGATATCTGATAATTATCATAATTTAACTTCCTAACTGACACTATAAGAAAAAGGTATTTTTTTCCTTAATCGACAGTAATTGTTTAAAAAAAAAGTGATAATTATGGGACTGAATGGAATCTCCAAAACCTATTTTTTGACATCCTAAAAACTGATTGTCCTTTAAAATGACCTGAGAAGCTACAACCTTTAAGGGCTGGCACAAACCTGGCAAAAATCACTCTCAGAAACAGTGACAGAGACAACCCACTGGCAGTGAGTTATTAAGTGAGATAGACCTGAGAGCCGTAAGGTCAGACCCCGCCCCCCAACTCTGCACAATTAAACTCAGTTACCAGATAAGATGTGGGTATGGTTCACCAACTCTCCCGAAAGATACAAGAGTCACTCCTTTCAATGATGCTGAACCTATATTTGTCAAGAGACTTGACCGCTTCTTCAGACAGACCTTTCATTTATTACCTCTGTATTAGGAGAGAGTCATCTTACAACTCATTATTTTTGTTATTATTATTATTAGATAATAATTTCTTGCTTTCTCATCTAAATCATACAGGAGAGCATTGGGTTCCTGTCCTAGATTTCATTTCTCCATTTGACTCTTTATAATGGATTATCCTTACTTATTTTATCTACCTTATTTGGGAAAGAAGACTCTTGACACTGAAGGTCTAGGGACCCAGTGTTTCATCTCTGCTTTGGGATCAATTTGCTTTAACTCAATGTTAAATTCCCAATTAATACAGCAGATAATTGATATATAAAATCTAAACTTAATAAGTCCATGAAAAAATATTAGTATTATACTTACGATATAGAAGCTAACCATCTGTCAATACAAGTAAAAGAACTAGCAGTGCTGCTTTCTATAAGCAAGACGTTGGAAATAGGTCAAACACAGAAAAATAAAAGTTAATTTTCATTTTAATAATCATTGTCCCCACATTTAATTTTAACCATTTTATGATGCCGTAGAAATACAAAAGACTGCATATATTTTTTGGAGATCTTTAGATATAATTTTATTTAAATTTTTTATTTTTAATTGGAGTACAATTGCTTTACAATATTATGTTGGTTTCTGCCACACATCAACATGAATGAACCATAGATACGCGTATGTTGCCTCCTTCTTGAACCAACCTTCCACTTCACACCCCATCCCTCCCCTCTAGGTTGTCACGGAACACTGGATTTGAGCTCCCTACATCATTAAGCAAATTTCCACTGGCTATCTAATTTTACATATGGTAATGTATATGTTTCCATAGTTCTCTTTTTGTCCCACCATCTCCTTCTCCCACTGTGTCTTCGAGTCTGTTCTCTACATATATATCTGTGTATCCACTGCTACCCTGCATATATGTTCATCAATACCATCTTTCTAGAAACCATATATATATATATGTTAATATATATTTGATTTCCTCTTTCTAACTTACTTCACTTTGTATAATAGGCTCTAAGCTCATCCACCTTATTAGAACTGAGTCCAATATGTTCCTTTATGTCTAAATAATTCTCCATTGTGTATATACACCACAACTTCTTATCCATTCATCAGTTAGTGGACATCTAGGTTGCTTCCATATTCTAGCTATTGTAAATAGCTCTACAATGAACATTGGAGTACATGTGTCCTTTTCAAATATGGTTTCCTCAGGGTAAATGCCCAGTAGTGGGAGTGTTGTGTCAAATGATAGTTTTATTCCTAGTTTTTTAAGGAATCCCCATACAGTTCTCCATAGTGGCTGTATCAATTTACATTCCCACCAACAGTGCAAGAGGGTTCCCTTTTCTCCACATTCTCTCCAGCATCTTTGTACGTAGACATTTTGATGGTGGCATTCTGACTGCTAAGAGTTGATACTTCGTTGTAGTTTTAGTTTGCACTTCTCTAATAATGAGTGAGGTTGAACATAATTTCATGTGTATATTAGCCATCTGAATGTCTTCTTTGGAGAAACGTCTGTTTAGGTTTCTGCCCACGTTTTGATTGGGTTTTTAATTTTTCTGCTGTTGAACAGAATGAGTTGCTTATATATTTTGGAGATTAATCCTTTGTCAGTTGTTTGATTTGCTATCATTTTCTCCCATCTGAAGGTTGTCTTTTCGCCTTATTTATAGTTTAATTTGCTGGCCAGCTTCCCTGGTGGGTCAGATGGTAAAGCGTCTGCCTGCAATGTGAGAGACCCAGATTTGATCCCTGAGTTGGGACAATCCCCTGGAGAAGGAAATGGCAACCCACTCCAGTATTCTTGCCTGGAAAATCCCATGGACAGAGAAGCCTGGTAGGCTACAGTCCACGGGGTCGCAAAGAGTTGGACATGACTGAGTGACTTCACTTTCTTTCTTTCTTTCTTGCTGGCCTGCACAAATTTGAAGTATATACCATCACCTTTGACCTAAGATACCCTTGCAAAGCTATAATCACAGTCAAGAAAGTTACCAAAAGTTTAATATAGCTCTTGGTAATCCTTTCTCCTTTCCTTCTAGCCAACCTGTAATCCCATCTTTCATATGCTTTTTGTCACTATAGGTTAGTTTGAATTTTCTAGAAATTTATATGAATAAAATAATATATTGATAGTATATACTATCTTTCATCTGATTTCTGTCACTCGGTGTCATTGGTTTTAGGGTCATCATATAGCTATGCACATAAAACTTCCACTCTTTTTATTACAAAGTTGTATCACAGTATTTATGGGCTTGCCAGGTTGCTCAGTGGTAAAGAATGTGCCTGCCAATGCAGGAGACACAGGTTTGGTCCCTGAATGAGGAAGATACCCTGGAGGAGGAAACGGCAACCCACTCCAGTATTCTCCCCTGGAGAATGCCATGGCCAGAGGAGCCTGGCAGGCTACAGTCAAAGGGGTCACAAGAGTCAGACATGATTTAGTGAATGAGAGCTTTCACACACACACACATACACACACACACACACACACACACACACACACACACACATTCTAGTGTCTGGACACACTGCAGTGTGTTTATCCATCTCCCTTTTCATAGACTATTGGTTGTTTCCAGTTTGAAGCTATTGTAACTAAAACTATTATGAGCAGTCATGCACAGGTCTTTAAATGGACATATGCTCACTTTTTTCTTGTGAAACACCTAGGAGTGGAATGCCTAGATCATGTATTATATATGTACTTAAAGTTTTAGAAAACTGTCAAATTGTTTACCAAAGTGGTTTTTACCATTTTGTATTCCAGCAGCAAACATATAATGATTGCAGTGCTTCTGTATTCTTGCCTAAACTTGGTATGGCCATTCTTTTTAGTTTGGTGATTCTAATAGGCATGGGATAGCATGTCATTGTTTTTAATTGGCGTCATCCTGATGACAAATGATTGACTTAAAGCTGAGGGGTGTGTTTACATTTGCACTGAGATGAGCTTTTTTGTTTTCTCCCTGCCCCTTGCCTCCTTCCCTCAATTTCTTTGTGTCATTGCTAGTGATGAATACTGGTATGATTTTAAAGCATTTTAATATCTTTGAGTAAAAGAGAGGGAGAGTTTTGTTATCATCCCATAGTTTACCATCTTCAAGAGGAAGTTTTTCCAGTTTTTGACTATTATTCCGATTTGTAAGTATTTCTCTGTAAATACTCCATTCCTTTAGATAAATTAGTGATTTATAGATGAGATAATCTTGCAAGTTCTACTTCCTTGAATAAACCATAGCAGACACAATATCTGTAGATAAATCAGAGATTATGCTGCCTTCATAATAGAAGATCACTGTTTTTGAAGGAACATTCAGTAAAGAAAATGAAATTGTTGAAAATAAAAAAAATATACAAACAGATATGAAAAATTCAGTGCAGAATTTCAAAGATAAATTGACAAAATCTCCCTAACTAGTAGCACAAATGAAAAAGAAAGAACAGAAGAGAAAAATAATTTTAAGAAATTGTATGACCAATTCAAAACGTCAAAGATTTCTTGACAACCAATCTTGAGTTATCATTTCCAGAATGATTCAATCAGACAAGAAAAATTGCTTGAGTGAGGCATGGAATTAGAACTGAACATTCCAGGAAATGTATCCACAGGATGAGAATAGTTTATTCCTTTTATAGTAATATATATATGGTTACCTAGATGTAATTAATCAGTTCCTAGTTAAATGAAGAAAGTATAATAAAATATATATGAAGAACAGTAGAAAATTTTATTATAAAGATGGGAAGGCTGTTACTTAAAATATAGACATTTCTGATATTAATGATGTGAACTTAGTCTTTAAGACATTACTGTAAATCTAAGCAGTTTAACATTCCATTAAAATCTCTTCACTCAACAACATTACTAGAGTTATTGTTTGCATATTTCAGGTGTCTATGCCTTCTTTATGCCACATTTGTTGGAACAATGAGAAGTTTATGAAGCACAGACCACAGATAATTTTTCATTCCATCACTACAGTAATGGGAGAAAGAATCATTTATACTTCAGTGAGCTTTTTGGAAGTCTATTTTGGTTCCATAGAAATGTATATCCACTCGTCTTGAAATTAAGACATGTATGTTAACATATAGTCCTTAATGTGGAGTTTCAGAAATCACCTTCTTTTGTCCGTTTGATAACCAAAGTTATCTCTTCACCACTCCCTCAACCACCCAGGCCAGACTGAGAATGTGATATTCATGCTGGTTTTGTTTTTGATGACAATTGCACATGTCATCATTTTCATCCCTTCATCCCTTCTCATGCATCCAGCTTCCCTAATAATCTGCTGAACAAGATTTCACTGGTTCTTCAGCCTCATGTAAAATTGTATCATAAATAGCGTATGCTCTAGAAGGTATTTGTTGCCATTCATAATCAAAATTAATATGTTGTTTTGATGAAGAAACTATTTTCAATGTGACATATATCTATACATATCACTCAGTCTGAAAGCTGAGATCATTTCAGGTTCCTTGTTAATTGTTGTTGTTCAGCCACTCAGTCGTGCCCAGTTATTTGTGACCCCCCCATGGACTGCAGCACACAGGCTTCCCTGTCCTTCACTATCTCCTGGAGCTTGCTCAAACTCATGTCCATTGAGTCAGTGATGCCATCCAACCATCTCGTCCTCTGTCTTCCCCTTCTTCTCCAACATTTAATCTTTCCCAGCATCAGGGTCTTTTCTAATGAGTAAGCTCTTTGCATCAGGTGGCCAAAGTATTGGAGTTTCAACTTTAGCATCAGTCCTCCCAATGAATATTCAGGATTGATTACCTTTAGGATTGATTGGTTTGATCTCCCTGCAGTCCAAGGGACTCTCAAGAGTCTTCTCCAACACCACAGTTGAAAAGCATCAGTTCTTTAGTGCTCAGCCTTCTTTATGATCCATCTCTCATATCCATACATGACTAGTGGGAAAGCCATGGCTTTGACTACATGGACCATTGTTGGCAAAGTAATGTCTCTGCTGTTTAATACGCTGTCTAGGTTGGTCATAGATTTTCTTCCAAGGAGCAAGTGTCTTTTAATTTCATGGCTGCAGTCACCATCTGCAGTGAATTTGGAGCCCAAGAAAAGAAAGTCTATCACTGTTTCCATTGTTTCCCCGTCTATTTGCCATGAAGTGATGGAACCAGATGCCATGATCTTCGTTTTTTGAATGTTCAGCTTTAAGTCAGCTTTTTCACTCACCTCTTTCACTTTAATCAACAGGCTCTTCAGTTTCTCTTCACTTTCTGCCATGATGGTGGTGTAATCTGCATATCTGAGGATATTGATTATTACTCCTGGCAGTCTTGATCCCAGCTTGTGCTTCATTCAGCCAAGCATTTCACATGATGTTAAACTGCATAGAATTTAAATAAGGCTGTGAAAATATACACCCTTGATGTACTCCTTTCCCAATTTGGAACCAGTTCATTGTCCCATGTCTGGTTCTAACTGTTGCTTCTAGACCTGCATACAGGCTTGGCAAGAGTCAAGTCTGATGGTCTGGTATTCCAATCTCTTTTAAGAATTTTCTACAGTTTGTTGTGATCCACACAGTCAAAAGCTTTAGTATAATCATTGAAGCAGAAATAGACATTTTCTGAAATTCTCTTTATTTTTCTTGTGACTATTTAACTAAAATATTTTTTGAATTTATTTAGAATCACGGCCTCTATATTTTCCTTATTATGTAGTATAATGTAATTTCAGTTATTTCCTTAGGCTCTATACAATGTTACTATTAACAGATGATAAAGTTAACTATGACTTTGTTGCCCAGACTTTTATTTATTACAAGAAATATATTTATTGATAAGAATATACCCCACACACACATCTTAGCTTCAGTTATGTTTTCTTTGCTAATCTTCCTTTCTCTTGCTGCTTTGATTCTAATTTACCTTTTTACCAGTGGTTTCTTTATTTTCTTTGCATTTTTTTCCACTCTTTGGTGGGTTTGATCTCAACTTTTTCTCTGTATACTTCAAATGACATGGGCATGCAATTTGATCATGTTGCCTTATTTTTTTAGAAGAGATAAAAAATGTTCAAGCCATGGAACTCTGACAGTTTGTGAAAATTATACAAAGAAGAATGCTAACAGGTCAAGTAAGATACTTTTGACAGTAATGTTCTATTTAAAAATAAAAAGTTGTCACTTCCTGGGGAATTCACTGCATAGGAATTAAATCAAGCACTTCCCTTTAGAGGAGTGAGGATTGAAGGAGAGATAAGATGCAGAATTCTTATTGTATATGTTACACATACTTTCTGAACAAGACTTAGTCCTGCTTATCATTAGACCTTAGGATTAAGAAAAATTTTTATTTGTAACTGTGTAGGTAAAACCAGTGTGCACCAGTGATGAATTAAGTTAAATAAGCTTTTAAATGGTTGGGATGCTGAGGCAAAATATTTCTTAACATAACTTCTCCTGTATTGTCTGAAAACAATGTAGCTTTTCATGATAATTCAAAGAATAACTACACAATTAGGAAACAAAGCCTCTCCCCAAGATCATATTAAAGCTGAAAAATGATAGAACACTAAGATTTCTATATAAATGTGTCTCTTTTAGACATTGTTTTGTTGTTTAGTTGCTAAGTTGTGTCCGACTTCTTGTCACCCCATGGACTATAGCGCACCAGGCTACTCTGTCTATGGAATTCTCCAGGCAAGAATACTGGAGTGGGTTGCCATTTCCTTCTCCAGGGATCTTACTATAACCCAGGGATCGAACCCACATCTCCTGAATTGGCAGGCAGATTCTTTACCACCAAAAAAACTGGGAAGCATTTTAGACATAGGTGATTCTTAATTTCTTTCACAGCAAATCCTTATCAACAACATCGATTCATTTATATAGATTTATATCAGCTCTACTTTAAAGATCTGTGCTCAGAATGAATGTAAATACTTCTTGCTACTTAACTCCTTATAGGCTAAATCAAAATATAAGTAAGGTTTTTAATATAAAAAATACCCATATCTCTGGCATCTCTTCTTTTTAAAAATGAAGTTTCTATAATCAGACAATGGAGATGTAATTACAAACAATGAATGGTTATTATTAATATATGATTGCATTATTATTGTTAGGTAACCAAGTTAGTGTTAGTTTATTCTGTAACCAAATGTGTATAGTTTTAGTTTTCCCCAGCTGTGTACTCCTTTAACATTGTAGTAACTGTTCTAGGAATTTTACATTTCCAAATACACATTTAACTCAGCTCATCTCACTACATAAAACATCCCAATCACACACATAATAACATTGCCACCAATAAGGAAGCAAGCACTCCCAAGATTTTAACTTGGATTACTTTATGGACTAGTGATTGGTCCCTTGAGAAATGACCACTTAAAGATACCCCTTTCAATCCAAGATCATACTCTGTTACTCCGATTATTTAGTTATCTATTAACTTCTTTCCTTATTTTGGGGGGCTGCAAAATCACTACAGATGGTGATTGCACCCATGAAATTAAAAGACGCTTATTCCTTGGAAGAAAAGTTATGACCAACCTAGATAGCATATTCAAAAGCAGAGACATTACTTTGCTGACTAAGGTCCGTCTAGTCAAGGCTATGGTTTTTCCAGTAGTCATGTATGGATGTGAGAGTTGGACTGTGAAGAAAGCTGAGCGCCGAAGAATTGATGCTTTTGAACTGTGGTGTTGGAGAAGACTCTTGAGAGTCCCTTCTGGACTCCAAGAGAGATCCAACTAGTCCATTCTGAAGGAGATCAACCCTGGGATGTCTTTGGAAGGAATGATACTAAAGTTGAAACTCCAGTACTTTGGCCACCTCATGCAAAGCGTTGACTCATTGGAAAAGACTCTGATGCTGGGCGGGATTGGGGACAGGAGGCAAAGGGGACGACAGAGGATGAGATGGCTGGATGGCATCACGGACTCGATGGACATGAGTCTGAGTGACCTCCAGGAGTTGGTGATGGACAGGGAAGCCTGGCGTGCTGCGATTCATGGGGTCACAAAAAGTCAGACATGACCGAGCGACTGAACTGAACTGAACTTCTTTCAGCAAAGTTTCTTATATTGTCAGTATGGGGAGCAACCTTGTGCATATTTTGTTAGGTTTATTCCTAGGTAATTGCTATTTTCATGTTATTTTAAAAAGCATATTTCAAATTTGTTGTTAGTACATTAAGAGTTGGTTCTATATTGACCTTTATCAGTAAAAATTGACAAAGTTACATCAGTTTTCATAGTTTTCCAGTTTTGTCTCTTTTTTTGGTACACATTCATGTCATTTAAAATGAATTAGTCTTTATTCTTCCTTTACAGTATTTACAGCTCTTATTTCTTCTTAAAGACATTTCTCTTGATTGCCCCAGGTAGATAGGATCAAGATTGCAGATTGAGTAGAGTTAAAAACACTTGACATTTTCTTGTTTTCAGCCTCGGTGTGGAAAGTGTTCTGCTTCACCAATAATATATGATATTTCCCCCATTGTTCATGTGGTTACCCTTTATTATTTATTTAAAGTCCCCTTCTGCTCCTAGGTTACTGGAAGTTTCCATTATTGTTGAGTTTTATCAAACAATTTTTTTGGTAAATATTGAAATAATATGACCTATTCCTCAATGTGAGTTATATTGATGAATTTGAATGTTAAGTCAACATTGTATTGCTGGAATAAATCCCAATTGGTCATTATAAGCTGTCTTTTAAAATATTGGTAGATTCATTTTGCTAATCTTTTGTTACTTTTTTTTTTTAATCTATATTCCTGAGAGACATAGATCTGATCTTTTCCTTTCCTGTAATACTCTTACCTGGTTTTGATATCAGGCTTATGCTGATACTCTAAAAAGATATTTTTAGTCTCTCTTTTCTAAAAATATTCCCGTAAAGATGGCACTATTTCTCACTTTGACGTTCGGAAAAATAAATTCATCAGGGAATCCATGTAGGTCTGGAGTTTTCCTTTTCATTTTAGTGTAATGCCCTCAAGGTCTATTCACATTGTCTCAAATAGAAGGATTTTCTTCTTTCTGATAGGTGAAGAATAACCTGTTGTAAATGCTAATCAAAATAAGTTGGCAGAGAAGACAAATGTTCAGTGATATCACTTTATATATTAATGTAAAAATCCTTAGTCCATAGAGGAAGAGTGAAGTGGTGATAATGAGTGGCTAGGGTTGAGGGAAATCAGGAGATATTGGTCAAACAACACAAACTGTGAATTGTAAGAGGAGTAAGTTCTGGAATCTTTTGTCACCTAAATAGTCCATTTTATTATTTCCTGTTTTTCCTTGGTTAGGTTTAGTGTTGTGCATTCCTACGAGGTTTTCAACTGTCACCCTAGAGATTCCAGTAGGGATTATTGATTTATTACACTCTACTTTAATTAGAACTTTTACCACTTTCAGAAAAATTCAAAACCAACAACTCACCACCTTTCCACCCATGCCTCCAACTCCGGCCATAACAAACCTTAGCTCGAATTCCTAGTCACGCTTTATACTCTCAGGTTTCTGAACACGCCTGTGACACTTCTGCCCGTTTACCTTTAGCCTTCCTTACCTCTACTGAGAGGTCCCATATCATTGAGAGACATTCCTCATGCATTAATTAATTAAGTACATTCATTCATCTCCCCATGTATTCGTCTCACAGAAATGCTGTGGGGCAAGCCACATGATCAGTACTGTACTAAGACTTATAGACTCATAGATAGCAAGACATTGTCCATCCCTCCAGGATCTCATGGACAATCATACTTCTTTTTTAACCACAATGATCTGCTTTTTAAAAATTTTTTCTGTTAAACATGATATCATAGGTAATAACTCATGTTCATCATTTAATCCCCAGCTCCTGTCTCAGAGTAGTTGCTTAATATGTGATTTTGAATAAATACATGAGTATCTTTATTTCTTCCCTGGTGGCTCAGATGGTAAAGAATCTGCTTGCAATGCAGGAGACATGGGTTCGATCCCTGGGTCTGGAAGATCGCCTGGAGGAGGAAATGGCAATCCACTCTAGTATTCTTGCCTGGGAAATCCCATGCACAGGGGAGCCTGGTAGGGGGTATAGTCCATGGGGTCAAAAAGAGTCAGATATGACTGAGCAACAAACACTTTCACTTTCACTTTCAATGAACCCAAATCTTATCACTTCTTTATCTGTATAAGGCTCAAAAATGTTTATTAGGTTATCTGCTATGTGGCAGGAACTCTTCCAGGTCCTGGGGATATTTGGGGACACAGAAGAAAGGCCCTACTTGCATGAAGCTTCTATCTCAATTGAAAGATTGCTGATAAACAGGCAAAAACATAAATGTAGAATAGCAAGCTATATGTAGTTTATATATATATATACATATATATATGTATATATATAAGCAGATTTGGGATCTAGAGAGGGTGTGGAGTGCTGTGTATGATGGTTTAAGATGTGTTGATTATGAAAAACCTCTCCAAAAAAAATTAAATCTGATCAAAGGCTTGATTATATAGATTTTTAATGAATTTTTATTGGAGTTTAGTTGCTGTATAATATTGTCTTAGTTTCCACTGGACAGCAGAATGAATCAGCTGTTTGTAAACATGTATCTCCCCTTCCTTTTGTGCTTCCCATTCAGGTCTCCACAGAGCACTGAGTTTCCTGTGCTATATACACAGTAGGTTCTCATTAGTGACCTATTTTATACACAGTATCAATAGTGTGTCTATGTCAATCCCAATCTCCCAGCTCACCCCACCCACCCTTTCCCTCTCACGGTCCATATATTTATTCTCTACATCAGTATCTTTCTTTCTGCTTTGCAAATAATGTCACTTGTACCATCATTTTCTAGATTCCACATGTATGTGTTAATAGACACTATTTTTTTTTTTTGGTCTTTCTGACTTTTCACTCTGTATGACAGTCTCTAGGCCCCTTGGTGTCTCTGTAAATGGCACTATCTTGTTCTTTTCTCTGGGTGAGTATTATCCCATTGTATGTGTGTCCTACATCTTTATCTGCTCATCTGTCAATGAGTATTTAGGTTCTTTCCATATTTTGACTATTTTAAATAGTGTTGCTATGAACATTGGGAAGCCTATCTTTTCAAATTAGAGTTTTTCCCTTTTCAGATCTATGACCAGAATTGGGATTGCTAGATCATATGGCAATTCTGGAGAAGGCCATGGCACCCCACTCAAGTACTCTTGCCTGGAAAATCCCATGGACGGAGAAACCCATTAGGCTGCAGTCCATGGAGTCCCTAAGAGTCGAGCACGACTGAGCGACTTCACTTTCACTTTTCACTTCATGCATTGGAGAAGGAAATGGCAACCCACTCCAGTGTTCTTGCCTGGAGAATCCCAGGGATGGGGGAGCCTGGTGGGCTGCCGTCGATGGGGTCACACAGAGTCGTACATAACTGAAGCAACTTAGCAGCAGCAGCAGCATGGCAATTCTATTTTTACTTTTATATGTGGCATTTTAAGGCAAGAAAGAAAATGACAAATTATTCATTAAATGTCAATCCTATAATGCTTAGCCATTTGTTTAATGATAAAGTGATGTTTTCCTCACATCTCACACCAGAACAAGTTCCAGATGGTTCAAAAATTTTAATGAATAAAACAAAACAAAATGTTAGTAAAACAATTCATAAATGAATTTTTAAAATAATAGTACAGTTGCTGCTGCTGCTGCTAAGTCCCTTCAGTCGTGTCCGACTCTGTGCGACCCCACAGACGGCAGCCCACTGGGCTCTCCCGTCCCTGGGATTCTCCAGGCAAGAACACTGGAGTGGGTTGCCATGTCCTTCTCCAATGCATGAAAGTGAAAAGTGAAAGTGAAGTCGTTCAGTTGTGTCCGACTCTCAGCGACCCCATGGACTGCAGCCCACCAGGCTCCTCTGTCCGTGGGATTTTCCAGGCAAGAGTACTGGAGTGAGGTGCCATTGCCTTCTCCAAGCCTGCTGCTGCTGCTGCTAAGTCGCTTCAGTTGTGTCCGACTCTGTGCGACCCAATAGACGGCAGCCTACCAGGCTCTCCTGTCCCTGGGATTCTCCAGGCAAGAACACTGGAGTGGGTTGCCATTTACTTCTCCAAATAGTACAGTTGGACCTGATTTATCTATAAATGTAATGTGTAAACAAGAAACTATGTAAAAAAGTAAACTAATCTGGATGGAAAAAAATCTTAAATTTATCTTGATCCACTCTGATAATCCCTTGTAATTGATGCATTAAGCCATTGATATTCAAAGTGATTGCTGGTATAGTTTTCATTAATCTCTATCATATTCATTGCTGTTTTGTTTGTCATCTTTGTTCCTTGTTTGTCTTATACTTCTCTGTCTTTTGTGCTTTGAACTGAGCATTTTATATGATACCATTTTTCTCCACTTCTTAGTATACCAGTTATGCTTCTTTTTTTTTTCAACTAAAGAAATTTATTTACTTTTTTTCTAGGTACACAGATGACAAAGTTATAAAAAGTTTTGATACATAGGAAAAGCCTTCTGTCCAACTCTTTTTGCTAAATGAATCACAATAATTTTTACATCATCACAATAATTTTTAAAACACTACACAGCTTTCTTGGGCTGAAGTGATCACAAGAACATACTGATACTGGTATATTCCAGCTACTTACTTCTGAACTGTGGTGTTGGAGAAGACTCTTTCTTCTTTTTTTTTTTTTTTTTTTATGGAGAAGACTCTTGAGAGTCTCCTGGACAGCAAGGAGATCCAACCAGTCCATCCTAAAGGAAATCAGTCCTGAATATTCACTGGGAGGACTGATGCTGAAGCTGAAACTCTAATACTTTGACCACCTGATGCAAAGAACTGACTCATTTGAAAAGACCTTGATGCTGGGAAAGATTGAAGGCAGGAGGAGAATGGGACAGACAGAGGATGAGATGGTTGGATGGCATCACCAACTCAGTGGACATGAGTATGAGTAAACTCCAGGAGTTGGTGATGGACAGGGAGGCCTGGCATGCTGCAGTCCATGGGGTTGTGAAGAGTCAGACAAACTGAGCGACTGAACTGAACTGAGCTGAACATTGTTTAAAAACAGCAATGGAGAAAAGTGTTATTTAAATATTGATTTCATATACAGAAAGTGAAATGTTGTTAACTTGCTTGATAGTTTCTTGTTTCTCTATCAATTTTAAATTGAGATAACATGGACTCAGATAGCTATGCTTCTTTGTAACTTTTTTAGTGGTTGCCCTAGAGTTTGCAGCGCATTTACAGCTAATGCAACTCCACTTATAAATAAAACTACAGCATTTAAAGTGGAGTGTTATACCTTAAAATCATAAAATGATCCTAATTTTTAATTCGTTTCTCCTATGTCTTGTTTTGGTAATTGGCCTGCAAGGTGTACCCTGATTTTCGAGGATTTGTGGTTTGGAGTCTGATATTCATTTGGGGAAATTCTCTGTCATTGTTTTTTCAGATATTATCAGGTATCAATTTTCTCTCTTCTCCTGTTCGCATTGTATGTGCACATGTGCATGGTCAGTTGCTAAGTCGTGTCAGACTCTTTTCAACCTCATGGGCTGTGGCCCGCCAGGTTCCTCTGTCCATGGGATTTTCCAGGCAAGAGTACTGGAGTGGGTTGTCATTTCTTCCTCCAAGGAATCTTGCCGACCCAGGGATCAAACCTGCGTCTCCCATGTCTCCTGAATGAGCAGGCGTGTTCTTTACCACTGAGCCACCTGGGAAGCCCTCCCATTAGGTTTATGTTACACCTTTTGTAGTAATCCCACAGTATTTGGATATTCTATTCCTCAAGTTTTTGTTCTGTTCGCTTTTTGGATTTTCATGTTTCTATTGTTAAATCCTCTGGCTCAAAGAACCTTTCCTCAGCTATACTCAGTCTACTAGGAATCCATCAAAAGCATTCTTCATTTCTGTTTTTTTTTTTTTTTCTTTTTTATCACTAGGTCTATATTTTGTTCTTTCATTGAATTCCGGGCTCTCTGTTTATATGGCCCATCTGTTCTTGCATGCTGTCTACTTTATCCATTAGATCCTTAGCATATTAATCATAGTTGTTTTCAACTCCTGGCCTGGTCATTCCACAGTTCTTGCCGTGTCTCATTCTGATGCTTCTTGTTGTTCAGTCTTGAGTCATGTCCGACTCTGCAATGCTATGGACTGCACAGCACTCCAGGCTCCCATGTCCTCCACTATCTCCCAGAGCTTGCTCAAATTCATGTCCATTGAGTCGGTGATGCCATCCAACCATCTCATCCTCTGCTGCCTCCTTCTCCTCCTCCCTACAATCTTTCCCAGCATCAGTGTCTTTTCTAATGAGTCATCTCTTCCCATCAGGTGGCCAAAGTATTGGAGCTTCAGCTTCAGCATCAGATCTTCCCTTGAATATTCAGGGTTCTTTCCTTTAGGATTGACTATTTTGATCTCTGATGAAACGTGGTCCACTGGAATAGAGAATGTCAAACCATTTCAGTATTCTTACCTCAAGAAGCTCAATTCTGATGCTTACTGTCTTTAAATTGTGATTATTTTTTTTTTTTTTTGCCTTTTTGGCATGCCCTGTGATTTTTTTGTTTTCTTTGAAAGCTAGACGTGATGTACTTGGTAAAAGAAACTGCTGTAAACATGCCTTTTGTGATGTGGTGTAGAGGTGTGTGGGAGGGCATATTTTCCTCCCCACTCTGGTTGGGCAGGATAGTTACCATGGGCTCAAGTCAGGAATTCCCTTCTCTTAGGTCTGTTATGCTCAAAGGATACACCTGAGCAAGTGGGCTTTGATTAACTAGGTTCCCCAGAGGGCAGGCCTTGTTGATGGGAATAACCAGGCATACTTCAAAATGGTTTCTTCTATCTTCTTCCTGCCAAGAACACAAGAGAATTTTTCTCTGATATCTACTCTGTGAGCTTTGTTGAGCTCCTGGAGATAAATATCACAATAAAATTGAAGCCTCTCTATGACTGAATCCTTGGAGACCTTTTACCTCTCTCAGGCTTGCCTGCTCTGAGTCTCCAGCAATTTGTCAATTACAGTTCAGATTTCCTACCCTGGACAGCTGGTTCCTGGCATTTCTGCTCAAGAATTCTTGTTCTGGTAAGCCTGGGCTCCTGTTTCCCCCATCTGTCTCTCCTGTCCTGTGTCTACTCCTCTCTTCTGTATCCAAGAAGGGTTGTTGAGTCTGTTCAGCTTTTTATCTGCTGTTAGGACAGAAAGGAACTTTCCAAGCTCCTTCCAGGCCAAACCAGAAAACAGAAGTCTTAGATTTAAATGAAATGAACCTAGAAAATATTTACAACACAGGTTCTTAAAAAAGCTTTAGCAAACATAATATGTAAATTTCTCTTAAATGCAGATTGTCTTGTAAAATCTATGAAAATCTGTTTCAAAATGTAAGCAATATAGATGATAAATATATGTAAATTAATTTTGTTATTACTCAACAGAAGGGAAATTAAAGTTTGAATAATCTGTATTTTTACCAGCAAATTTCAAAGTATTCTATAATGCTTCTGGTGATGTTAGAAAACTATCTACTAACTCTAAAGATATTCTGGCAACTTTATTTGCAGGAATTATCCCCCCTCTTCCAAGTATACATACCTAGGAATCTTAAGCAAGCAAATATGTTTATTAAGATTATTTACAAACTAGAAAGTTGAAAATAACCTAGAAATATATTTTGATCAAATACTACAAATTGAAAGGGCATGGAATAATATCAACCATCAAGAAGTAAATGAAGTAATGCCTTTTTTTATTCAATTATGTTTGATAAAATCAAATTATAAGGCAGTATGTATATTATCAGTATATATATCTGCATAGAAATGTTTAAGCTCTTAGCTGTGGTTTTCGCTGAGAGGTGAGATTGTACTTTTTACTGCTGTGTTGCTTACTTTTTATTATGACTATGTTTCATTTCTCTAAATGAAATAAAATGATGATTTGATAAAATCTTGCTGCTGGAGCATTCTCTGGAGCCTAATAACAAGAGAGACTAAAGAAACACATTCACATCCTATTATCTGATCTAGAAGTGGAAATGGTTTTTAGGCAGACACTAATCCCTTTTTCTTTTCTCCTGATAGGGAAAGGTGAACACGGAAAACCTTACCCCCTCACTGAGGAAGACCACGATGACTCAGCTTACAGGGAAAATGGTTTCAATATTTTCGTCAGCAACAACATTGCTCTAGAGAGGTCCCTGCCAGATATCCGGCACGCCAAGTAAGTGTCCACTCGCCCATGTGCAGGGTGGTGTCCCTTGTCTCTTTTGATTCATTGTGTTTCATGTATATAATGGTGAGTTATACAATTAAAAACTTTACCTATTAATTTTATAGAAGCCATTTATATTCCATTATTTTATATATACTTTTGGGTTTAGGGGGTTTTATTGAGGTGGCACCCCACTGCAGTACTCTTGCCTGGAAGATCCCATGGACGGAGGAGCCTGGTGGTCTGCAGTCCATGGGGTCGCTAAGAGTCAGACACGACTGAGCGACTTCACTTTCACTTTTCACTTTCATGCATTGGAGAAGGAAATGGCAACCCACTTCAGTGTTCTTGCCTGGAGAATCCCAGGGATAGGGGAGCCTGGTGGGCTGCCATCTATGGGGTCACAGAGTCGGACATGACTGAAGTGACTTAACAGCAGCAGCAGTAGATAATTTACAATGTTGTGTTAGCTTCAGATGTATGTGTATATATATATGACTGAATTACTTTGCTGTGACATCATGTAATTGAGTTTGAGCAAACTCCAGGAGACAGTGAATGACAGGGAAGTCTAATGTGCTAGAGTCCACGGGGTCTGAAAACAGTCAGACATGACTCAGCAACTAAACAACAAATGGTCTATATATATACGTATAACTTCAGATGGATAGCATATATGTATATGACGAGTTACTTTGCTATATATCTATATATATACATCTATCTGTATACTATTTTTCAGATTCTTTTTCTTAATGAAACTTATAGTTACCAAAGTGGAAAGAGTGTAGAGGGATAAATTAGGAGTTAGTTCTATACACATTACCATATATAAAACAGACAACCAACATAACCTTAGGTATTTTTTATTTAACCTGAAACAGCCTCTAAAATTCCAAAAGATTAACTCTTGATGCTCAGAAGTTTAATAACCATTTTCATTATTGAGTTGGTGGTATGATCTCCATTTAAATTGAAATGTTCTCAGATGACATCTGTACCTTTGCCTTTGATCACATAGATTGTGAAGTGCTCATTTTTCTTTAGTGATTAGTGCTATTAGAACTGTCTGCCTGTGCATGCCTTGGACTGACTGCATTCTCATGTCAGCCGTTATCATGCCATTATTGTTACATTTTCTATAGAAAATGCCTGAAGTGAACACATCCATCATCTCAAGGGAATGGTTGGTTACTCCCATCACTTAGGAATTGCTTGTCACTTGTCAGTTGACAGTGTATTCAGCTTTTCCTGAATTGAAGCTAAATATTAGAATCTGAATGGAAACAAGACGACTATTACCTACAGTTGGAGGAAAGCCTTCTCTCTGTCCACCCTAAGCTAATGCTGACCTTGCTTAGTGTACCTTTTTTCTCAGTGCAATTCAGTTCAGTCGCTGAGTCGTGTCCGACTCTTTGCGACCCCATGAATTGCAGCACGTCAGGCCTTCCTGTCCATCACCAACTCCCAGAATTCACTCAGAGTCCTGTCCATCGAGTCGATGATGCCATCCAGCCATCTCATCCTCTGTCGTCCCCTTCTCTTCCTGCTCCCAATCCCTCCCATCATCAGAGTCTTTTCCAATGAGTCAACTCTTTGCATGAGGTGGCCAAAGTACTGAGGTTCAGCTTTAGCATCATTCCTTTCAAAGAAATCCCAGGGCTGATCTCCTTCAGAATGGACTTGTTAGATCTCCTTGCAGTCCAAAGGATTCTCAAGAGCCTTCTCCAACACCACAGTTCAAAAGCATCAATTCTTCAGCGCTCAGCTTTCTTCACAGTCCAACTCTCACATCCATACATGACCACAGGAAAAATCATAGCCTTGACTAGACGGACCTTTGTTGGCAAAGTAATGTTTCTGCTTTTCAATATGCTATCTAGGTTAGTCATAACTTTTCTTCCAAGGAGTTAAGCGTCTTTTAATGTCATGGCTGCAGTCACCATCTGCAGTGATTTTGGAGCCCAAAAAATTAAAGTCTGACACTGATTCCACTGTTTCCCCATCTATTTCCCATGAAGTGATGGGACCAGACGCCAAGATCTTCGTTTTCTGAATGTTGAGCTTTAAGCCAACTTTTTGACTCTCCTTTTTCACTTTCATCAAGAGGCTTTTTAGTTCCTCTTCACTTTCTACTGTAAGGACGGTGTCATCTGCATATTTGAGGTTATTGATATTTCTTCCGGCAATCTTGATTCCAGCTTGTGCTTCCTCCAGCCCAGCGTTTCTCATGAGGTACTCTGCATATAAGCTAAATAAGCAGGGTGACAATATACAGCCTTGACATACTTCTTTTCCTATTTGGAACCAGTCTGTTGTTCCATGTCCAGTTCTAACTTTTGCTTCCTGGCTTGCATACAGGTTTCTCAAGAGGCAGGTCAGGTGGTTTGGTATTCCGATCTCTCAGAACTTTCCACAGTTTATTGTGATCCACACAGTCAAAGACTTTGGCATAGTCAATAAAGCAGAAATAGATGTTTTTTCTGGAACTCTCTTGCTTTTTCCATGATCCAGCAGATGTTGACAAATTGATCTCTGGTTCCTCTGCCTTTTCTAAAACCAGCTTGAACATCTAGAAGTTCATGGTTCACATACTGCTGAAGCCTGGCTTGTAGAATTTTGAGCATTTCTTTACTGGCGTGTGAGATGAGTGCAATTGTGCGGTAGTTTGAGCATTCTTTGGCATTGCCTTTCTTTGGGATTGGAATGAAAACTGACCTTTTCCAGTCCTGTGGCCACTGCTGAGTTTTCCAAATTTGCTGGCATATTGAGGGCAGCACTTTCACAGCATCATCTTTTAGGATTTGAAATAGCTCAACTGGAATTCCATCACCTCCACTAGCTTTGTTTGTAGTGATGTTTTCTAAGGCCCACTTGACTTCACATTCCAGGATGTCTGGCTCTAGATGAGTGATCACACTATCGTGATTATCTGGGTCATGAAGATCTTTTTTGTACAGTTCTTTTGTGTGTTCTTGCCACCTCTTCTTAATATCTTCTGCTTCTGTTAGGTCCATACCATTTCTGTCCTTTATCGAGCACATCTTTGCATGAAATATTTCCTTGGTATCGCTAACTTTCTTGAAGAGATCTCTAGCCTTCCCCATTCTGTTGTTTTCCTCTATTTTTTTGCATTGATCACTGAAGAAGGCTTTCTTATCTCTCCTTGCTATTCTTTGGAACTCTGCATTCAGATGCTTATATCTTTCCTTTTCTCTTTGCTTTTCGCTTCTCTTCTTTTCACAGCTATTTGTAAGGCCTCCTCAGAGAGCCATTTTGCTTTTTTGCATTTCTTTTCCATGGGGATGGTCTTGATCCCTGTCTCCTGTACAATGTCACGAACCTCAGTCCATAGTTCATCAGGCACTCTATCTATCAGATCTAGTCCCTTAAATCTATTTCTCACTTCCACTGTATAATCATAAGGGATTTGATTTAGGTCATACCTGAATGGTCTAGTGGTTTTCCTTACTTTCTTCAATTTAAGCCTGAATTTGGCAATAAGGAGTTCATGATCTGAGCCACAGTCAGCTCCTGGTCTTGTTTTTGTTGACTGTAGAGAGCTTCTCCGTCTTTGGCTGCAAAGAATATAATCAGTCTGATTTCGGTGTTGACCATCTGGTGATGTCCATGTGTAGAGTCTTCTCGTGTTGTTGGAAGAGGGTGTTTGCTATGGCCAGTGCATTATCTTGGCAAAACTCTATTATCCTTTGCCCTGCTTCATTCCACATTCCAAGACCAAATTTGCCTGTTACTCTAGGTGTTTCTTGACTTCCTAGTTTTGCATTCTAGTCCCCTATAATGAAAAGGACATCTTTTTGGGGTGTTAGTTCTAAAAGGTCTTGTAGATCTTCATAGATCCAGTGGACCACATTCTGTCAGACCTCTCCACCATGACCCACCCATCTTGGGTGGCCCCACAGGGCATGGCTTAGTTTCATTGAGTTAGACAAGGCTGTGGTCCTAGTGTGATTAGATTGACTAGTTTTCTGTGAGTATGGTTTCAGTGTGTCTGTCCTCTGATGCCCTCTTGCAACACCTACCATCTTACAGGATTTCTCTTACCTTGGACATGGAGTATCTCTTCATGGCTGCTCCAGCAAAGCACAGCCGCTGCTCCTTACCTTGGATGAGGGGTATCTCCTCACCACCGCCCCTCTTGACTGTGGAATAGCTCCTCTAGGCCCTCCTGTGCCCGCGCAGCCACTGCTCCTTGGACGTGGGGTTGCTCCTCCTGACTGCTGCCCCTGGCCTTGGGCTGGGGGTTGCTCCTCTTGGCTGTTCCTGCACCATTGCAGCCTGGCACTCTTGGCCGCTGCCCCTGACCTCGGACGTGGAGTAGCTCCTCTTGGCCGCCACCCCTGGGGCATGGGGTCCTCCGGCTTCTGCCCCTCACCTCAGACGTGGAGTAGCTCCTCTCAGCCACACGTGCCATCGCAGCCCCCAGCGCTTGTATGCCGTTGCAGCCCTCCATGCTGTTACAGTTTTCTTTTTTAGCATATGCAATGCCCAAAGTATGCCAGGAACATGAATGTGATCAGAATTTGGAGCAGTGGTATTGTCCTGCATACTTGATAAATCTATCCAACTAATATAATATATTGACCTCAGCATTTCATCCTCCTTCAGAAACACTGGTGTGAAAAAAAGAAAATCAGAGAAGATTAAGGGCATACTTAGGACTAGGACTCTAAATTAAACTAATAGCATACATTAAATAAAGCTTTGTGCAAAAGCAGTTAGCCCTTTAGGAACAAAAAATCAGTAAATTCTGGTTTAGCCAACTGTTTGTTAGTTGCTTTGCTATATTGTGTCTTTATAAATTTTATTTTAAAATGTAAAACTCAACAGTTTTCTCCTTCAGTTTTATGTGAATTTGCATTTTCTAATATGGTTAACCAAAGGATTCATGTGAAGAAAAAATTAATTTTCCCCTAAACTGAATGCTTTATATATTGTCTAGCCCTTTTATCTAGCAAAATTATTCCCTTGTCACCTGAAATTATCTATGGTAATTTCTACTGACCAAGAATGTTTCTAGTTATGAGAAATTTTAATACCTAATTGCACACCATCAAAGATGCATTAAATTGCATTGTTGGCATAATATCCTCAGAGCATAATTTCCATCCACCTCCTCCCCCGCCCCCACGCTTACAATCTTTTTATGTTTATGCAAGTGGAAAGATTTGCAGATGGAAACAGTGTAAAAAATCATTGAAGTCAAAAGAAAGTTGATACTCATTCTTTGCATAGAGTGTATTTTTAGGGTAACTACTACCTTTTGAAAAGAGACATTCCTAGGCAATAATGGGGGGAAAAATGGAAAAATGGAAAGCAAGGCATTTTGAAAATTTTATCGGAACTACTAAGTTTACAGTATTAGAGGGTATTTTTAAATGTTAGGGATAAAGAATGTAGCCAAAACATGCTGTGTGATGGTATTCTTATTTCCTGAGGCTTGAATGTCTAATAGGACAGTAATCTAGTAAAATAATAACAAAAAGGGAAAACAAACAATCTTAACAAAAGATTGCACAAGCATGCCAGGCAAACATTAAGAGTGAGATGCCAGGAGTGCTCATCTCCTTGCTCAGTCCTGTGCCTGACTCTCACCTAGGCAGGAAGGGAGGTGAGATGCCACCTCTGGTTTTGTCAAGGTACCACCTGCTGGAATATGGAAACCAAACAAAGTCTTACAGGGATCCCAGTTTAAAGTCCTATGCTTTTGACCTTGGCTATACTTCTCAAAACACAGGCACAGATAACTACAAGAGCATGCAATGCAGCTCTATCCTTATAAATGTAAAAGCAGCTAGACACAGATTCCAGTGTTTTCAATTCAACAAAGCTATAGGTAATGGACCATAGCTTGTTTGTATGGACAGAATCTATGGAAGAGAATGCAGAATCTGTATGACTTTTCTAGTCAAATATAACAGGTCTAACAAACTGCCTTTGCAGTCAACCAATTCCAACTACTGGCTGAGTTGATCCAACTACTCAGAGTTTATTTTTTGTGTGTCTTAGGATTTTGCAATGCAAAATATCAGGGAATACTCTCTTGCAATTCTACTGAACTAGATCTTCATTCCAAAACACATCATTGTGGTTCTCGATCCACTGTTCTACACTATAGGTCACTCTCTGTGCTTTGCTCTATTCCTGCTCATGTTCTCAAAAAAATTCATAGTTCTAGGTGTTGTGACATGCATAGTGCACAAATCTAGTGTACTGTGAAGACTAGAACTATTTAGAACATGAATTATAACAGAAATCCCAATCCGGACAGCACTATTCTTTGTCCTGTTATTTACTTCTTCACTAGCATAAAACTGAACATATTCTTTGGCATCATTGTTTCATTAAGCCAGTAATCAGTTTAGTTCAGTCACTCAGTCGTGTCTGACTCTTTGCGACCCCATGGACTGCAGCATGCCAGGCTTCCCTGTCCATCAACAACTACTGGAGCTTGCTCAAACTCATGTCCATTGAGTCAGTGATGCCATCCAACCATCTCATCCTCTGTCGTCCCCTTCTCCTCCTGCCTTCAATCTTTTTCAGCATCAGGGTCTTTCCCAGTGAGTCAGTTCTTTGCATCAAGTGGCCAAAGTATTGGAGCTTTAGCTTCAGCATCAGTCCTTCCAATGAACATCCAGGATTGATTTCCTTTAGGATGGACTGGTTGGATCTCCTTGCTGTCCAAGGGACTCTCAAGAGTCTTCTCCCTCATCACAGTTCAAAAGTATCAATTCTTTGACACTCAGCTTTCTTTATGATCTAACTCTCACATCTGTACATGACTACTGGAAAAACCATAGCTTTGACTAGACAGACCTTTGTTGGCAAAGTAATGTCTCTGCTTTTTAATATGCCATCTAGGTTTGTTATAGCTTTTCTTCCAAGAAGCAAGCACCTTTTAATTTCATGGCTGCAGTCACCATCTTCAGTGAATTTGGAGCCCCCCAAAATAAAGTCTGTCACTGTTTCCATTGTTTCCGCATATATTTGCCATCAAGTGATGGGACCAGATGCCATGATGTTCATTTTTTGAATGTTAAGCCTGCTTTTTCACTCTCCTCTTTCATCTCCATCAAGAGGCTCTTTAGTTCCTCTTTGGTTTCTACCAAACAGGTCATGTAATCTGCATACCTGAGGTTATTGATATTTCTCCCAGCAATCTTGATTCCACCTTGCGCTTCATCCAGCCTGGCATTTCACATGATGTACTCTGCATATGTTAAATAAGCAGGGTGACAATATACAGCCTTGTTGTACTCCTTTTCCAATTTAAAATCAGTCTGTTTTCACCATGTCTGGTTCTAACTGTTGCTTCTGTACGTGGGATCAATCTGAGAGAAACCTGAGTTTCTCCTGTCATTGGAGCATCTTCCCACTGTATCTAAAGCAACGTCCATAAGAACTTTACTGTGAGAGCTTCTGCATGGCATATAGCAGTCACTGGCTGGCCTGGCTTCATTTTACAGACTCTTGTTTTTCTCCACCTGTATTTACAGGCTTTAGTTTTTCTCCACCTGTATGATATAGCAGTATAATCTGCTATATATTGGAGTATAGCCCATTAACAAATGTTTGACAGTTTCAGCTGCATAGTGGAGGGCCACATGTGTGTATCCATTCCCCCCAAATGCCTCTCCCATCTAGATTGCCACATAACATTGAGCAGAGTTCCATGTGATACAGTAGGTCCTTGTTGGTTATCCATTTCAAACATAACAGTGTGTCCATGTCCATCCCAAATTCCCTAACTATCCCTTCTCCTGGTCTTTGCCCCCTGGCAACCATATTGCCACCTGTATTTTGATTGTTCATTTCCTTTTTTATTCAGTAATCCATTGGGATGTCAATAGAACATCTTATTTTGACTCTAAAACATACATTTAGAGTACACAGTACATATAAAATGAGGAAAAAGGTAGTCATGGAAGGATGACCTGCATAGAAAAGAAACATAAACTTATACATGAGTTAATTGTTAGCAAGATAAAGTTGAAGAATATTTAAGCAAATATTACTCTCTGTATATGAATGCATGTGTTAGCATTTACCACAAGTCTTCCAAGCCATGCTAAAATTAACGTATGTAACAAGAAATTACATGTGAGGGAAGAGGAAGTACATTAGATTAGGATACATAGTGTGTTAGTTGCTCAGTCATGTCTGACTCTTTGTGACCCCAGGGACTGTAGCCCACCAGGCTCCTCTGTCCCTGGGATTTCCCAAGGAAGAATTCTGGAGTGGGTTGCCATTTCTCCAGAAGTCTTCCTGACCCAGGGATTGAACTCAGGTCTCCTGCATTGCAGGCAGATTCTTTACCATCTGAGCCACCAGAGAACACATATACAGTCAGGAGGTACAATAGGAGAGTTGAGGTCAGCTTTGCAGAGAGTTCAGGTAAATCCATCATTGATGTAAGGTTTCATTTCTTCTTGCTGTGATGAAAATATCATGATACACATTCCACGTGCATCCACATTAATTATAGTGCACTTATAATGTGCCTGAGTAGATGAGATATTTTTGAATTAAAGTAGTTCTACTCTGAGGCTTCCCAGATGGCTTAGCAGTAAATAATTCACCTGCCAATGCAGGAAACATGGATTTGACCCATAGGTCGGGAAGATCCCCTGGAGGAGGGCATGGCAACCCACTCCAGTATTCTTGCCTAGAAAATCGCATAGACAGAGGAGCCTGGCAGGCTCCATGGGGTTGCAAAGAGTCAGACACAACTGAGCGACTGAGCATTCACACATGCATATAGTTCTACTTAATTGTGTCTTTCCTTTTCCTTTAACCTATATGTCAAGATAAGGAGGTTTTGGCTTCATGCCTTTGAAAACAAGCAAGATACTGGATTTGAAGAGAAAATTCTGAGAGATCGCATCTCCTGAGAAAACCTGGAGAAATTTTTACAACTTCTTGTCATGGTATCATAGTGTGATTGCGTTCAGCAGTGTTGCAGTTGTATCAGGCTTCCTATCCTAACTGTGTCCCCTGTATAATTTCAGAACCAGTGGAGAGACTGTCCCAGAAATGGTTTGCAAGTAAACTGTTATCTTTATTACTAACTGGATTTATTGGTGGGTGTGGTTTAGACCTGGGAGAAGTGCGATTCCTAATACCAAATTCCAGAAGGAGGTGCATTCAGCCTTCCAGTCACTGACATTGTTGACAACCCCAGGACAATTGTGAGTTTCCCTGGTGGCTCAGTGGTAAAGAATCTGCCTACAATGCAAGAGATCTGGGGTTGATCCCTGGGTCAGGAAGATTCCCCTGAAGGAGGGCATGGCAACCCACTCCAGTATTCTTGCCTGAATAATCCCTTGAACAGAGGAGCCTGGTGGGCTATTGTCCATGGGGTCGCACAGAGCTGGACACAGCTGAGCACAGATGACAGTTGTAGAGCTTAGAGCCTCAGGGGCAGAAAGAGATGTCTGATCTGTGCACCACAGTGGGTTCCCATGCAGAAAACTGAAGCAGAAGCTGAGCCAAGCATAAGATCCATACCTCTAACTCAGCCATCATGGGACTTTCCTTCTCCTAGAGGCGATGTGTGGGAGGATGGAGAGAGGCTGGGTACTTCTCTAACAGCTGGGACCATTTATGGAGGGAAACGGCCTCCCCCTCCCCTGGATGACCTGGGCACAGTGTTGATCAGTACTTTGTATGCAAGAAGAAACATTGATTCTCCATATATACATATACTGAATAATTTATATGCATAATAATGACTGAAGAGTGAAATATCTTGACTTGGACTGTGATGCTGAACCAAGCAATGGTCATTTTGAGTTTCTACATACCCAGTTTACTAACAGGGTGCTAGCTTTTTTTTTTTCTATGTGAGTATTTAAGATATTTAAAATTGGTGCCAGGTGATCTATTCAGTTATTTCTTTTTCTTCTGATGGGTACCCCTCTGATTCCCTTCCTTTCCATTCATATCATGAGGAGATAAAATATAAAGAGATCAAGTGAATTACAATTTGAAAATATAAATTGTAAATATAATTAAATTTTGTGAGTCAACTTTGAGTTTATTTTATTTCTGTTTAGGCACTATTCTGACTCTCTGCAGCCCCATGGACTGTAGCACGCCAGGCTTCCCTGTCCTTCGCTATCTCTCAGAGTTTGCTCAGGCTCATGTCCTTTGAGTCAGTGATGCCATCCAACCATCTCATCCTCTATCGTCCCCTTCTCCTCCTGCCCTCAATCTTTCCCAGCATCAGGGTCTGTTAAAATGAGCAGGGTCTTCACATCAAGTGGCCAATATATTAGAGTTTCAGTTTCAACATCAGTCCTTCCAATGAACATTCAGGGTTGACTTCCTTTAGGATTGACTAGTTTGATCTCTTTGCAGTCCAAGGGACTCTCAAGAGTCTTCTTGAGTTTATTAGGAACAATAATTATGTGCGTCCAGTTTACTGTAACTATAGTGCAGTGAATGTGATAGAATGATATTTAATTTCACATGAAATGGAAAAATATGATTTGGCTGCTGTAACTCTGAGCTATTGAATGCTAGAATTTATTCACAGAGACGTTTGAGGTTAACCATACAACACTGTGCAAGGATTTTCTTAACATTTCTGAGATTCAAGGCTACTTAAAAATTGAGGAGTTGTTGACAAATATGTAGGATCAGGTAACCATCACTAAAATTGAGACATCAAACGTTTCAGTCACCCCCAAAGTTCCCCATGTCCCCTTTGCAAGAAATCTCCCCTTCCTCTAGCCCTCAACCAGCAGTGATCTGAATTCTGTTCCTAAATTTTTGCCTTTTCCAGAATATTCTACAAATAGAATCATGCAGCATGTAGCTTTTTGTGTCTGGTATCTTTCATTTAGCACAGTGTCTTTGAGATTAATCCCTGTTGTTGCACATATCAGTAGTTTGTCCCTTTATTACTGAGTAAAATCCTGTCATATGGATTGTTACCTATTCGCCAGTCCATGGACATTTGGTTTACTTCCAGTTTGAGGCTATGATGAATAAAGCCACCATGAACATTCACATTCAAAAGAAAAACTGAGAAGGCACTGGCTTCCTTTCATGTTTTTATTTGATTTATTCGTGAAGTTGATTATTTTCTTTCAACAAGTTGACAACAGAATTCTGAAGCAAGTTACGCTAAAAGAGTTATGCCCTCCAATCATGTGAAAGTGTTGTCACCAGAGAGGCAGGAAATGTGAACTTTGAATCAAATGCTACTCTAGCCTAGGATGTGTCTAAACATGATTGGAAAAAGAAAAAAAAAAAAAAAAGGACAATTTATCATAAGTAGCATATTGAGAAAGGAATGACCAGGATCAACAGATAGGAAATAACATTTCAAAATGGTCATTCGGTTTTGTTTCATTGCACTTCACTTTTTTTTTAATTTTTTAATTTTTTTTTCTGTTTATTAATATTTGCATTGTTTATTTATTTTTTAAATTAAATTTTAATTTTTACTTTATTTTACTTTACAATATTGTACTGGTTTTGCCATACATTGACATGGATCCACCACGGTTTTGCCATACATTGACATGGATCCACCACGGGTGTACATGAGTTCCCAAATATGAACCCCCCTCCCACCTCCCTCCCCATATCATCTCTCTGGATCATCCCCATGCACCAGCCCCAAGCATCCTGTATCCTGCATCGGACATAGACTGGCGATTCGTTTCTTACATGATAGTATACATGTTTCAATGCCATTCTCCCAAATCATCCCACCACTTTTTAAACATTAATTTCTATTGGGCTTCTCTGGTGACTCCATGCTAAAGAACATGCCTGCCAGTGCGGAGATGTGATTCCGATCCCTGATCTTGTAAAATCCCCTGAAGAAGGAAATGGCAACCCATGCTATATTCTTGCCTGGGAAATCCCATGGATAGGGGGGCCTGAAGGGCTGGAGTCCATGGGGTTGCAAAGAGTCCTATACAACTTCGAAACTGAACAACAACATAGTTGCTTTTTAAAGTTGTGTTACCTTCTGCTGTACAGCAAAGTGAATCAGCCTTATGTATACATATATTCCATCTTTATTGAGTTTCCTTCCCATTAAGGTCACCACGGAACACCGAGTGGGGTTCGCTGCACTCTACAGTAGGTTCCCATTAGTTACCTATTTTATACATAGTATCAATAGTGTGTATTTGTCAATCCCGACCTCCCAATTCACCCCACCCCACTTCCCTCTTGCATCTCCATATGTTTGTTTCCTACCCCCTCTCTGTGACTCTATTTGTGTCAAAGTGTTATTCAGTCTTGAATAACTGAATAATTCCCTGGTGGTTCAGCTAGTGAAGACTCTGCCTGCAATGCGGGAGACCTGGGTTTGATCCCTGGGTTGGGAAAATCCCCTGGAGAAGGGAACAGCTACCCACTCCAGTATTCTGGCCTGGAGAATTCCATGGACTGTGTAGTCCATGGGGTTGCAAAGAGTCGTACACAACTGAGTGACTTTCATTTTAATTGTAAATTCTGATAGCGGCCTCATGGAAACTAGTGTAGCTATTAGCACGTTAGTGTGTTTCTAAGGGTCATAAAAGAAAAGCCATGATAGAATAACAATGAAAATGTACACAAGAATCTCTTCCACTGAATAAAGCCTGAAAGACATGGCAGAGTTTTTATCAGTGTAACTGACGATGTTATAGTGTTGAAATGAAATCCTCCAGGGAGAGGAAACAGTTGAAGAGTTGTCAGACATTTAATCTTTGGAGTGAACGACAGCTCACAAAGCAGACGCTTTGAAAGGAGGAAAGAGGAAAACACGGGGCATGGGGTCTGAAAGACTGGCCTTGGGAAAGTTGTGCACACACACAAAAACTTCTAGACATGACCTAAATATGTCTTGTAACTTTTTTGATGTAAACATTGCTCGCAATTGTACATTTGACTCCAAACTGGAGTTCTCAAACTCTAAAACCTAGTTGCTTATTACTGTGTTATCCTGCTTCAAATTATGGTAAAAATATAAAAGTTGAAATTACAATGAGTTGCAATGTGTAAGTTTATTAAGATCCAACCAAAATGTACTTGCTTTTTTTATTAAAGATTTTTTTCTTATGAAAACTATTTTTTAAAGTCTTTATTGTATTTGTTACAATATTGCTTTGATTTTATGTTTTTGATTTTTTGGCCACAGGCATGTGGGATCTAAGATCCCCAACCAGGGATCAAACCCATACCCCCTGCATTGGAATGTGAAGTCTTAATCACTGGTCTACCAGGAAAGTCCCCATAATTGCTTTTTTCTTTTTTTTTATTTTTAATTGGAGGTTAATTGCTTTACAATATTGTGTTGGCTTCTGCCATACATCAATATGAATCTGTAATTGCTTTTTAAATTATAGAAAGAAACTAGAAAATCAAGTATAAATTCATGATTGGTCATTACTGTCATTTATGGGACCTTTATTTCAGTCATAAATATATATATATTCATAGGATTGTGTTAGTCTCTCAGTCATGTCTGACTCTTTGCAACCCCATGAATTGTAGCTGCCAGGCTCCTATGTCCATGGGATTTTCCAGTCAAGAATACTGGAGTGGGTTGCCATTCCCTTCTCCAGGGGATCTCCCCAAAATCCTGCATTGCAGGCAGAGCCTTTACCATCTGAGCCATCGGGGAAGACAATCATAGGATTATATTATATGTATTTTTAATTCTAATTGTATGTAATTTTGTTACCCCCAAGTGTTATATATATAATATATAAGGCTCCAAATGGAACACATTTACTAAAAAGACTAATAGCTAAATATGAGACTGCATTACAACATCAGTGATACAGAAAAATCATGCTTAAATAAATGTTAAACTACTGGGTTTGCACTGTGCAGTCATCACTGCAAACTTTCATGGCACTACTGCTAAAGTCAGTCTCTAGAACGGCTGGCAGTTAATACATCACTAGGAAATACCAATGTGCTTCAAACTCAGGCAGTTATTTCTGTTATGTGTGACCTCAGTAGTAAAGTCAATATTTCGGATTAGTGTGACTATGAAGTCATCCAAATTTTAAAGTTTCACTGGGAAAGTAGAAAATATTAAGCTCACAGAAGAGCAACTAATTTTTGGAAGTTTGACATCAAACTATATCAGAGTTGATCTTGGAGTCAGTCTTAGGAGATTATTGTTTTTCAGCATTTGAATGATGAAAGAATTACAGTGTTTAGATATGGGAATTTTCCCATAACTGAAAAAAAGAAATGGTGTCATATCATGTGTTGTTGTTTACTGGCTAAGTTGTATCCAACTCTCTGTGACCCCCTGGACTGTAGCTCACCAGGCTCCTTTTTCATGGGATTTCCTCAGCAAGAATACTGGAGGACATACCTATTCCCTTCTCCCAAGGGTCTTCCCAATGCAGGGATCAAACCTGAGTATCTGGCATCTCCTGCTTGGCAGACAGATCCTTTACCACTGAGCCACCAGGGAATCCTGTCTTACATCATAGACATAGGTTAATATCAGAATTATTAAAATGATAACAGGTAAAGGCCCAAAGCTGTTTATTATAATGATCACTTCTGTATTGGTCTACCGATTGATAGTGATGTTAAGATAAATAAAAGAAAAAAAAAACACAAAGAACAGAGTCTATGTAGATATCCCATGCCTAGTTGCTTGTGTTATATACTTAAAAATTAAGATATTCATATAGAAACTTCAGTGTGAAACTCTAAAGTCACAGATGCTTGAAGTACACTCATTTCCTTTTTCCGTATGTAAAGCTTTTTTTAATAATTTTTTTTTGGAGTATAATTGATTGACAATGTTGTGTTAGTAAAACATCAGCTCCTCCTCCGACCCAGTATCAAACCAGTTACCTAAGGATGACTATACTGGGATCAAAGGAAGTGCTCTCATTTCTTGATTAGCAACTATTGTATATTTCAAAGTTATCTCTAATTTTACAGTCTTTCAAATTAATACAATTTATTTATTTTAAAATGCTCTCTTTTGAAAAATTAATCTCATTTACTTTGATACAAGCTTGCCAGATGATTTTAGATACTCTCATAGGACATTGCAAATACACAGTATTTAGACTTATTCCACTGTATTTTGCGGCTTCCCTGGTGGCTCCAATGGTAAAGAATATGCTTGCAATGCAAGAGACCTGGGTTCAATCCCTGGGTCAAAAAGGTCCTCTGGAGAAGAAAATGGCAACCCACTCCAATATTCTTGACTGGGAAATCCCATGGACAGAAGAGCCTGGTAAGTTACAATCCACAGGTTCACAAAGAGTTGGGCACAACTGAGCGACTAACACTGTATTTTGAATTGGAAATTTTGGACAGTGACTTCCACTGGAACAATGGCTCCCTGACAATAAAACTTTGATTTTCTTCTATCTTCAGCCCCTAATGTAATGTTCATCACGTCATAAATATTAATTATCTGTTAGGTATTGAATAAAGACAGAAAAAAAATCCAGAGAAAATCTAGGAAAAAAAAAAAGAAAACAAGCCATTGTCCGAATCACATCTGTTAAGTTTCAAAGTATGTGCTTTGCTATCTTAAACCATGATAAAGATGATTAAAAAGTTGGCAGAAGTTTGTGAAGCAGAAATAGATTCTCAATTTTAATTCTTTCAAGAAAAATGGAAATTTGATGTAATGATGCATTCTATTCAGTAAGATTAATCTTACTATAGGAATTCTAAATTTGTTCCCTCTGTTTTATGTTTCCAGGCTGCCCTGGTGGCTCAGACAGTAAAGAATATGCCTGTAGTGCTGGAGACCCAGGTTCAAACCCTGGGTCAGGAAGGTCTCCTGGAGAAGGAAATGACAACCATTCCAGTATTGTTGCCTGGAGAGTTCCATAGACAGAGGGTCCTTGTGGGCTACAGTCCATGGGGGTTGCAAAGAGTCAGACATGACCAAATGACTAACACTATTATATTTCCACTCCTGGCAGTTTAATGAGATAAGAGGTGAACGTGAACGTGAAGTCACTCAGTCGTGTCTGACTCTTTGTGACCCCATGGACTGTGGGCTACCAGGCTCCTCTGTTCATGGGATTTTCCAGGCAATAGTACTGGAGTGGACTGCCATTTCCTTCTGCAAGGGATCTTCTCAAACCAGGGATCGAACCCAGGTCTCCCACATCATAGACAGATGCTTTACCATCTGAGCCACCAGGGATATAAGAGGTAGTGATTAATAATTCAGCTTAGTTATTTAAGAAATGTGGAATAATCTGCCATTTTAAAAAAGCTAGCATCAGTGTTAGTGATGCAAGACTGGATACATTGCTCCTGAGATGATAAGGTGAAATGAATATCTGGGCTCACTGCTTCTACTTAACACTGTACTATAGATTGTAGTTGAGACAGTTGGGCAAGAAAAAGAAGTAAAGTGATCCAAATTAGAAAAGAAGAGTTAAAACTTCTCTATTGGCAGATGACATAATCTCATATAGAAAACCATAGGGAATCCACTGAGAAAGCTGGTAGAACTAATATACAATGTCAGCAAGGTACTCGGGTATAGCACCAATATATGAAAATCATTTTATTTTTATATGCTTGCAGTGAGTAATCTGAAAACATCTCTAAAGAAAGCAATTCCCCATAAAATCAAAATGAATAAAATATTTAGGAATTGACTGAACAAAGAGATGTAAAACTTACACTTTGAAAACTACAAAACATTGTGGAATGAAACGGAGGAGATGCAGAAGCATCCCATATTTGTGAATCAGAAGAGTTAATAGTAACTCAGCAGAACACTCAAAGCTGAACTATAGATTGAGATAAATTCCCATGCAAATCCCAGATGACTTCTCTTTAGAAGCTGACAAGCTGATTCTAAAACTCATGTGAAATTGCAAGGAACCCAGCATAGCCAGGACAATCCTGAAGAACAGCAAACTAATCGGATAACACACATTTCCTGATTTCAAATTTATTGCATGTCAACAGTAATCAACACAGTGTAGTATGTGGATAGATATATATAGATGAATAGAGTATAATTGAGAGTCCAGAAATAGTTCCATATGTCCTGGACAAATTGATTTTTTGACAAGGGTGTCAAAACTATTCAATGTGGAACAAATAATCTTCTAAACAAATGGTATTTGGACAACCAGGAGACCACATGTAAAAGAAAGATGTTGGACCCTTAACTCAGACCACAAAAAAAAGAAAGTGAAAATTTCTCAGTCGTGTCCTACTCTTAGTCCATGGAATTCTCCAGGCCAGAATATGGAGTGGGTAGCCTTTCACTTCTCCAGGGATCTCCGCAACCCAGGAAATGAACCCAGGTCTCCTGCTTTGCAGGCAGATTCTTTACCAACTATCACAGAAGGTGAGCATAGAACATATCAATGAGCTCAATGTCAGAGCTGAAACTGTAAGACTCAGAAGAAAACAGAGAAGTAGACCATCATGACCTATGATTTGATAAAGGCTTTTCTGATGGCTCAGATTAGGATAAAGAACCCACCTGCAATGCAGGAAGCACAAGAGAGGGGTTCAATCTCAGGGTCAGGAAGATCCCAGGAGGAGGAAAGAGCAATCTTCTCCAGTATTCTTGCCTGTGAAACTGCATGCATAGAGGAGGCTGGTGCACTACAGACCATGGGGTTGCAAAAAGTCTGACAGAGCATGTTCTTGTGCATCATGCCAAAAGCATAAGGAACAAAAGAAATAGATAAATTGACCTTCATCAAAATTAAATGCATCAAACTTTTATGCTTCAAAGGACACCATCAAGAATGCAAAATGACAACCCACAGTACTGGAGAAATATTTGCAAATTGTGTGTCTGATAAGAAATTTGTATCCAGAATATATAAAAACTTATAATTTAATAATAAAAAGACAAATAACTCAGTTAAACTATAGATATATGATCTGAATAGTCATTTCTTCATGGAAGATATGGAAATAGCCAATACATCCATGAAAAATGCTCATTGCCCTTAGTCATCTAGGAAAAAAAAGAACAAAGTGTTAGTCGATCAGTTGTGTCCAACTGTTTGTGACCCCAAGGACTGTAACCCACCAGGCTCCTGTGTCCTTGGAACTCTCCAGGCAAGAGTACTGAAGTGGGTTGTCATTCCCTTCTCCAGGGGATCTTCCTGACCCAGGGATCGAACCCAGGTTTCCTGCACTGCAGGTGGATTCTTTATTGTCTGAGCCACAGGGAAGCCCAGTCATCTGGGAAACATATATCAAAACAAAAGTGAGTTACTACTTCACAGCCACTGCGTGTGTGTTTGGTTGCTGTGTCATGCGTGACATACTGTGACCACATAGACTAGCCTACCAGACTCTCTGTCCATGGGATTCTCCAGGCAAGAATAGTGGTATGGGTTGCCATTTCCTCCTCCAGAGAATCTTCTTGACCCAGGGATCAAACCCGAGTCTCTGGTGTCTCCTGCAATGGCAGGCAGATTCTTTACCACTAGCGCCACTTAAGAAGTCAAATAATAAATGTTGGTGATGATGAGAAAGTAGAACCCTTGTACACTGACAGTGGGAATGTAAAGTAGTATCAGTGCATTAGAAAATACGCTTGCAGTTTCCTCTAACAATTAAACACAGTCACCATGTGACCCAGAAATTCTACCACCAAGAATACACCAAAGGGAAATGAAAACATGTCTACACAGAAGTCACATATGAATGTTTATAGGAGCATTATTCATAATAGTCAAAAGGTGGCAACAACCCAGCTGTTTATCAGTAAGTCACTAGTTAAATAAAACACGGTAAGTCATATCATGGGCTTTCCTTGTGGCTCAGCTGGTAAAGAATCTGCCTGTAATGGAGGAGACCTGGTTTTGATCCCAGGGTTATGAAGATTCTTTGGAGAAAGGAGAAGCTATCAGTAACCTCGATACTAAGATGGCAGCACCCTTATGGCAGAAAGCGAAGAATAGCTAAAGAGCCTCTTGATGAAAGTGAAAGAGGAGAGTGAAAAAGTTGGCTTAAAACTTAACATTCAGAAAAACTAAGATCATGGCATCCCAGTCATGTACGACTCTTTGGGACCCCATGGACTATGTAGTCCATGGAATTCTCCAGGCCAGAATACTGGAGTGGGTAGCCTATCCCTTCTCCAGGGGATCTTCTTAACCCAAAAATAGAACTGGGGTCTCCTGCATCACAGGCGGATTCTTTACAAACTGAGCTATCAGGGAAGCTATCCGGTCCCATCGCTTCATGGCAAATAGATGGGGAAACAATGGAAACACTGACAGACTTTATTTTGAGGGGCTCCAAAATCACTGCAGATGGTGACTCCAGCCATGAAATTAAAAGACACTTGCTCCTTGGAAGAAAAACTATGACCAATCTAGATAGCATACTAAAAAGCAGTCACTTTGCCAACAAAAGTCTGTCTAGCCAAAGCTATGATTTTTCCAGTAGTCATATATGGATGAGGGAGTTGGACTATAAAGAAAGCTGAGCACTGAAGAATTGATGTTTTTGAACTGTAGTGCTGGAGACTTTTGAGAGTCCCTTGGACTGCAAGGAGATCAACCAGTCCATCCTAAATGAAATCAGTCCTGAATATTCATTGAAAGGACTGATGCTGAACCTGAAGCTCCAATTCTTTGGCTACCTGATGGGAAGAACTGAATCATTGGAAAAGACCCTGATGTTGGGAAAGATTGAAGAAAGGAGGAAAAGGGGACAACAGAAGATGAGATGGTTGGATGGCATCACTGACTCGATGGATATGAGTTTGAACAAGTTCCAGGAGTTGGTAATGGACAGGGAAGCTGCACAGTGCTGCAGGCCATGGGGTCACAAAGAGCTGGACATGACTGAGCAACTGAATTGAACTGAACTGAAGTGATATCATAGAAGATGATTCAGTAATAAAAAGGAACGGAATACTTATAAATGCTACATCTTTGGACTTCCCTGGTGGCTCAGATGGTAAAGTGTCTGCCTACAATGCAGGAGACATGGGTTCAATCCCTCGGACAGAAAGATCTCCTGGAGAAGGAAATAGCAACCCACTCCAGTATTCTTGCCTAGAGAATCCCATGGACAGAGGAGCCTGGGAGACTACAGTCCATGGGGTAACAAAGAGTCGGACACGAGTGAGCAATTTCACTTCACTTGGTTAACCTTGAAAACATTATGCTAAGTGAAAAAAATTCCATATAATATATGCTCCTGTCTGCATGAATGTCCACAGTAGGAAACTCTGAGAAATGGAATGTGTAAACAGTGGTTCTCTAGGGCTATGAGTGGACAAAGATCAGGGTAGTTATAACTAAGGCTATGAGATTTTTTTTTTAATTGGAGTATAATTGCTTTACAATGTTGTATGAGTTTCTGCTGTACAGTGAAGTGAATCAGCTTTATGTGTACGTGTGTCCCCTCCCTCTTGGACCTCCCCTGTACCCGCCCCCCATCCCGCCCCTCTGTCATCACAGTGCACTGAGCTGAGCTCCCTGTGCTCTATAGAAGCTTCCCAGTGGCCATCTGTTTTACGCACCGTAGTGTCTGTATGACAATCCTACTCTCCCAATTCATTCCACCTTCCCTTTCTGCCACAGTGTCCGTCCACAAGTCCATTAGATACATTTTCTACCTTTGCATCTCCATTCCTGTCCTAAAAATAGGTTTATCTGTTCCATTTTTCCAGATTCTATATATATGTATTAATGATCTTTCTCTCTTTTATTTTTTTACTTACTTCACTATGCATGACAGATTCTAGGTCCATTCGCATCTCTACAAATGACCTAATTTTATTCCTTTTATGGCTAACATTCCATTGTATACATGTATCAGATCTTCTTTATCTATTCATCTGTGGTTGGCCATTTAGGTTGCTTCTATGTCCTGGAGATTGTAAACAATGCAGCTGTGAACAGTGGGCTACATGTGTCCTTTCGAATTATGGTTTTCTCAGGGTATATGCCCAGTAGTAGAATCGCTGAATTAAACACTGGTTTTGTTTTTAGTTTTTAAGGAACTTCCGTGAGATTTCTTTTCAAGTTGATGAATATATTCTAAAATCTGTTGTGCTAATGGTTACACATATCTGTGAATAAAGTAAAAATCCATGAGTTGTACACTTTACCTGATACAACAAATGAACTGGATGTTATGTGAATTATATCTTAGTAAAGCTCTTTGAAAAAAAAGATAAATTACTTCAGTTTTCTCCTAGTCAAATAATGTACTTTACTCCTAGTTTTTACCAAATCAAGCAACTGATTACTCCATTAGATCTTATCATCTGAATCAGTGTAATAAGTATTTATCTCTAATGTTCTCTAACCGGTGTGTTGTGATAAGTACCAATTGTATGTGCGTGTGTGTGAAGTTTAACTCTTTCAGTAATATAAACATTTGTTTTCTGATAAAATTCCATTAAAAATCTGGAACTCCTACTGTGGAAAGAATTGCTTTTATTCTATACAGAAGGGGAGAATTTAGCTTTTAATGTTTAAAAATACTTTGTTCATTATTCTGGCTTAAGTTTAATCATATGATTAAAAACATCCCTACTTCCATATCTGTAAAATCACCACTTTAACTAGTATCTCCCTCCAGCAGTCCATCCCACCTTCTAATAGCTATTGATTTCCTCAGCTTCCACCCACTCTTCAGACTCTTAATTCAACTCCAGATACTAGAATGCCATCCACATTTTTCTTCCCAAAGTCACTATTGCCTTCCATGTTGCCAAAACCCAATATTTGAACACTTTGTCTTGTGAAGCATTCCAGCACAGCTTGACACTTGGGCCCTCCTCCCATTTTTCAGCGTTTTTGTGTCTGTTTCTCAGAAAGGAAATGTGCTGACGTTTCCTCCCAGTGCCTTTCAGTCTCTTCTGCAAACAAATCCTGGTTATCTGGTGACTAGGTGTTACAGTTCACTGGAGCTCCATGATGACTGGATGCTGTAGCCCAGTGACGCTCTGTACTGGCCCTCAGTTTCATCATTTTATTTATTCTCTTTGCCAACCTCAACCACCAAGGCCTGTTAATTCCATCTCTAAAATACAGAGCCAAAGTCTAGAAGGCATCCCTTCCCTGGGACTCAGCTACATCCACCATCATCTCTCTCTCTCTCTCTCTTTTTTTTTTTTTAAGTGGAGAGCATTTTTAAAGTCTTTATTGAATTTGTTGCAATATTGCTTATGTTTTATGTTTTGTTTTTTTGCTGTGAGGAATGTGGGGTCTTAGTTCCCCGACCAGGGATCAAACCTTCACTCCCTGCATTGGCCACGTCTTGACCTCTGGACCGCCAGGGAAGCCCCTCATTTCAGAAGTGAAGTCCTTGGATGACCTCATAACTGCACCTCACACACTCTCTATTGTTCTGTCCAGTATATCCAACAGAGTGAACTAGAGTGAGCCTTGAAAACCAGGGCTGATCATTAACCCTCCCTTCTGTCTAAAATACTTGCCAGACTTCCTGTCGGTTTCTGCCCCTCTCTGGCCTCCACTTTCGCTCTCCCTTCTGTGTCACTATGTTTCTGCCTCAGAGCTACAGTAAACACACAGCTGCATAAACAAACTCTTTTTATTCCTTAGGGCAGACATAAGACATCATATTATATTAAAGTAGTAATCATAGTACCATATAAATTATTAATTTGCAAAATAAGTTCCCTATGTCTGATTCATGTTGATGTTTGACAGAAAACAACAAAATTCTGTAATGCAATTATCCTTCAATTAAAAAATAAACAAATTTTTTGAAAGTTCCCAAATAAATTAATAAACAGTGATTACCCTCCTGTACCTTCAAATATACATATATTCAACAATCCAATCTAATTTTCCAGGCCTGTCAAAGGCAAATAAATTACCAGTTATCACTGCTTTATCAAACCCAACTGGCATGGCAAGATTAGAAAAGAAACACAGTGTGACTAAAGCAGCCATTGAAAATTGAATAAGCTGACATTAAAACAATTACTATGTAAATTGGTTGCTTGAAAATGACATACAGATATGTTATATGGTCTGCTTGTCAGTAGCCAGGTGCCAGTTGACATTTTATTCTGTGGCGATTGAGAATGAGGATGAGAGAAATTTAGCCGAACAAAAATGGCTTTGCAAGAAATTATACAGTGGCAAAAAGCTCAAAGAAAATAAAGAGGCTTTCTCTCCTTTCTAAACATGAATGGTTCCTTTGATAAAATTTTTTTTAAATTGTCGTTTACTAGCAATAATACCAGAGAAGGCAATGGCAACCCACTCCAGTACTCTTGCCTGGAAAATCCCGTGGACGGAGGAGCCTGGTGGGCTGCAGTCCATGGGGTCGCTAAGAGTCAGACATGACTGAGCGACTTCACTTTCACTTTTCACTTTCATGCATTGGAGAAGGAAATGGCAACCCACTCCAGTGTTCTTGCCTGGAGAATCCCAGGGACGGAGGAGCCTGGTAGGCTGCAGTCCATGGGGTCGCTAAGAGTCGGACACAACTGAGGCGACTTAGCAGCAGCAGCAGCAGAAATAATACACTTAGCTATTTTGGTAATCTTGTTTAGGAAATCTGTTTAAAACAGACTTCACAGAATTGTCTGAATTGTCATCTATTAGTAAAGACATTTTACAGGTTTTTGATAGAGTGAGGTAATGAGTTTTTTAATTCAGGGTGTGTCCAAGGTGCTGAAAACTGGCACTTGTATATATGTGTGTATATATATATATATATATATATCCAAAGGTGGGCTAATGGTACAATCCACAACACAATGAAGTTGTATTTGAAATAGCTACCCACTCCGGTATTCTTGCCTGGAGAAGCCCACGGGCAGAGGAGCCTGATGGGCTACAGTCCATGTATTAGCAAAGAATGGGACATGACTGAGCATGTGCGCGCTGACGCCTGAGGTCGAACAGTCTGCAGCACTATGCCTGGTTTCCCTCTCACATGCAAACTACTGAAATCGACTGATCCTAGTGAAACTGACTACAACTGGGTAGACACACTCTTTATTTCCATTTCAGAGAATTTTCATGATCATTACAAAACAGAATAGAATCTTAACCATTTAGAATGTGGGCCCTAAAGGAAACCCAAAGTATAGCTCCTTGCCTCTTTATTACTATCATTACTAATAGCACTTTAGCATTACATGAAAAATGTCCCAAGCGTTACTCGTTTCACTTGAGAGATGTGTGTGTTTGTATAAAATCAATAAACTGACTTAATTTACTTACATTTTTGAATCTAACGTTCAATAATTGTATAATAATTTTTTTCAGTTGCACATGGAATGTTTATCCAACTAGATCTACATCTATGCATAAACAACTCTTAATATATTTCAATAGATTGAATTAATCCTGAATATGTTCTCTCATCAAACTTAAATTAAAAATCAATAAAAAATAATATATGCAGAAAAGTTGCAAATATTTAGAAATCAAATAGTACACTTATGAATAACCCACAGGTCAAACGTGGAATCATAGAAATTAAAAAGTATTTCAAATAGAATGATAATGAAACTTATTAGTATAGAAAATATATTTGAACTTATTAATAATGAAAATATATTTGATAATGAAAGACCAAAGCTTATTTATGTTCTTCACAATTAAAGTAGTGTTTATAAGCAATCATAGCTTTAAATGTATAAATTAAGTAAGAACATTTTTCAAATCAATCATCTGGGAAAATAAGTATAAAAAAGGAAATCAACTACATTGTCAAAAATTTATAAATTCAAAATTTAGTATTTTGAGTGGATTAATAAAATTTCTAAATCCCAAGAAAATATCTCTAAGGAAGAACAAAAGCCACCAAGAAGGAAATCCCCAGGTATTATTGTCAATCATGAAAGAATGGTATTGTTAAACTTCCAACAGACATTTAAGCTATGATAAAGGAGATTTATAAACATCACTATGCTGAAAGTTTGACTCTTAGAGGAAATATAAAATTTCCTTGAAAATTCAAGTGAAAATGTCACAAATTAAGCAGAATATCTGACTATCAATTGAGCTATAAAATATATGATGTTTATAATTAAAAGCCTGCCAATATCATTCTGGTTTCTGAAGAAGATGGAAAAAAACCATTTGCTATTGTCACACCACCGAACTCAACTACAAGGCCTAGAAAAATGTATGGCCCACCTAATTGACATTGTTGGGAAAAAAATAGCAATAGTGGGATGAGGAAAGGACATGAGAATTCAAAATAGCACTGAGTTTTTGAATTCCTTAAAACATGTTTGACAGTTGAAAATACACTATTTTCTGGTGGTTTTCAGTAATAAGACAACTACATTATAAGAGTGTAGAGAAACCTATATGGTAATAAGATTTCCATCTTAAAATGAAGTAGGTGCAATATTAATTCTAAATGGACTTGAAGCATGCCAAGTATTTTAATCCTGAAAGCTACCATTAAAATATTATACGATATGTACCTGAGTGCTCAGTCACTTCAGTCATGTCCTACTCTTTGTGACCCCATGGACTGTAGCCTGCCAGCCTCATCTGTCCATGGGATTCTGGAGGCAAGAACTCTGCAATGGAATGCCATGCCCTCCTGCAGGGAATCTTCTTGACCCAGGGATAGAACCCCTATTTCAAGCATCTTCTGCATTGCAAGGGAATGCTTTTACAGCTGAGCCACCCCACTGGGAAAGCCCAATATAACATCAGAATCACAGTGGATGCATTGAAGTCAAGTAGTAAAAAGTGTAAAAATAATCCAAAGAATGCAGAAAAGGAGACACATGAAAAGAAACCCAGATACCCAACCCAGAAATAGCAGAATATATATTTTTCTCAAGTGTGCAGAAAACATTCTTCAAGTCAAACCATATCTTGGGTCATAAAACTAAGACTACAAGTTTTAAAAGACTGTAGATTTACAGAGCATGTTCTCTGACCATAATAAAATTAAATTAAAAATTAGCGGCAAGAAGATAGGATAATATTCATACAATTGGAAACTGAAAACAATTCTAGAAGATCAATATGTCCTAAAAGAAGTTTCAAGTGAAATTAGACAATATTTTAAATAAAAATTAAATATTTTTTAAATTTTTATACTTAAAGTAGTTCTTAAAGTGAAATAATTCTAATCTATCATTCAGTGTTTTACAGAAATAAAAAGGGCAGTGAATCGATAAGCTAAGCTTTCACCATGAGAATTGGAAAAGAAGAGCAAGATAAACCCAAAGAGTTAGTTTCTCGTAACTTTAGGATTATCTGTATTTCCTTGCAGTTCTCTCAACTTTTGTTTCATATATTTCTATTTCTAGGTACATAAATATTTGAATTGTTACGTCCTCTTGATACACTGACCTTTTATCAAGAAATAAACTTTATATCTTGGTAATAGTCTTTGCTTTGAAATCTGTTTTGTTGGCTATTATGAAAGCCACTTTAGCTTTCTTTTTGTTAGTGTTAGCCTAGTATATCTTCTCTGCCTTTCCTTTTATATTTATTTGCATCTTTGTTTTAAGAATGAGTCTGTAGGAGGCAGCAGAGAGCAATCTGACACTAACTTTTATGTGCTTGTTCAGAGCACTTTACATTCAATATAGTTACTGATACAGTTTGCTGAAATATACAACACTGCTTTGCACTTCAAAATATCACTGAAGTAATGCTGAGTTCTTAAAGACTTTTAAGACTTTTCTCTCTCCTCTGTTTCTAACTTCTTTTGAATTAATTTCAAATTTTATCATTCTATTTAATCTTTTTGTGTGTGTGTGTGAGGGCATCGCAGATATAACTATGCATTGTGTGCATATGTGTGATTATTTTTATCCAAGTTTCCAAATCAATTCATTTCAATCTAGCAAATGTTGATTACATTCTTACTCTCTATAAGACACATAATTGGAAACCATTCACTTTATTTATGCTCTGTTATTTTAGTGGTTGCTTTTATGCTGATGAAATATAGCATAACGAATCATGGTCTTCTCTTAAGTAATATTATATGACTTCATTTGTAGTATAAGAACTGTACAACAGTATGCATTTTTCTATGCAACATTCTATGCAATATTTTTCTACTTCAGACCTTTCTGCTATTATTGCCATATATTTTGTTTCAACTTATGTTATGTCAAAATATGTTGCTTTTATTTTTACTATAGATTGATCAACTATCTTTTAAAATGATTTAACTAAAATAAAATAGTAATTTTATCATTTGACCACAAAATTATATTCTTGTGTAAGTTAAACAGCAGAAAATTATCTTCTCATGATTCTGGATACCGGAGTCTGCGGTCAGGATGTCAGCAGGTTCGGTTTCTTCCGAGACCTAACGCACGTCTCTCTGCGTCTTCACCTGCTCTTTTGTCCATGTCTGTGTCCAGATTCCTTGTCTCCTAAAAATACCATTCCTGTTGATTTAGTGTTCACCCTAATGACTTCACTATAACTTAACTAGCTCTTTAAGCCCCTGCCTCTAAATGCAGCAAACATTCTGAAATACCGAGTTAGACATTAGCATACGAATTTAAGGATAATGCAATGGGTTTCGTAACACATTTTTGGGTATTGTTCAGTCACAAGTCCTGTCCGACTCCTCGTGACCTGTAGACTGCAGCATGCCAGACCCCTGCACTTCACTGCCTCCTAGAGTTTGCCAAAATTCGTGTCCACTGAGTTGGTGGTGCTATCTAACCATCTCATCCTCTACCGCCCCTTCTCCTTTTGTCTTAAATCTTTCCCAGCATCAGGGTCTTTTCCAATAAGTTGACTCTTCACATCAGGTGACCAAAGTATTGGAGCTTCAGTATCAGCCCTTCCAATGAATATTCAGGGTTGATTCCTTTAGGATTGATTGGCTTGATCTCCTTGCTGTCCAAGGGACTCAAGAGTTTTCTCCAGCACCACATTTCAAAAGCATCAATTCTTAGGCACTCAACTTTCTTTATTATCCAACTCTCACAGCCATACATGACCACTGGAAAAACTATAGCTTTGTCAGTAATGTCTCTGCTTAATGTGTTGTCTAAGTTGGTCATAGCTTTTCTTCCAAGGAGAAAGCATCTTTTATTAATTTCATGGCTGCAGTCACCATCTGAAGTCATTTTGTAGCCCAAGAAAATAAAGTTTGTCGACGTTTCCATTGCTTCCCCATCTATTTGCCACGAAATGACAGGGTCAGATACCATAATCTTACTTTTTTGAAAATTGAGTTTTAAGCCAGTTTTTTCGCCCTCCTCTATCACTCTCATCAAGAGACTTTAGTTCCTTAACACTTTCTGCCATTATAGTGGAATCATCTGCGTATCTGGGGTTGTTGATATTTACCCCAGCAATCTTTATTCCAGCTTGTGATTCAACCAGCCCAGCATTTCAGATGACATACTTTGCATATAAGTTAAATAAGCAGGATTACAGTATAACCAAATGAATTTTAGAATCCATTTGTCACAAAAAAAAGACACCTGGAATTTTTATGTGAATTATGTTTTATGTGAATCTGTACATTGGGGAACATTGCCAACTTGATATTGTTTTCTGATCCAAAACCTGGGATGTGTTCCCATTTATTTAGATGGCCCTAAAATTTCTTTCAATAAATATCTGCAGTTTTCCACATATGTTTGAATTTGTTTTGTTAAATGTTTTTTTAAGTAATTTATTCTTCTTCATGGTATTGCAAATAACACAGTTGTCTTAATTTTGACCTATTTATTGCTGATCTGAAGAAGTATATTTGATTTTGTATTTTGAGCTTGTATTCTGTAACTACTGAGATTATTTTAATTTGTTTGCATGTATGTTTATGCGAGCGTATTTTTGCATGTGTGCATTGTTTAGAATATATAATGGCATGTCATATGCATGTAGAAATAGTTTTAATTCTTTCTTTCCTGTTTGAATGCCTTTTGTTTCATTATCTGGCCTAATCTCTCTGAGGAGAAGTAGTGGAATGATATGAAATAAAAGTGGTAACTTACTTATCTTGTTCCTTAGGAGGAAACTAGTCTGTCTTGGAATCTCTGCCATAAACTTGAGCTATATCAGGGTGACTGGAGTCCAGCTTTGTTGACCTGCCTTATTGTTGTGGGCGTTGTTGGGAAGTGAGCCCTGGCTCTCAGTTGCATTTGCTGATGTAGAACTTGTGCAGCAGAGCTGCTTAATATGAGAGTTTCAGCCGTGTGGTGGCCCCTCTAAGGGTGCCCACAAAATTTGTTTATGTTGCTTTTAATTCTTTTAGTTTTGTCTACGTATAGATTCCCACTTAATATAATTGTTCTAAAGAGTTTCCTGCATTGTTTACTTTTGTGGAGGTCTCCTGATATATGTAGTGAAAATGAAAGTCGCTCAGTCCTGTCTGACTCTTTGCAACCCCATGGACTATACAGTCCATGGAATTCTCCAGGCCAGATTACTGGAGTGGGTAGCCTTTTCTCCATGGGATCTTCCCAACCCAGGTCTCCCACATTGCAGGCAGATTCTTTACCAGCTGAGCCACAAGGGAAACCCAAGCCTAATTCAATATTTGTATGTCTGAAAAATTTTTATTTTACTTTTGTTTTTTAAATGTATTTTCATTGACTAAAGAAAAGTAGATTGCTTTTTTCCTCTTCTTTTAAATTTTCTTTTCTGTACTTAAAAGTGTTCCCCCACTATCTTTCTATCTTGAATTATTTTTAATGAGAAGTTTGCTGTCACTCTTATCGGTGGTAGCTCCACACTTATCGGTTTCCCTCCACACTTAGGTATCTCTTTTTTACCCCCTCTGGTTGCTTTTATTTATTTTATTTTTTATGTAATTTCTATTGGGCTACAGTTGCTTTACAATATTGTGTTAGTTTCTACTGTATAGCAAACTGAATCAGCTATATGTAGACATATATCCCCTGCTTTTTTTGGATTTCCTTCCCATTCAAGTCATCTCAGAGCACTGAGTAGAGTTTACTATGCTACACAGTAGGTTTCATTGGTTATCTATTTTATACATAGTATCGATAGTGTGTGTGTGTGTGTGTGTGTGTGTGTGTGTGTGTATCAATTCCAATCTCTTAATTCATCCCCCCTTTCCCTTCTCTATTTTGTATCAAAAGTTTGTTCTCTATTTCTGTGTCTCTCTGGTTGCTTTCAAGATTGTATCTTCATCAGTGCTTTTAAAAACTGAGTTATGAGAGATGCTAACGTGGCTTTCTTCATGTTTCTTGTGCCCAGATTACCCCGGCCTATTTGAAGCACCTATTTGGTGCTTCACATTTTCATTAAATCTCAAAAACTTTCAAATCTGTCTTCAAGTACTTCCGATGTCTTCTTTACCTTCTCTTGTGGATACTTTAATTACACACATATTAGGCCTTTTGAAGTTTTCCACACTGCTGATGCTCTATTCATTTTATGTTAAGAATTTCTTTTATCCTTTTTTATTAATTTTAGAGAGTTCTCTTTCCATGTCTTCAAGTTTATGGATCTTTTCATCCACAATGTCTAATCTGCCTTAAATTTTATCCAGTGTATTTTTCATCTCAGAGACTATAGTTTTAATCTCTAGAAGTTATATTTGGTTGTTTTTAATATCTTCTGTGTCTTTCAGTATGTTCAAGTATTCCTTTGTCTTGAATGTTTGGGAAACAGCTATAATAACTACTTTAATATCATTGCCTATTCTATCATCCTTGATATTAGTGCCAATTTCACTTAGTGGTTTTCTTTTTCATTTTGGGTTGCTGTTTTCTTGCTTCTTCAAATGGTTTGTAGTTTTTACTGGTTGTCAGATGTTTGAATTTTATTTTTTAGGATGTAAAATATTTTGATATTCCTATAAGTGTAACTGAGTCTTTTCCCTGTGATACAATGTAGCTACTTAGAAACAGTTTGATACTGCTAAGTATTGCACTGAAGCTTTCTTTGAACTGGAACTGTTTTTAGGACTAGTTCTCCATCCTTTCTAACCTCTTTTCCAATACTCTACACAATTCTCCTTGAGATACAAGTTTTTTCATCATGCCTGCTGAGAACAAGAATTATTTCATGCCCTATATGAGTTACTGATCCCTTTAATCTTTTCTGGTGCTTCATTCCTCAGTTCAAGGTTATATCTTTACACGCATGTGCTGATCTATACTCTGCTGAAGATTCAAGAGGGCACTGTAGATTGCCTAGGTTTTCTTTCTATACTGTTCCTTCCTGCAAACTCTTACCTACTTTGATAACTCTAGGTCATTGGCTTCATCTCTACCATTTAGGGAGATCACCTGGGTAGACCTGAGTTTCTCCTAACTTCAGCATTGCCTAGAATTTCACTCTGACGTATAAGCACAGGGAAATGTTTGCTTCCTCTTTCTGAAGAATTTCTATATATTTTTTTGCCAATGTCTTGAAAACCATTCATATTTTTTAATATAGTTTTTAAGTGGTCAAGTGGAAGAATAAGTATGTCTATGTTACTCCATTGTGCTTGCGACCCCATGGACTGTAGCCCACCAAGTTTTCTTTGGATGTGGAATTTCCCAAGCAGGAATACTGGAGTGGGTTGCCATTTCCTGTTCCAGGGGACCTTCCAGACTCATGGATGAAACCCTGGCCTCCTGTGTCTCCTGCACTGGCAGGTGGATTATTTACCGCAGAGCCATCTGGGAAGCCCCCTACCCCCTGCCATGTTACTCCATCTTGGTTAAAAGGAGAAATCCCAGTGATAAACTTAGACAGAAATAATATTAGCTGGAAGTTGCAAAGCTCTCTGTTTTAATTAAAATGTACAGAACTAATAAAGAAATATTAGATATGGGGGCACAATGTCTACTTCTTTCCTTCCCCAGTAGTGTAATCTAGTGGTTCAGACAGCCCAGGGTTCAGTCGTCCAGGCCTTCTTAGAGTCTGTATTCAAATGATAATGGGTCATAAATTTTGTCATAGGTATTTCTTTATACATAGTATTAAATGGCTTACTTCCAGAAGTATTTGTGGATAATAGATTACATATTTCACAAAAATGTTTGATCTAATGGAGTAATTGCCTACCTCACTTTAAAATATTACAGTATTTATATAATTTAATGGATTAGATTAATATAAAGATGTCTTAAAAAGCCAGTGATAGAATGGCATTTCCAAAATATTATGTTATCAGAAGTGAAGAGTGTTGGATTCCAATTCTTTGCTCTCTAGTCCCCAGCTATGTGAGTTATAAATATCTTTCAAAAATTTTTAAACTCTTTGGGTCAAATGCCCCATAATTCTATCGCTCTTCACCCAGTACACTGTTTTACCTGTTTTATTGTTAAGATAATTTTTGTTTAACTCTCTAAAACTTTAAATGTCTCAAATTTCAATTAAATGAAGGACTAAACTTGATGATACCTTAAGTGTGGTTGCAGTTCTAAAAATGAGATTGCAGCTATTCTTCTGTAGTTGAGAAACCTTAAATATATGCAATCATTTTTTTCTTTTTTGCTCTGTGAAGAAATTGAATCTCTTTAATGTTTCCATGTAGTGTAATATAACAGGCAGTTTCCATTTTCCTATTTCCTTTTTTATTTGAAAGAACATAGAAGACTAAGATGGTCATGTTCATCCCAACTACTTCTGGCTATAATTCTTCACTGTATATAAGATTGCACTTACCGGGCCCTCCTGCCACGTGACTAGTGCTGACCAGTGATTTCTAAGCAGAAGGAACTGTCATTTTAGAGACAGACCATTTAACTTCCAGCTTGAGACCCACCACTGTTCTAACTAACATCTGACACAGTGATTGACAATGGTCAAAATGTTGACTGGTGCCAGTGACCTCAGGCAGAGACTCTCTAGCCAATCAGTGATAAATAAGCAGAAGACACAGAAAGAGTATATTCATTTTTGTGAGCCGTTGGGATTGGAAGTTATTTATTACCATAACATAACATCCTGACTGATCTACTTATATAAATAGAAAAAAATCCAATAAAACAAAAAAATAAAATTATAATTTTAGATAAGCTAATGGAATGATCTAAAGAGTAACATGTTAAAATGCTTTCATTCAAACGTTCTACTCAAATCTTGCAGTCTGAGTGTTTGAATCTTTAAAATGTAGGTTTTGACGTTGTGTCCAAAACTAAATATTCAGCCTTAGGCATGAAAAAGTGTGTTTAGATGATGGTAAGGAATATATGAAGGCTTTGAGAATCTTAAATGCCAGTTTACCTAAACACAGTATAAAGGTTGATATTGTTGCATAAACAGTAAGATGTCTCTTTCAGACAAAAAAAAAAAAATCACAAATAAGTCAGGTACTTAAATCACAAATCTCTATTTTTTTTTAATTGGTTTATTCCTATTTGTGAAAGAACCACTTTTTGTAAAACCAGTGAAATTGCAAAGATAAATTAATGTAATTATAAAAGAATGGTGGTTAAGTATGTTTATAATAAAGACTATTGTTAAACTAAATATATCTTTAAATCACCCTGTTATTAAATGTCAATAGTGAATATCAGAAAACATATATGATCTGTTTGTGGAAACAGAAGAGTGTGAGAAATAGTCTATTCAGTTTTATTTTCATTATTGTGAATGGTTTAGCAGAATGTTTACCGACTGGTTTTTAATCAACTTTTTTTTTCTTAAATTTATTTATTTATTTTTTTACTTTACAATTCTGTATTGGTTTTGCCATACATTGACATGAATCCACCACGGGTGCACATGCATTCCCAAACCTGAACCCCCCTCCCGCCCCCCCTCCCCACAACATCTCTCTGGGTCATCCCCGCGTACCAGCCCCAAGCGTGCCATATCCTGCATCGGACATAGACTGGCAATTCGATTCTTACATGATATTATACATGTTTCAATACCATTCTCCCAAGTCATCTCACCCTCTCCCTCTCCCACTGAGTCCAAAAGTCCGTTATACACATCTGTGTCTTTACTTTTAAACATGCCTTTAAGGTTTGTCGTTTCTTACAAGTAGCCTAAGAATTTATTTCTTTTGTCTCTTTGGTACATTTAAATTTAAAGATTTGTTTTTCCATTCACTTAGATAAAGTATTACTTAAAGAGATGTCCTCATTTCTGAGCCATTATTACTCACCAAGTTAATTTTATGAAAAGGCTTATTTTAAAATAATACACAATATGAAATGCAATAATAACAGGCATTTTCACCTGTAGTCCTATAAACTTAATACAACAGTTTTAAATTATCCCTATTTTCTTTTCATAAATTTGCTACCTATACATAAACATATAAATTGTGTCTGACTTCATTTTACTTATTTCTTCAACACAGTTCCATATTGCCATATTGTCTTCTAATTTCACAAATTTCCCATTCCCAGCTTGACTTGAAGTTAAATCTAAAATACACAGGTTGCAGATTCTTAACAAAATTCTGGATATGCTTCAATATTTCTAGTAACAATGAGAAGCAGTCATCTGAACAATAGCTTGGCCAATGCAATGGCTGACTTTGAGAGTGAATTCAATTTCCTTTGGAGCAGCTTAAATGCTGGGATGACTACATATAATTTAATCAGTTCAGGCACCACCACAAATAGGCTGGCTTTCCTTAGAGTAAAACTCAGATCAGCACCCTCATTATTTTTGCCCAAGCTATTACAATCTCCAAACTTGCTTCCTTTCATCTTTGCTGTCTCGGTACATCACTTACCCAGATGTCAGAGGAATTATAAACAGTATCCTGTCTTCCCCATCATTAACAGTATGAGAAATACTTCCCATTGACTGCAGGCTGATGTCCAGATTTCTTAGAATCACTTTCAAGATCCTCCATGATCTGTTTTCCACACATAGACTCATCTATAAAGACATCCCTAGTTCTTTCAGACAAAGTTGGCCATACCTCCTGTGGGCTCTTCAGTGCCTCTGTGTCTATTATGTCCCTTGTCTCATTTGAGTCTAATCATTTTATGCATCTGTCCACTGGTCTGTGAATCCTTAAGGGAGGAAACTGTAATTTATTCATCTTTTTATCATGTGTCTCTCACTTTCTCTCACGCAGTTCGTGTCTCTCCTTGTTTCCTAGTGTCTTTCACAGAGGACTTGACAGATAAAATAATGACTGTTAAAACAACGGCGGACTTCCCTGACGATACAGCGGTTAAGACTTCACCTTCCAGTGTAGGGGATGTGGGTTCAATATCTGGCCGGGAACTAAGATCCCACATTCCTCATGGCCAAACAACCAAAACACGAAAAAGAAGCAATATGAGAACAAATTCAATTCCACATCAAAAAAAAATATTTTTTAAAAAAGCAATAATAGCAGCAACATATAACTTTTAGAAACTATTATCAAATATAATACTGTACTGAATGCTTTGTATGGATTATCTAATTTAATTCTCTTTCACAAATTATGAATACATTATGATTTTTTGCTTTTATATTGTTACACATGAGAAAACTAGTCTTATAGAAGTTAAATAACTGACCCATTTTCACACAAGTGGCAAAGCCACATTTAAACCTCAATAGTCTAATGTATAAAATGTGATTTTTTAGTATTTGAGGAATAATTATAATGAGTGGTGTAGTCTCATTGAAAAAAATTACAGGCATCTATGTAAAAAAGGTAGCTTTTCTACTAATAGTCTACTTATTAGATTAAGACTATATTTAATGTAATGTGGGTACATGCTCAGTCATGTCCAACTCTTTGTGACCCCATGGACTGTAGCCTGCCAGGGTCCTCTGTCCATGGAACTCTCCAGACAAGAATGCTGGAGTGAGTTTCCATTTCCTCCTCCAGCGTGTGTTCCTGACCGACCCAGGGATCAACCCAAGTCTTCTGTGTCTCTTGCATTGGCAGGCTGATTGTTCCAGATTGGTTTCCCCTAAAGTAGACTCTCAGACACAATTTGACTGCAGTAGTTTTAAAGAGATCATCACAGAGTATACTTTGGCAAGGAGGGTGAAGAGGTAAGACAGGGAAGGAAAATCAGCCAGTCAAAGATCCCCATCCTGATGCTTATCCCTGTGGGCACCTGAGGTGCCATCTTGCTGGAAAACCATGGCAATGATACAGAAAACACCTCAGAGATGCTTCACTATAGAACTGCTTTTTCCCCAGCTTCATTGCCTGACACTTGCTCTATGGCATTCATTTGCCTCTGAACTTTTGATCTGCCTTTTATCAGAGATGAGAGAAAGCACTCAGTTGACTGTCTGCTGGTACTTATGGTAAGACCAACTTGGCAAGTACTAGTATGGTGATGCTGTAGAGGTGGGGGTGGTGCTCTGGCATCAGTGCTGGAGCTGTTACTCATCAACTTGTGCTTCCAGGAAATCAGATCTTTATTTGAGCTGTAGACAGATAGATAGATGATAAATAGATGGATAGATAGATGGATGGATGGATGTTAGATAAATGGATAGATAGAGGGATGATAGATGAATGAATGGATGGATGGATAAATGGATGAATGGATAGATGAATAGATGCATGGATGATACATGATAAATAGATAATAGGAAGGTGATAGGTAGCAGACACATAGATGATAGATACACACACACACGTACATACATAGACAGCTAATTGTGTATGTCATATACCACTGCTGTGTTTGTTACTGAACTCAGGTTCAGTTGCTCAAAAGCCAATCATTTGAGAGGCAAGTGTGAATAGACAGGAAAGGTGCTTTAATCAGAAAAGCCAGCAATCTGAGGAGAAGGTGGATTTGTCCAGAGATCAACTCTGAAGATCCTGCTTGGCCATGACCAGTTTTAAAGGGGGAAATGGGGAAGAATCTCAGTGAATCTATCAGAGCAGGATGTTGGGTTCTGATCATTCTCCAGTGCGTGAACATCTCTTCTGATGTTATCTTGCCTGCATGATCTGCCTGCAGGGTTACTAAAGGGGCTGCTGGGGTAGAGAGCTAGTCATTTTTTAGCTACTTTATTCCTCATCCTTACTTCTTTTTACCTAGGAAAAGAATCAGCAGGTTAGACAAGGCATAGTGTGCGTTCAGGAGAGCATAAGTCAGGAGTTAGGTTGCGTTGCTGAGTGAATCTCATTCCTAGAATTAGGGTCTTTTTTTTATTATTTTAATTGGAGGCTAGTTACTTTACACTCTTGTGGTGATTTTTGCCATACATTGACATGAATCAGCGCTGGGTATACATGTGTCCCCATCCTGACCCTCCTTTCCTCCTCCCTCCCCATCCCATCCCTCAGGGTCATCCCAGTGCACCAGCCCTGAGCACCCTGTCTCATGCATCGAACCTGGACTAATGTTCTATTTCACATAGGATAATATACATGTTTCAATGCTATTCTCTCAAATCATCCCACCCTCGCCTTCTCCCACAGAGTCCAACGTCTGTTCTTTACCTCTGTGTCTCTTTTACTGTCTCTCATATACTAGAATTGAAAGAATTAGGGTCTTTTAAGGCTGGAAGAGAACAGATGTCGAGGACAGGAAGCAAAGGATCTGTTTTCATGTTCAATCCGATATCATTTAGACACTTCAAACTTAATATGGTCAAGATTGAATTCATCTTTACCCTCAAGTCTTGGAGCCCTCAAATGTCCCTCACGCACTGTGTTCTTACCTCCATCTGTATTTCATACATCAGTTGCCCATGTCCAAAACGTGGGGGTCCTCCATAACTGTTTCTCCTAGACAGTTCCTAAGTCATGTCAATTATTTTCCTAAATATATCTCAAGCTGGTCTTTTGCAGGCCCCTTTTAACTCTCACTTGCATTTCTGCAGTACTTTATGAATTGATTCAGGGGCCTCACTCTCAAATGCTTGTACACGTCTACAGATCAATTCCCCTTTAAATCTTTGCCTTTTACCAGTCTGTATCTCCTATTATAACATAAATATCTTAAAGTCAGAAACTGAGGTTCATTCTCTGTTTTATCTCCACTTTGCATCCTGGCTAAGAGTAAAGTGAAGTGAAGTCGCTCAGTTATGTCCGACTCTTTGCGACCCGTGGACTGTAGCCCACCAAGCTCCTCCATCCGTGGGATTCTCCAGGCAAGAATACTGAAGTGGGTTGCCATTTCCTTCTCCAGGGGATCTTCCCGACCCAGAGACGAACCCAGGTCTCCCACATTGCAGGCAGACGCTTTAACCTCTGCACCACCAGGGAAGCCCTTAAATACAAGAATACAGTCTCTCAGAAAACCTCCTATAGAGACACAGAACTTCAGATCCAAGTACTAACATCAAAGATTTCAAGGGAGGAAAGGAAGCCAGGTTGAAAGAAGAAGGGGGAGGAGGTGGGAGAGGGAGGGAGAAAGGGGTGGCCTTACAGACGTCTCCTGCCCTCTACAGATACCCAGGTGTTATGGGACTTTTCCCTGGGCCTCCAGAGAAGGGAGGACTGGAACTCGGCCCTACCAGAGTTGGCTAAGAGTAAGCCAATAGCAAAGTATTGTGAACTGAACACACGAATGAACAGAAAGATACTTTCACATCCCTTATATAGAAATTACTTAAAATATTTTTATGAGCAAAGGCTTTTTTGCCCATGATCAGTCTTCCATCCTCACAAGTCTGCCTATTTTTTGGAATGGATTATATACAGCTGTTAAACATATCTTTAAATCCCAAAGCCTATAGATTGCTTTGCGGTCCCCAACCTTTTTGGCACCAGAGATTGGTCTCACGGAAGACAATTTTTCCATGAATAAGATGAGGGAGATTGTTTTGGAATGATTCAGGAACAGTAGGGTCCATGCTCCTATGAAAATCTAATGCCACTGCTGATCTGAGAGGAGGTAGAGCTCAGAAGGTCATGCAAACAATGGGGAGCAGCTATAAATACAAAAGAAGCTTCACTTGCCCACTGCTCATCTCCTGCTGTGCAGCCAGGTTCCTAACATGAACTGGTCCATAGCCCAGGGGTTGGAAACCCTGCTATAGTGTATTAGTCTGAATACAGCTTTTATTTAAAAAACAAGCAAGCAACGTGTACAGTATCTCCTCTAAATGTTAAAAGAATAATTTTCCTCTTGGGAATATCAGTTACATTCCCAGATCATTGTTAGGTATGATGCTTTGATATTTTGATATGTTAATATTAGATGTTTTGATATTTTGATATATTAATATTTGATGTTTTGAAATACTGATACCCTGAATATCAATATTCAGGATAATACAAAACTCAACACTAAAAAAACTAAGATCATGGCATCCGGTCCTATTACCTCATGGCAAATAAATGGGGAAACAATGGAAACAGTGACAGATTTTCTGGGGCTCCAAAATCACAGCAGATGGTGATTGGAGCCATGAAATTAAAGACACTTGCTCCTTGGAAGAAAAGCTATGACCAACATAGACACCATATTCTAAAAAACAGAGACATTAATTTACCAACAAAGGCCTGTATAGTTAAAGCTATAGTTTTTCCAGTAGTCACATATGCATATGAGAGTTGGACCGTAAAAAAAGGTGAGTGCCAAAGAGTTGATGCTCTTGAACTGTGGTGTTGGATAAGACTCTGGAGAGTCCCTCGGACTGCAAGGATATCCAACCAATCAATCATAAAGAAAATCAGTCCTGAATATTCATTGGAAGGACTGATGCTGAAGTTCAGTTCAGTCAGTTCAGTCGCTCAGTCATATCTGACTCTTTGTAACCCCATGAACCATAGCACGCCAGGCCTCCCTCTTTATCACCAACTCCTGGAGTCCACCCAAACCCATGCCCATTGAGTTGGTGATGCCATCCAACCATCTCACCCTCTGTCGTCCCCTTCTCCTCCTGCCCTCAATCCCTCCCAGCATCAGGGTCTTTTCAAATGAGTCAGCTCTTCACATGAGGTGGCCAAAATATTGGTGTTTCAGCTTCAACATCAGTCCTTCCAATGAACACCCAGGACTGATCTCCTTTAGGATGGACTGGTTGGATCTCCTTGCAGTCCAAGAGACTCTCAAGAGTCTTCTCCAACACCACAGTTCAAAAGCATCAATTCTTTGGTGCTCAGCTTTCTTCATAGTCCAACTCTCACATCCATACATGACCACTGGAAAAACCATAGCCTTGACTAGAAAGACCTTTGTTGCCAAAGTAATGTCTCTGCTTTTTAACATGCGATCTAATTTGGTCAAAACTTTCCTTCCAAGGAATGAGCGTCTTTTAATTTCATAGCTGCAGTCACCATCTGCAGTGATTTTGGAGCCAAGAAATATAAGGTCAGCCACTGTTTCCACTGTTTCACTGTTTCCCCATCTATTTCCCATGAAGTGATGGGACTGGATGCCATGATCTTCCTTTTCTCAATGTTGAACTTTAAGCCAACTTTTTCACTCTCCTCTTTCACTTTCATCAAGAGGCTCTTTAGTTCTTCTTCACTTTCTGCCATAAGGGTGGTGTCATCTGTATATCTGTGGTTATTGATATTTCTCCCAGCAATCTTGATTCCAGCTTGTGCTTCTTCCAGTTCAGCATTTCTCATGATGTACTCTGCATATAAGTTAAATAAGCAGGGTGACAATATACAGCCTTGACATACTCCTTTTCCTATCTGGAACCAGTCTGTTGCTCCATGTCCAGTTCTAACTGTTGCTTCCTGACCTGCATACAGGTTTCTCAAGAGGCAAGTCAGGTGGCGGGTATTCCCATCTCTTTCAGAATTTTCTACAGTTTATTGTGATCCACACAGTCAAAGGATTTGGCATAGTCAAGAAAGCAGCAATAGATGTTTTTCTTGAATTCTCTTGCTTTTTCAATGATCCAGAGGATGTTGGCAACTTGATCTCTGGTTCCTCTGCCTTTTCTAAACCCAGCTTGAACATCTGCAAGTTCACAGTTCACATATTGCTGAAGCCTGGCTTGGAGAATTTTGAGCATTACTTTACAAGAATGTGAGATGAGTGCAATTGTGCAGTAGTTTGAGCATTCTTTGGCATTGCCTTTCTTTGGGATTGGAATGAAAACTGACCTTTTCCAGTCCTGTGGCCACTGCTGAATTTTCCAAATATGCTGGCATATTGAGTGCAGCACTTTCACAGCATCATCTTTTAGGATTTGAAATAGCTCAACTGGAATTCCATCGCCTCCACTAGCTTTGTTGGTAGTGATGTTTCCTAAGGCCCACTTGACTTCACAGTTCAGGATGTCTAGCTCTAGGTGAGTGTGAGTGATCACACAGTCATGATTATATGGGTTGTGAAGATCTTTTTTCTACAGTTCTTTGGTGTATTCTTGCCACCTCTTCTTAATATCTTCTGCTTCTGTTAGGTCCCTACCATTTCTGTACTTCATCGAGCCCATCTTTGAATGAAATGTTCCCTTGGTATCTCTAACTTTCTTGAAGAGATCTCTAGTCTTCCCCTTTCTATTGTTTTCTTCTATTTCTTTGCATTGATCACTGAAGAAGGCTTTCTTATCTCTCCTTGCTGTTCTTTGGAACTCTGCATTCAGATGGAGCTCCAATGCTCTGGCCACCTGATGTGAAGAACTGACTCACTGGAAAAGACCCTGATGCTAGGCAAGACTGAAGGCAGGAGGAGAAGGGGATGACAGAGTACGAGATGGTTGGATGGCATCACTGACTCGATGGGCATGATTTTGAGTGAACTCCCGGAGTTGGTGATGGACAGGGGAGCCTGGCGTGCTGCAGTCCATGGGGTCACAAAGAGTCGGACATGACTGAGTGACTGAACTGAACTGAACTGAATGTTGATATAGGAAAACACCTTTGTCTCAGGTCTTTGGGTTTGTTGAATGGATAACTCTGTAATTACGATAAGATGCACTGAATTCCTTTAGCACTCTTTTCCATCTTTGTTCATTATATGTGAAAGCACCCATCTCACTATACTCTTGGAAATCACTGACACGTATATTTCATATATTGTTCTTTAAAATCATTTTATGTTATCCCTAAAGGAATATGTTCCTCTGTGAAAGTCACTCAGTCGTGTTTGACTGAGACCCCATGAACTTTAACCTGCCAGGCTTCTCTATCCATGGAGTTCTCCAGGTCAGAATACTGGAATGGATTGCCATTCCCTCCTCCAGGGGATTTTCCTGACCCAGGGATCAAACATGGGTCTCCTGCATTGCAGGCAGAGTCTTTACCACTGAACCACCAGGGAAGCCCTGGTTCTTAAGGAGCATGTCTTTTATAGGGCTTTTATGCCCATTTCATGGTATCATTTTGATGGTTTTTTCCTAGTTCTCTCAATTGTATTTGAAAACATCAAAATCTACCATTTTTATAAATATTTTTACAAATTTTAAAATCTGAGATCAAATAAAGTGATAATAAAGTGACAAGATAGAAAGAAATGTCTATATTTTTATATTTAAATTATTTGTCTAAAATATGTCATTTTATTGTAACTTCCAGGATAGTTAATTTTTTTCTTTAGTTGCATTATACTAATATTCTATCATCTGAAGCTGTAAGACAAGATCTATTTTATATCCACAGTGATATTTAAGTTATCCTATTGAGATCATAGTAAAATAAAGTATTGAAGTAATTGACTAAAAACATATTGTAGGTAATGTCTTGAATATTCTGGTATGTTTCTATGCATACTGGTAGAATGTATGCATGCTTCAAAATTTATACTTTGATTTGTTTTCTCATCTAGATTAAACAGTAGCCATTTCTGGCAAAAGGCAAATTATTAGATGTTCTTGCTTTTAAGCAGAAACTGTGTCTGTTTCCAGTTTTTTGCTCTCTGTTTTGTCTTTAGGCTGTCCATGTCAGGAAAATCACTGAATTTTGATAATTGATTAAAATTTCATTCTGTATTATTTTTTTTTCATTCTGTATTATTTTTAAAGTAACTCAAAAGTTTCACCAACAAGTGAATTCATTATCCTTCATAAAGCTTGGGCAAATATGACCAATGCTGAACTAAAAATTAAATGAGATCTGAGACCCAATTTTCTGCCCTATTTATAAATTACTTAAATAAATCAAGAATATTGAAAGCATAGCCATGACATATACTAAATTGCTTGTAACTATGCCCAGAGTTAAGACCTACTTCCTATTTGACATCTCAGATTACTTCACAGTGATAACAGAAATATGAGATCTGTATAGTTCTCATAATGAATGTCATAGTGTCATGATTTGAATTTCACTGTAGTCTCAACCATGAGGTTGCATCAGTATGTGATTGTTTAAGATTAAATTTTCACTTCTTTAAGTCTCTTTTCTCCCCTAGAGCCTTAAACACTGCCCAGCCATGGAGGCAATAACCAACTTTAACTGATTATTTGGGCATAAATATTACAGAAGTTAAACTTCCAAAATGTCCCAGAAATCCACCCAAACATTAACCATGTGCTCAATGGAAATGATGTTAATACATAAAATTTGTCCTCATTACTATTAGATCACAATAGAGAAAATATATATTAAGAAGAGCATGACATTTCAGTGCAATTCTTACCTTGTTTTTACTGGTATAGAAAAGCAGAGATGAAGTCAGTATACAAAGGAGGGCATAGCTGAGGAAATTATGGCAAAATCAACTCAGAATCACTGGAATAAACTATTCATCTGGTTTTATAATACAACAGAGCTTCTTATATCTGTACCTGAATAAATGTGAAATTGACACATTCAAAAAACAAAAAAGAGAGTGGATGTGAAAGGGAATCATTAATAAATCCCAAGAATGGGTAGATGAGCTATAACGATGTAGAAGCTCTGGCTGGGAAACCGTTAGGCAAAGTCTAATTTTCACAGTTGTCTGATAACACAGTGAATCAATGGCAATATAAAATGTTGCATCTAACCTAGCCTTGCCCTCCTCTTTCAAATCCAGCTGTAAGCACAAGATGTACTTGGAAAGGCTGCCAAACACCAGCATCATTATCCCATTCCATAACGAAGGCTGGACTTCCCTCCTCCGGACCATACACAGCATCATCAACCGAACCCCGGAGAGTCTGATCGCAGAAATCATCCTGGTTGATGACTTCAGTGATAGAGGTAAGTCACTGTTGACACCATTTTTTGATTCTGTTATCACCTGCATAATTGTTACAGGCTTTTAAAATAAGGCAGAGGATTATTACAATGGCTTCTTGCTGATTCTATCTGAAAGGTGATTATGAAGTTTTGTCTATGCTGTGGTGATGTGATTTTGTAAAATGTTGGCCAAATGCAAAATGAAATGGTTAAGTTATTGGCATCAGTTGGGGTATCTGTAAGAAATTTGCATTGCATTTCTGTTGTGAATTAGACAGGTGTTGGCAGAATGCCTTAAGTTCTATCTTCAGCTTTAGAAAAAAACACTGTGAAATATGGTGAGTACATATGAATGGTGACATATTCCAGTAGAACCGTAAAACCTGTTCCCATTTCTGAAAAAGATCTGTTCTGTTGTTTACTAGCAAGGTAATTTCTCCAGGCTGTGCTTCTGTTATTTCATAAATACTGGAAATGGTAAGTAACACAAAGAAATATTTTGACTTGGCGATTTTAGCTATTTTATTGTATCTGAACAATAACAGCAAAGAAGCCTGGAGTGCAGAGTGTTAGAAAATTTAGCATTGTTTTACTGTTTTTTATTATTCTGAGGAACACAATTTGGTTTGTAAGTCAGGGGAATATGATTATAGAAAGTTGTATGAGTTTAGGATTTGATAAATCATATTTGCTTTAAATACAAGAATTGTTAATACTACAGGATAAGTAAAATCTTTCTATCTTGGCTGGTGGACAGGCAGAAACTTTTTCTAAAGATATTCATCTACCTTCTGTTTCTTTGCATGAAGGAGTTTGGTTTAACTATAAACTGTGTGTGTTTAAGAATGGCAGTAAACAAGTTTGTCTATTTTTCCTCTGTCTTACAAGAGAATGCATCTTGAGTTTCTATGAATTAATTGAAGTTTGGAAATTTTCATTTGCACACAGAAAACTATTCTTTGTAGTACTTAAAAATTCTATAAAAGTAAAACCACTTGGTGTGTTAGCTTTGAGGTTTCTGCAATGTTATTGTCTGCAATTATTCACTTCAAATACTGATTCAGGATTTGAGGTCTGTTTGTAAATGTTGAAGTTTATGTGACAAAAGAAAGTTGTCTGTTGTTCTGTTAAATACTAAACTATCAACTTGGTAATTCTGTTGATTTCAAAGTACCTTTTGCTTTGCATTTCTTAGGTAAATATGTGTTAAATAAGTATCTAAAAAGTACTTAAAATTAAATGTACTCATTAAATTAATTTAAATAACACAGAAACTTCTTTTTCTTTTTTAATTGAGGCTACTTGTTTCAAAGTGGTCATTATTACCTCAGGCTAAAAATGCACATTTCGTATGTTAAAGCTAAAACTTTGCTTTTAAATAAAAGAATGAAAAAGGGAGTAAAGATCTGGGATGGTAGGTACATCACCAGGTAAATGATATTTTTTGGTTGACTGGTACCAAGAGAAATAAGAGATACCTGTAGAGAATTTTCTACATAATTAGCTTTGTCTTGGTAAAGTATGTCCAACGACAGAATTTTGACCTGAGGGTAATAGAGAGGAAACACTTGCTGGCAGTAAGTTGTGGTTTGTAGAGAATCTTTTTGTTGAATATTTCTCAAAGGTGCTTTCCAATGGAAAGTCCTTGAAGAGGGAGAAAAGAGTGGTCTTGATTTTTTAATCTCTGTGGAGTAGCGACTCTGATGGACAATCCCTTCTACATAGCATGTTCCTGGAAAAGAAGTGTGTTCAGGGTGGTCAATGTCATTGCTTTTCATGAAGTGAAAGAACACAAATAGTATTAGCTGGGAGTGTGGTGGTGATTTTGACTTTCCTAGCGGACATTTTTATGGAGAATCATTATGTTGCAGAAAGGGGGACCCCTTCCAGGGTCTGAAACTGGGCTCTTGTCTAACACTCGGAAATAAATTGTCCAAGGAACACATGTGCTGATAAAGCAAGAGATTTTACTGGGAAAGGGCGCCCAGGGGCTAGGGGGTGTGTGAGGGGAAGCAGTAGGGTAAGGGGAACTGCTCTGCCACAGTGGCTTGCAGTCTCAGGTTTTATGGTGATGGGATTAGTTTCCAGGTTGTCTTTAACCAATCATTCTGACTCAGAGTCCTTCCCGGTGGTACACACCTTGTTCAGCCAAGATGGATGCCAGCAAGAAGGATTCTGGGAGGTGGTCAGACATGTGGTGTCTCCTTTTGACCTTTCCTTAACTCTTCTGGTTGGTGGTGGCTTATTAGTTCCATGTTCCTTACCAAGACCTCCTGTCGTAAAATAACTCATGTAAATGCTTACTGTGGTGCCTGGTGGTTTCAGTCAGTGTGTTTCCCCTAACAATTATTTTAATGCTTTTGTAAATCTTTCCTTTAGTTATTCTATTCCTGGGAGTGATCAAGAGGAAAGTATTATTTTAAAATCATTAAAATTTCAAAAGGGGAAGTTTTAGGGAATATTGCTTTTCATTTCACAAGTCTGATGACATGTGTAGGAGTAAACAGTGAAAGACATGATAAAAATACCTTAATAATATTTTATATTATATCATAATTCTAAAGGTTATGAAATAGGAGAGACCTTCCTTTCAAATTGTTGTTTCAGATTACAGAATTCCATCTGATAAAATGTTAGGGTTCATGGGCATCCCTGGTGTATGCAATAGGAGAAAACTTCCTTTCAAATTTTTGTTTCCCATTACAGAATCTCATCTGATAAAATATTGGTGTTTAGAAGCATCACTGTCACTTTCTGAATTGTGGGAAATCTAGAAAATCAACATAATAAACACAGGTTAGAATCCTCATACTGACAATGAACTGTATGACTTTAGGTACATGAACCTCTCGGTATCTCAAATTTCTTTAACAAATGCGGATAAGTGACTCTTAGTTATTTAAGCTATCCTGGGAGGTTGTGATGGAGACCTCTCTGGCTGATAAAGGAACTGTGCTCTGTAGGAGAGCAACTGTTCTCAGTTTCTGCCTGCTGCTGCTGCTGCTAAGTCACTTCAGTCACCTCACCAAATACTGTCCTGAAAAACAGCATCAATATTCTCCATACTTTTGTGAGGCGATCCTCTCAATTTAATCAAGTCATTTTTACAAGATTAAATCAACCAATCATTCTGTCTATCTGTCCATCCATCCACCCACACATCTATCTGTCCCTTCACCATCCCCAGGTGCAATCAGAGTCCTACCTTCAAAGAGGGCATATGAAGGCAAAGTGTAGTCATTTATAATGTGGTAGAAAAATTAGTACTGCATTAACACTAAAAAAAAAAAAGTTTTACCAATAAGTAGGTAGTTTTACAGATATTGAAGAAAAAAATAAATTTTAGAATTTCAACATAAAGAGGATAAATAGAGCATATTATCTTCCTAAATTATGTCTGTGAACTTAATGTTCATCAAAACTCATTCAGGACTGTTTTTACTATTAGAAGAGGAGGAAGATATCCCCAGTCATCTCATATTTACAGGGCCTCAAAGACAAAGAAGTTTTCTCTGCTTGTTAGTTAGATATGATTTATATCCATATTTTAAAAAGCTATTATACTTTATGATTTTTTTGGTATAACTCAGAAATCAGAAGGTTTTTTCCCCCACCAATTCTTTAAAAATCAAGTATTTTAGACAAATTATAAAGTACAAGAAAATATAGGGGATGTTTTCTTCTCCTTCAGGAAATTATTTCTGAAACATTACACTTCATGTTTATTTTCAGAAATACATTCTAGCTCCAGGTCTGTTTCCTATGCATTTTAACACCTTTGCCCTACAGCTCTCTGATTCTCTAATGTCCTTTAGCTACAGGTTATAATATTTTGGTAAGACTTAATCAGACATTACTGCTTTCTATTTTATGTCTTCCAGGTCAATAGAACAGCTACATCTGAAAAAACAGAGCCAACATGGTAGCCAGGTTAATAGCATGACTGTAATATCCCTTGGAATTCATAATTCCAGAATCATTATGATTGTGAATTCTTTAAAACTGGTTTCATATCAATAGAGATAAATGATAAAGTATTTTCAAATTATAGAATTGTTATAAATATTGCAAAATAATTTTCAAAAATCAGCTTGGATTTATCCAGTTGACCTAGTTACCAAATGCATTTTTTAAAAAAAAGGAACATGTGAGCACTCCTTGGTTTAGATATTTTCTGCAGTGAGCTTGGTAAACAGAGTGTTGTTTTAGCCTCAAAATATAAGCCTACTGTCTGTAAAAACAGGAAGGTGTAGGCCTGCAGGTAAAATTTCAAAGCCAACACAGTTTTTGCTGTCTGAAGCTCACCAAAGTTAGCATTTTTTTTCCTAGTAAGCTCTCAGAAATACATCTAACAACTTAACTTGAGGCCTCTAACAAGGCTTCATGATGACTTTAAAGCAGGACTAATCCTAGGCTTATCTCCAAATTCCAGGCAACCTTTGCGGCATCCACACGGAAAATGTTGAAATGTGTGAACTAAGCTGCACCTTAGCCTCAGAGACAGGGCATATTTGAATCTAATTCTCTAAACTTGGTGCGCTTAGATGAATTCAAGTTTAAACCAAGGGAACTCGCAGGAGAGTTGCTGACACACTTCCCTTAACACAGGTGGGGCGGGGGTGGGGCGCTACTGTGCCCTGGACATTGTGCACAGACACACACGCATAGTTACACGCACGTGTGTGTGTGCACGCGTGCACACACACACAGACAGTCTGGTGCCTGCTTGTTTCAAACTTCTTGGACAGAAAAAGAAGGGAGCTGAGTGTTTGAGATTCACAAACACCTATTATTCTCCATATTTTAGTTAGAAAGAAAAGCAGAAGCTCGAAACCATCCTTCCTATCTTAGCAAAATCAGCAACCTTAATGAAATCCAGTTTACTCTTCTCCAGAAAGCATAGGTCCTCACTCCTCAAAAAGTGTGGTCCTTGGACCCACAACATCAGGGTCACATCGAGACTTTTCAGGCTGGCAGGCCCCCAGGCTCCACCCAGACATACCAGAATCTTCATTCCTCAAAATCTACATGTCACTGTTGTGAAAATCAAGGTTTCAGAATAACGGTCATGTGTCTCAGAACTGGGACTGACGCTTCAGTGAGTAATATAGCTGCATAAATAGCTTAACTTCAAAAACCTTCTGTTTCTTATCCCTACTATTATGACATACATTTTTCAATTTGTTCTTATTATTTAGCATTTAATTGATGGTGGATTTATACATTTATAAGGGGACATTTGGATGGGAATTCTATAGTATTACCTCTACATTATTTTATGGAACATTTGTGAGTACATTTATTTGAAAAAATATTGAAATTTTCACAGATCTGTAGACATTTATTTTGCCTCCTCATGGACTCATTTTACAACAATTTTATATTGAATTTCAGGTTACTGCTGTTACTCCTCCCCAGCCAAACTTCATTCTTTGTTATACAAATGTGCCTTCCAATATTTTGCAGGTCTATTTTGCTTTGAAACCATTTTAAAATGTTCTTGTCAAATTCAGATACCATATGTATGTGTATAGCCACACATACACACACATGCAGTTTCATTAAGGTCCCTATTACCATCAAAATCTTAGACTCTTCACATAGTTAAAAGTGTCTATAAATCTTTAAAATATTGAAAATGTTTACGTCATTTTACAAATGGTACTGACAAGTCTTGAATTCTTGCATTTCAGATTCTATTTTACTCAAATACTCTCCTTTTATACTATTAAGGAAAGTTGCCATAATCAGACAAATCAGTAGGCACAAGTTTTACAACTATTCAAAGTTGAAAGATATCATCAGCATGAAAAGATTGTAAAATAGATGAAGAATGGTATGCACTTCTATTTTACATAATAAAACACTAACATTAAGTGCATATAAACATTCAGAGATGACAGTCAACAAAAATGCATGTGTGCTGGTTTTCTGTCAGATAGTCTACGAGACTGCAAGACGAGCCATTTTTATGTCTCAGATTTATTGAGCGCTGGTCACGGTAAATGAATCTTGAAATTGTTTAGATCTATTATTCAGATTTTAAGTTAAAAGATAATTGCATTTTAAAGTCAAAATATAATATTAAAAGCTAATAAGTAGCAGGAACTGAGAAAATGTTATAAAATTCAATTGCATTCTTTTCTATTTAGAAATTTATTATCATCTGCTATAGAATTGAAAGAAAGAATATTGATTTCTGATATTTGCATATCATGCCATATAATGACAGTTCTGTTTTAGTGATTATTTAGCACTTATCACTGAAAGTGTGTCCAGAGTATAGAGGGGTACTGTTTTCTGGGGCATGAATATAAATGCAGAACAGTTGCCTGTTGTCAGTATCAGAGGAAAACCAGCAAGGCAATTTCTAAAGAGCTGTCCCTTATTCACTAAGTTGTGTCCAGCTCTTCGTGACCCCATGGATACAGCATGCCAGGCTCCTCTGTCCTTCTCTATCTCCTGGAATTTGCTCAAACTAATATCCATTGAGTCCATAATGTCATCCAACCATCTTACCCTCTGTCATACCCGTCTCTTCCTGCTTTCAATGTTTCCCAGCATCAGTGTCTAAAGAGGATGTTTTGGAAATTCTAAAACACAAAATCAAGTCATAAACGAGTCTATTTGTATTCATAAAATGAGTCCTACTCATCAATGGCAAAATATGCTTTAATATAATCTGTCTTGGAAGACAAAGCACTCCTAGGATTTCTCATCCTCTTTGTTGTTCATTGTTGAGTCGTCTGCCTCTCTGCAACTACGTGGACTGCAGCATGCCAGGCTTCCCTGTCCTTCAGTATCTCCCAGAGTTTGCTCAAACTCATGTGCATTGAGTGGGTGATGCCATCCAAACATCTCATCGTCTGTCATCCCGTTCTCCTCTTGCTCTCAGTCTTTCCCAGTATCAGGGTCTTTTCCAATGAGTCAGCTCTTCACATCAGGTGACCAAAGTATTTGAAGCTTCAGCATCAGTTCTTCCAATGAATATTCAGAGTTGATTTCCTTTAGGACTGACTGATTTTATCTCCTTGCAGTCCAAGAGACTCTTGAGAGTCTTCTCTGACACCACAATTCAAAAACATCAATTCTTTGGCACACAGCCTTCTTTATGATCCAGCTCTCACATCCATACATGACTACTGGAGAAATCATAGCTTTGACTACAAGAATGGCCAAGTGATGTCTCTGCTTTTTAATATGATATCTAGGTTTGTCATAGCTTTCCTTCCAAGGAGCAAGTCTCTCTCTTTCTCTTTCCATTAAATTAAAATACAGTCTCACATGATATAAATGTCTATGTAAACTAAGGACATATCTGACACATTAATGAGAGGTATGTGTCCTTGCTGAGCCCCATCTTTATTGTAAAATTCAAACTAGCATCTTATTTCAAACTAGCATCTTATTGCTCTCTTTTCTTCAGTAGAGCAAGTAAATAACCCCTCCAGTTTTGGGGATTTTTCCTGAGTGTTACAAATGCTCATGAGGATCACGACCCTCATGATGACCATTGGAATGTTTTCTTTATTCAAGTAGAGAAAAATTATTTTAAGTAGGTTCTTATTTTGCAAATCAGGATAAAAGTTCTTGACATACTATAAAGGCATGTGTTATTCTTGATGAATTGTTTCATGAATTAGTCTTTATATGACTGGCCCTAGAAGATTCAACCTGGTTTTAGAAAACGTAGCGGAACCAGAGATCAAATTGCGAACATCTGCTGGATCAGCAAAAAAGCAACAGAGTTCCAGAAAAAAACATCTATTTCTGCTTTATTGACTATACTAAAGCCTTTGACTGTGTGGATCACAACTAACTATGAATTCTGAAAGAGACGGGAATACACACCACCTGACCTGCCTCTTGAGAAACCTGTATGCAGGTCAGGAAGCAACAGTTAGAACTGGACATGGAACCTTAGCCTGGGTCCAAATAGGAAAAGGAGTATGTCAAGGCTGTATATTATCACCCTGCTTATTTAACTTATATGTAGAGTACATCATGAGAAACACTGGGCTGGAGGAAGCACAAGCTGGAATCAAGATTGCCAGGAGAAATATCAATAACCTCAGATATGCAGATGACACCACCCTTATGGCAGAAAATGAAGAAGAAGTAAAAAGCCTCTTGATAAAAGTGAAAGAGGAGAGTGAAAAAGTTGGCTTAAAGCTCAGCATTCACTAAGATCATGGCATCCAGTCCCATCATTTCATGGCAAATAGATGGGGAAACAGTGGAAACAGTGGCAGACTTAATTTTTCTGGGCTCCAAAATCACTGCAGATGGTGATTGTAGCCATGAAATTAAAAGACGCTTACTCCTTGGAAGGAAAGTTATGGCTAACCTAGATAGCATATTCAAAAGCAGAGACATTACTTTGTCAACAAAGGTCCATCTAGTCAAGGCTATGGTTTTTCCAGTGGTCATGTATGGATGTTTGAATTGGACTACAAAGAAAGCTGAGCACCAAAGGATTGATGCTTTTGATCGTGGTATTGGAGAAGACCCTTGAGAGTCCCTTGGACTGCAAGAAGATCTGACCAGTCCATCCTAAAGATCAGTCCTGGGTGTTCATTGGAAGGACTGATGTTGAAGCAGAAACTCCAGTACTTTGGCCACCTGATGTGAAGAGTTGACTCATTTGAAAAGACCCTGATGCTGGGAGGGATTGAGGGCAGGAGGAAAAGGGGATGACAGAGGATGAGATAGTTGGATGGCATCACTGACTCAATGGCCATGGGTTTGGGTGGACTCCGGGAGTTGGTGATGGACAGGGAGGCCTGATGTGCTGCGGTTCCTGTGGTCACAAACAGTCAGACTTGACTGAGCAACTGAATTGAACTGAGAAGGTTCAGAACTTTGGGGATTACATTTGTCTGTCTTCCAAATAAACTTATAATATATCAAAGTTGATGAAATTTATTTCAGTTCACTTTGAGTAAAACTTATATTTAACTGAATAAAAATAAATTTGCTGAGACTTTCATACTAATAGGCATTTTATGTAGTGTTAATTAAAAACTGTTTTTAAAATGTTTTAATGTAGAATTTGAGACTAAAGTTTCAGAATGGACCAGTTCTAGATGAATTTGGAGCACCAAAAATAAGTATCTTGGAAAACGTGTAATAGAATGAAGAGGCACATTTAAGTTTGATTGGCTAGTTGGGCTGTAGTTAGGTACCGAATATTAAAGCATATTTCACAGTTGAAAAATTTTATTATTGCTTTCTTTTTCTTTATCACTTAAAATATTCTCTGTATTTAATTAAATGAAATAGATTAAAAATAATGTAACTCCTGTGAGATCTTTAAAAATGCCATACAGAAAATTTAGTCCATTGGGGATAAATAAGTATTTGTATTTCCTCTATTCTTTGGCTTTAAGCATTTAAAATTATTTTCATTTAAAATAATGATACATCTCATCTAATTGTCATTTTTCTAACTAGTATTTTGCTCTTTTACAGTTTCATTCTCTTCTTAATGTTAGTTTAAGGTATATGAGATTGTCATTGTAGAACATTAATATCATCTTTTCTAGAACATTAATATATAATTTTGTAAATCATTGTCAATTAATTGAACATTGTCATTTTTGTAGAACATTAATGTATAATTTAATGTATTTCAACCTTCATAGGGAACCATCTTAAAACTTCTCTCTGAACTGAATAATTATTTAGGGCTCATGTTTTAAATCAGGCCTTTTAAAGACAGGGAAGGGCAATTCCCGCCCTGAGATGGTGGATGTGGGTAAGCCCCTCTGGCTTTCCAGTTGCTTTTTCTGGATGAAAACTCCACTTGGGTGAATTAATATAGGTTTGGCAAAGAATAGGATGCTTCTTTTCAAAGCAAAACTGTTACAGCTCACTGATGTCACAAGGCATGACTTCCTCAAGAAAAAATAAATTGCACAATCCATTTTATGGCTGATTAAATCCCATTTATTTTCCTCACAGACAGCTGTTTTGAGTAGGATTGTCACTCATTTGAAATCATTTTCTGGATCCTAGGCTTCAGGTCTTGGGTAGGCATGACTTTCTCTGATGAAATAAAAGCTTATATTGTATGATTATTCCCCTTGTCAGCAAACCTCAGCTAGTGAGCTTTAATTAAAAAAAAAAAAATTTGCTATTTCAAACAGTTCTTTTTTGATATCTCAATATCCCTCTGCTCTTAATTTAAAAAGAAAAGCTCAATGCATTGACACAGTGCAAAAAACCTGAAAATAATGCCTGCTTTATCTTGACTTACAACAGTTCCTTAGAAAATTATCAGTCTCTCATCACTCAAGGTTTTTGATGAGGTGGCAAGTTTTAGACATCAAATGCATCAATATATACGAAACACATTTTATCAAAATTCTCTAATAAAAATTAAATCATTTATGTCCACTAAGGAACAATTCCACAGTGTTGTTATTCATTCACTCAGTCGTGTCTGACTGTTTGCCACCCAATGGACTGCAGCACACCAGGCCTCTCTGTCCTTCACCATCTCCCAGAATTTGCTCAAATTCATCTCCATTGAGTCGGTGATGCTATCCAACCATCTCAACCTCTGTCACCCCCTTCTCCTCCTGCACTCAAGAATCTTTTACAGTAAGTTGGTGAGTCTTTTACGAAAGAGTCTCTTACAGTGAGTCAGTCTTTGAATCAGGTGGCCGAAATATTGGTGCTTCAGCTTCAGCCGCAGTCCTTCCAATGACTATTCAGTTTGTTTCTTTTAGGATTGACTGATTAGATCTCCTTGCTATCCAAGGGACTCTCCAGAGTCCTCTCCAGCACCACAGTTTGAAAGCATCAATTCTTCAGTACTCAGCCTTCTTTATGGTCCAGCTCTCTCATCTGTACATGACTACTGGAGAAACCATAGCTCTGAGTAGATGGTTGTTGGGAAAGTGATGTCTCTGGTTTTTAATACAGTCTAGGTTTGTCATAGCTTTTCTTCCAAGGAGCAAGTGTCTTTTAATTTCAGACTGCAGGTAGGATCTTTGAGATGAAAGAAATGGCAGGGGATCTTGGTACTTTTGTCTAAAACTTTATGAAGTTTTCTACATCTAAGTTTTATAGATGAGTAAGTGGAGACTCAGGGAGGTGACATCCTAGGTGACACATGAGGGCAACTTTATATGCAGACATAAATGCTACATTAACCTCAAATGGATAACGTTTCTGCTTAGGGAGCCTGGATTCCTCTCCTCTGCAGTTATCTCATATGTCTAATTCTGAGAAACTAGAATCATTCTGATAAGTACCTGTAATTTGATAAAGCTGTGCTACAGTTACATAGACACTCTAGATAATTGAATCTAATTTATTACCCATTTTCGCCTTAGGTTCAGGATCATGATAAAAACCATTTCACTGTGTACACACATATAGTAGAATGGAGAATTTGTGAGAAAAATAATGACTCGAATGTGCAAATCCCAGTGTCCAAAAGGCTTTATACCCTTGCAGGGGTGCCAATCAGGTCTTTCCTTCTGGAGAAAAGAGTATTTCTAACACTGAGAGGGTCAAAAAGTGATAACATACGTCTCAAAACATAGATATGCTTAATGTTGCTTCTCAGGCTGATTCATAGTAGAATTTATTGAGGTAAGTGAATGGGCTCTAGGCTGACCCCTTGTAGATCCTCTAAGTCTGCCTTCACTCTGGATGTATTGCTGCGAATTTCACAACACACTTCTGCATCACTTCACAGAAACTAGGACACTCTTGAGATTGCTGCAGGGGAGGGAGGGACACATTGGTGTAAAATATTCCAGAAAGGGAGACTCTTTCTGGGACTGAGAAGCTGTTGGAGGTGGAGGGAGGGGGCGGGGGGGGGGATGCCTGAGCAAATATCTAGTATTGGATTAAATATAAATGAAAAAACCTTTTTTTTTTTTTCATTTTTTCTGTTTTATCTCCTAAAACTCTATGTGGAATATATATCCACAAGCCACTTAAAAACCTAGTGGCTGCCTCATAGCCCAGAAAACTCTGACCCCTACACTGTAGTGGGACAGTGACCCAAGGAAGCTTAACTTTACACCTTGAATAAACTTGAACTCTGTAACTAATCATTTTGACTTTGCTTATTTCTACAAGATAAATTGGGCTTCCCAGGTGGCACTAGTGGTAAAGAATTTTCTTACCAGTTCAGGAGACATAAGAGACAGGGGTTAGATCTCTGGATTGGGAAGATCCCCTTGGAGGAGGGCATGGCAACCCACAATAGTGTTCTTGTCTGGAAAATCCTATGGACATAGGAGCCTGGCAGGCTACAGTCCATAGGTTCACAAAGAGTCAGACACAACTGAAGCCACTGAGCACAAGCACGCTGGATAAATTAAGGCTACCACCAACCTAATGAAGATATACCACAGGTTTGAAATAACATTTAAGCAATTGATTTCTTTCAGGTTGGGTACTTTTTTCTCTTTTAGTCTTTAGTTCACTTGAAACACTTAGAAAATAAATGAAAGGTTCTGTGGAGAAAAGCTATCTATTTATTTTACAGTATTGAGAATTATAAAATCATGGAGTCATTGGGACAGATGGAAGTATAGCAAGCAGTTAACAGCCTATGTGTGAAGAGTCTTGAATCCAAGTCTCAGCTCTGCCACTTCAGGTCTAGGGACCTTCGAAAGAATTGATGTACCCCTAGATTATAGAAATATCAAGCTATGATTTCACTATTTTTTCCCTTTCAAAAAAAAATTATCTCTAAACTGAAAGGTTTGGAAAAATAAGTCACTTGCTATGGTGAGGAAGATAGCAGGAAAATCCATGACCGCTTCAAATAAGCTCAAGCTTGAAGGTCTAAATGACTGCCATGAGCTTGGAGAAATTACAAAATTTATCTTTTAACCATGAATAATCTTCATGAAATGATGAAGGAAATAACTTCCCGAGATGGAGTCTGATAAATGTAGTATCTGTAAAAAGGCACATTTCAGGTTCCAAAGTTCAGTGCAGTTGTTTATGATATTTTGGAAAAGTTTTTTTTTTTTTTTTTTTAAGGAATTGCATCCGTGCTGTTTAAGTAACACTACTAAGCAGTAGTGTTACTTAAAAGCTGGAGAAGTCTCTTGAGAGTCCCTTGAACTGCAAGGAGATCACTGCAGTCCATTCTAAAGGAAATCAGTCCTGAATGTTCATTGGAAGGACTAATACTGAAGCTGAAGCTCCAATACTTTGGCCACCTGATGGGAAGAACTGACTTATTTGAAAAGACCCTGATGCTGGGAAAGATTGAAAGCGGGAGCAAAAGGGGACGACAGAGGATGAGTTGGTTGAATGACACTACTGGCTCAATGGACATGAGTTTGAGCAAACTCTGGGAGACAATGAAGACAGAAGCCAGCTGCAGTCCATGTGGTTACAAAGAGTCAGACATGACGTGGAGACTGAGCAACAGTGCACTAGTAATGCTCATGGTAGCAGGAAGTACTAGAGGTCAACACAAGTCTGTTAAATGTCAGTCAAACATCATCCCTGGATGGGGGAAGGGGATGACTTCTAAGCTCAGATTCTCTTAGACCTGGGACTTTCTCACTATGCCAAGGAGTGACCATAATTTAATATGCCCTCAGGAGACCAAATTGCCTTGCCCCCTTGGCTCCCTCGTACAGCAGATGGCTTTCATAGGCCACTCTTTTAAACATCTGAGGTTACCTCAATTGCATGGCATTGAGCAGCCTGTAGGTGCGCTCACCTGCTAAACCACTGGTCACACATGCTTCTCTAGGAAAGGTGAGACATACATGAGTAATGGTGTCTCCACTGAAATAGAAGCCAGGCTGAATAGGAGATGTCCTAATAAGATAAGTCTTGGTGGTATGCTAAGCTCCCTGGAATCCCTGAAACTGTCATTTTTGCTGGCCATAGTCTTTACGTTTTCCCTTACTTGAGGTCGCTATACCTCAATATGAAGCCCTAAGGAGACCCAGACAGCTTGGCAGTCCTGACATCCTACCTAAGACCATAGGTGACACGATCATCTTGTAAATCGCCATAGATCCCTCATTGCATAAGAATTATGAATCAAAAGGAGAAGTCATTCTGATGGGCAAAGATCCAGGGAGGTATAAACCAGATCTTCCTTCATTTCAGTATCTATAGCTTGTTAGTGGCAATCAGTCAGCCTAATGGGAAACACTGAAAGCTCATCAGTGATGTTTTCTTAGCCACATGCTTTCTTTCTGCAGAAATGCTTTCTCATAACTTGCAAGTAGGACTAAAAAATAAGATGCCCTTAAAATGAATCCCAGGGATGGGGGAGCCTGGTGGGCTGCCATCTACGGGGTCATGCAGAATCAGACTCGACTGAAGTGACTCAGCAGTAGCAGCAATGATGACAACCTTGAGTTTAACCATCTGATAATCGGGAAACTACATGCTCTTCTGCAATGACATGACAATTTCAATAGTGTATAGTTTGAAGGCGGGAGGAGAAGGGGACAACAGAGGATGAGATGGTTGGATGGCATCACTGACTCCATGGATATGAGTTTGAGCAAGCTCTGGGAGTTGGTGATGGACAGGGAAGCCTGGTGTGATACAGTCCATGGGGTTGCAAAGAGTTGGACACAACTGAGCTACTGAACTAAACTGAACAGAAAGTATAGTTAATCAAATAAGGCCACATTGACTAGAGATCAGGGAACTGATGAACGATTCCAAAAATTGTATCATCCAGCATGGAAGAACCATAAGGAGACTCCACTTAGGAAAACTTGGGGTCTGAAATCAAGACTATTGCACTTGACTTTATAACCTACTTTGGAACTGTCTGTGATTGCACTGCTCATGGTAAAAATTGTAAAATATTACTCATTGGCAGAACTTGAAAGAGAATAGCCATGAATACTTCCAGTGAAGATGTGATTCCATCGTATCAGACTGTCGACCCAAAGGCACATCTGCTGTGTGTAATTATTCAGATCAAACCCAGGTATCACAGAGTGAACTCTTCTGTAGGCCAGAGGCAGTTTCTTTCAAGCCCTGAATAGAAGGCTGCATTCAGTATTTTCAGCTTGCTCCCTAATTGTCTTTCTCTGTCTCTCCTTATCTTTGAAAGGAATGAAGCTACTCCATGGTTTCATGTTTAGGCGCCTGATCATTAAGGATAGTGTGTAACATAATTCAGCAAATGAATATAGCATGCCAAACATATATTTCAAGTTTTAGGAATGCTGGCTACTTAATTTCTATGTCGCGCATGGTCCTCTTCCTCTGTCTTTGTCTTGTCATAATAAAAAATTAAAACAAGGGGGATTCAAGAGGGAGGGGACATATGTATACCTACGGTCAATTCATGTTGATGTAGGACAGAAATCAAACCAATATTGTAAACCAATCATCAATCAATTTAAAATAAATATTTAAAAAATGACAGAGCAGAAATCTCACTCAGGCAGGATTTATTAAACAAGTGACATGAAAAAATATACTCCCCTGATGTGAGAGCGGACTAACCTCATAAGAGTGGTCCCACCCCTTTAAGGTTTTTCTTTTTATATCCTTGTTCCCTCCCCCAAGCAGTCCTAGGAGTCCAGTTTGTTTTGCCCTATGTCAAAGAGCGCATGTATGCAAGACCAATTAGGGAAAGTGGCTTGTTGGGCATGTTTTTCCCCCCAAAGCTCCAGGCTGTAGATTTTCCTTTTGTTGTGTTTTTCACAGGCTTTTAAATTTCTTTGTCTCTCTTTTAGCTGCAGATTTTTAGCCACAATTTTGGACTCTTTACCTACCATCTCTAAAATTTGTTTTTACCTCTTTCAGAATTAAAAAGGGTTATGTTGCTAATTTTAGGGGAAACTCTGAGTCTGTACTACAGAATAGTTAATATTTTATAGTAAATTCAAATCCCTTAGCAAGGTAGGTTGAGCTTCTGACATGATTTGGCCTGGTGAAGGCTCTTTCCTGGTGAGAGATGTTAATTACAGGACATCACTGGTAACAGATACAGTGATTGATCTGTTCAAGTACTTTAAGCCCCTGTCCCTTTTAGGATCAGAGAAGAGCTGTAAGGGAGCTGAAATCCAACATGCCCAGTAAGAAAGCTATCCATCTTCTCACATCAGTGCTAAGCTTCATTCCTTCTGGTGTTAGGGAGATGCTTACAGATTATGGTTCTACACTTGGTGTAAAAATGGACCCTAGGTTAAGCTCTTGCCAAGACATTACAAGGTGAATAATATCAACATCTTCTATTCATTTTCAGTATCAGAAAATGAGGTTAATTTTCTTACTTTATTGACAGTGAGTCAGAAGGGGCAGAAAATGGGGCACGGTGTCTAAGGAAGGGCCCTGGGCTGTGCTCCACCCTAATAACAAACTAGTCATGTCAGCCAGTGTCTCCTCCTTCCCTTCTCTGTCATGAGAGGGTGGTTAAGTACGTGCTTTGGTCATGGTTGTAGGTGTGAATTGTGGCTTTACTTTTACTGATGTTGTCACCATGAACAAGCTATTTATCTCACTTGTCATGTACTCATTGGGAGGTAGAGTTTCTGCATTTAAGCAATTAGAACTTTGGTGGATATAAACTAGGCACTTAATAATTTAGGCTGTTATTGTCTTTTCTATAAATGTTGAAATTGAACTAGATGGCTACGGATTCTATCTCCAACAGTTTTGGGTACAGAATTAATATCTTTGCTTCAGAGATGATTAAAACATGTTTAAACAAGTAATTATTTCTTTCCTTTAAAGCTATAAACTTAGAATAGTTGCAACACGTTGGTGGAAAAATTACCTAAACCTCAACAAGGGACAAACACATTATCTTCAGGGGTTTCTGGGCTCACTGTGTTTTCATCAGGATGACTCTGAAGCTGTATAGTACCATTGAAAATTGCAATTCTGAGTAATACAGAGTCCAAGGAGCTCCTCATATGAGGTTTGGATAATTAAAGTAAATTAGTTATTTTATAATGTAATTATTTATTCTGATTAAATAAATCTAGAGAATGGAGTAGTTTAATTCAATTTTTTGTTGCTATATAGTTGTGCCTGACTCTTTGCAACCCATGAACTGCAGCACAGCAGGCTTCCCTCTCCTTCACTATCTCCTGGACTTGCACAGACTCATGCCCACCAAGTTGGTGATGCCATCCAACCATCTCATCCTTTGTTGCCCCCTTCTCCTCCTGCCCTCAGTCTTTCTCAGCAGTAGGATCTTTTCCAGTGAGTCAGCTCTTCACATCAGGTCACCAAAGTATTGGAGCTTCAGCTTCAGAATCAGTCCTTCCAATGAATACTCAGGGTTGATTTCCTTTAGGATGGACTAGTTTGATCTCCTCACACTCCTAGGGACTCTTGGTTGCATTGTAGTTAGGATTTTGAGCTTTCACTGTCATCGTCTGGATTCAATCTCTGACTGGAGAACTGAGATCCCTCAAACCTCAAGCACAACCAGAAAAAAAAAAAAATCCACTCAAAGTAGCTCTAATTAACTTACTGAAATGCACCTTCTGACTTATTCTGTCTCCAGGTTTGTCCCTCTGAAATCCATCACTCATTATCAAAATGACCTTTATTACCACCAAAACTTTGCCAATCACTTTTTTAAAAAACCCACCTTTGCTTTCTGGGGGCCCCACCCTAGCCTGCCCCTTGGAGTCCACTCTTCCTCAAGAGACTCTGAGTTCTTGACTTCTCTACTCACCTTCTCTGAATTCTGTCTTCCAGTTTTTGCCATTGAAAAATCAAAATGGCAGGTTTTCCCTCCACACAGTGTATATTAGTCTCCTTTGATATGTTTTCAGTCCTACTTTCTTGATCTGAAATGTATCTCCATAAAACATCTCTTGCTTCTATACCCCTATTTTGACTAATCCTTTAAGACTAATATGACACCTTCAGCCCACTTGCCTTGAACTTACTGTTGCTGGCCAAAATCTTAGCTTTCTCTGCCCACCGAAGCTGAATAAAACACATGGAGAAGAATTTAGAGGAAACAGAAAAGTGGCTTTAATTCCAGCTGGTGGAGAGAGGAACATAGTCTCCTCATGCCTCAAGAACTGACTCAAACTCCATGAGGAGCCGAGGGGCTTATATAAGATGAGGGCTCCCAGTCAGGAGTAGGTGATGAGGAACAGAAGTGTAAGAATCTTGTATTCTTCTTTCTCTTGCATTGTTTCAAGAACAGTCATAGACTGATGTCAATAACCCAAGAATTGACTCCAACAGTCCAGTGGCCTTTCCCTTTCTTTCTGATATCTAAAAAGAGAAAAATGCAAGAGATGGTTTGCAGAGAGAGTGCTATAATGGTGAGCACTAGATCCAGGATGTAATTAGCATAGAGTTGAAGGTCCCTAGGCTTCCCAGGTGACTCAAACAGTAAAGAATCTGCCTGCAATGCAGGAGACCAGGGTCTTATTCCTGGGTTGGGAATATCCCCTGGAGGAGGAAATGGCAACCCACTCCAGTATTATTGCCTGGAGAATCCCATAGACAGAGAAGCCTGGTGAGCTACAGTCCATGGGGTCACAAAGAGTCAAATGTGACTAACACTTTCAAAGGATAATAAGTGCAAAATGTAGCTCATGCAGAGTTAGGGGGGCAGAAAAGCAAATTTAGTTACAGATTACAGATTAGGAAGTGTTGGGAGGGATTAGGGGCAGGAGGAGAAGGGGGCGACCAAGGATGAGATGGCTGGATGGCATCACTGACTCGAAAGACGTGAGTCTGAGTGAACTCTGGGAGTTGGTGATGGACAGGGAGGCCTGGCGTGCTGCAATTCGTGGGGTCGCAGAGTCGGACACGACTGAGCGACTGGACTGAACTGAACTGAACTGAAAGTAAAAAGTATGAATGTTCAGGCCTGCTCGCTGTTTTATCTTCTTTGTTCTCAGGAGAGGGAAATAAACTCCTTCCTCTTTTTCCTTTTACTGTAACATTACTATTTGAGAGGCCTAGAAAGGATTACTTTAAAATAATCAACAACTTCAAAATCCTGTGACTCGATTTTCCCAGCAGTAAAATGAAGATAATAGTACCCATATCATTGAGAGGTCTTAAGAATTAAAGCAAATGGCAAAACCAATACAGAATTGTAAAGTAAAATAAAAAATAAAGAAAGAAAGAAAGAAAAAATAAAGATCCAAAAAAATAAAATAAAATAAAATACTTAGTGCATGGCACAGAGAAGCCCATAAGCATGTTGGCACCTCCCTTTAAGGAATATTCCTCTTTACTGTTGTAATTTTCTCTGTTAATATCATTTCAATTTCCACATTATTTGGATGTGCTTTTGTGTCTATCCCCACTACAAACTGGTGAGCTCCTTGAAGAAGGGGATTATCATGTTTATTTTTTTATGTCTGAGTCTAGGTCGTAGTCATAAAAGTATTATGGTTTGGACCAGCCTGTGTATTCATTCATATGCTTATCCCTGGGAAAAGAAACCATTCTTGTCTTCAAAAGTAAACATATGAAAAATACGTTCAGCTATTCGAATTTATGTCTTCACCCCCTTTAGCTAATTAAAATGATTGAGAGATTCCACAAAACAGAAAACTTTGCCACTTCATATAGCGATATTTGTTAAAGATAATGGAGCTTCCAGTGACAAAATGCTTCTTTGCAACAGGTATCTCCAAGAGTAACAAGCTCATGACTTACGAAGTTTCTCTCATTTTTAGAGAGTTTGTAAGTAATTTAAGATATGGTATTAATTATTTTGGGCTTCCCTGGTGGCTCAGTGGTAAAGAATCTGCCTGTCACGCAGGAGACTCAGGTTCAATCCCTGGGTTGGGAAGATTCTCTGGAGAAGGAAATGCAACCCATTCTGGTATTCTTATCCGGGAAATCCCATAGACATAGTGCTATAAGTTATAACATGTCCTATATAACATTTTAACGTGGTGAAAAACAATTAGAACACTTATGGTCTCTGTCCTCACATTGGACAGTCAGCTCTGAGGGCAGAGTCAGGTTCGTCACACTACATCCCTAATGGCTGAAATACAGAAGAGAGGATTCTTAATTAACATTTGCTAAATAAATGAACATATCATGGGTGAAAAAGTCCCCCTTCATTTCAGAAGTAAAACCATAACATCCTCAGCCCTCATGGTTGCAGTGAGCTTCAATTTCAACCCTTGTCTTGATTTTCTTCAAATTCCTTCTTAGGCATAATCTTCAGAATTCATCTGGAAACCTAACATGTGAAATCTTTTTGTGGGAGCGGGCGAGGTTGGGATGATGTGGGAGAATGACACTGAAACGTGTAATATCATACGTGAAACGAATCCCCAGTCCAGGTTCGATGCATGATACTGGATGCTTGGGGCTGGTGCACTGGGACGACCCAGAGGGATGGTGTGGGGAGGGAGGAGGGAGGGGGGTTCAGGATGGGGAGCACGTGTATACCTGTGGCGGATTCATGTTGATATATGGCAAAACCAATAGAATATTGTAAAGTAATTAACCTTCAATTAAAATAAATAAATTTATATTTAAAAAAAATAAATAAAGTAGACTTGGCAAAACAAACGAAAAAAGTCATACCAGTATATAGTACTTTCTTCTAAGTTTTAACATTTAAGCAAGGACAAAAGTTCATGGAGTCCTATTAATTTGGTAACCCTGACAGAAATCAGAGATATTTTAAGAGCTTAAAAAGCCAGGCTGACCCACCTTTAGACACTGGGTATAATTGAAGACAATTTCAGCTTCCATTAAGAGTTCTGTTATGTGCAGGCCCTGTCAAAAATCTAGAATAAGCCTTATGTTACTGCAGAAAAAGCAGCAATTCATCTGCATTTGTTTAAACTTAACACTGGCTGGTGGAGGATAGGAGACAGATAATTTGATAGCATGTGTTTTGGTGATGGCTATGGTTTATGGAAAGTTTTCTAATTTGTCATCCACTTTTTATTGTCTCTATTACTAAAGGTCATATAGAAAGTACATATATATTGTTTTCTAATAAGTGTTTTTAGGTAGTGCTTTTAGGTAGTGTTTCTAATTCGTGTTTTTACTTTGGCTGACAAAATAAAAACTGTTGGCTGTTTAAATTTGAATTTCAGTTAAAAATTTCAAATCTAATTGGTGTCTTGCTGTTTTGCTCACCGTGTTGTACTGTGCTTAGTCAGTCAGCCGTGCCTGACTCTTTGTGGCCCTATCAACTATATCCCGCTAGGCTCTTCTGTCCATGGGATTCTCCAGGCAAGAATCCCGGAGTGAGTTGCCGTGTCCTTCTTAAGTCCCCTGCATTGGAAGGTAGGTTCTTTACCACCACCGCCACTTGGGAAGCCCTTTTTCTTCTTTCCTTAGGATTAAAAAAAATGTATTAACTCCTTCCCCAGCTTCAGATGTTAGCTGATTGATGAATAGAAGAGACATAAAGTTTTCAGGTGTCCATATGGTACAGGAAGTAGTCTCAACTGAGGAATTAGAACTTTCTGAGGTTTAGGCTTTAAAACTAACACCCCGTGAGTTACAGATAAGAGAGAGAACAGAGGCAGGGAGCACAATTCTGTTCATGTGGACAGCTCTGGGATTGCTTTCTCTTTGTTGGCCAACAGATATGCTGGCAATTTTCTCACCAGGCTGGCCAGACTGCAAGCTTGAAAAGGGCTCCTGGTGGGCGAGTATTTTCATCTGTGTGGGTTCACCTGATGATTTATTGAGACAGAACGAAGTAGAAGTTGTACACCTCAGTCGCTGGTTAGACCCTGATACAATTACCAGATAATGAATCTCCCCCGTAAGAGCAAGTTTTCTTGAGATGATATTGATATCAGTGTAAAGTTGTTCTTTGTATATTTGCATAAGATCTCCAGTGGGAAAACTGTGTTAAACTGTGTGAAAGAATAGTGCTCCTATGAGAATAAAACTTTTTCATCTCATTCACTGATAGTTTTTATGAAGTTATTTCAATGTCCTGACTTATATGCAAGAAATGAGAGTAAGGGCTGTGCTAAATCTTTAATTTTAGTGGACATGTTAATGCAGATAGGTTTCTCATTTTGTACTTCTACAAATGGACAGAACAAAATCTCCTGAATGAATAGTTTAGATATACTATGTAAATCTTAGATAATATAGTTATACTATGTAAATAGTATAGTTATACATGTTTTCTTCCAAATAAATTTAATTTCACCTTCAAGACATGAATATGTATATGTCTCATGAATACATGAGAAGGTTAAAGTTTAAATTTATAAAACTTCAAGCTTTTAACCCTTTTTGTCAACACCATCACTGTTCCATTAATTAATAAATGTTCTAGTTTATTTCTTCATATTAGCTGAGGACATAAATTAGCTGATGACATTTTGATAGCAAAAATATATCTGAAGAAAATTGTTTTATTTTTATTGTAAAAATTTTTTGCAGGGGAGAATACTGGCAAAATAATGTCTGTAAATAGGAGGGGCATAAAATTATCAGGAAGGCTTGCATTGCACTATATCAGGAATTATAAAATATCTTATATTGTATGCAAGTACTACTTTACAATATTGTAAAGCAAATATCTTGCAATAAAAAATTTTTTAAATAGGTCTACAAAATGTTTATAATAATGATAACCAGGCTCTTATAGAAGAGCAGAGATGGTGTAAGTGCTGTGAACTACTTTTTCAATCACCCTTCACCAAAAGGGCCACATAAGTGTATGCCAAGCAAGAGCAAATCAGTCCATCCTAAAGGATATCAACGCTGAATAGTCACTAGAAGGACTAATGCTAAAGCTCCACTTGGCCACCTGATGCAAAGAGCCAACCCATTGGAAAAGACTCTGATTTTAGGAAAGATTGAGGGCAGGAGGAGAAGGGGAGTGACAGAGGATGAGATTGTTGGATGGCATCACCCACTCAACAGACATGAGTTTGAGCAAACTTTGGGCAATAGTAAGGGACAGGGAGGCCTGGAGTACTGCAGTCCATGAGGTCACAAAGAGTCAGACATGAATTCATTACTCAATAACACAGCAATGCATGTATGTGAGTGTGTGTGTGCGTGCACGTGCACGTGTGTGCATGCTCAGTCCTCAGTCTTTCAGAGGAGCCCATCAGGCTCCTCTGTCCATGGGATTCTCCAGGCAAGAATACTGGAGTGGTTTCCATTTCTTTCTCCGGGGGAGGTTCCCAACTCTATATGGTGCTATATACCCTGATGTAAAGTTCTAATACTGAAGTTATGGTTCTTAAGTAACTCTTGTTGCAAGAAAGAAACACTTGGCAGTTCCAGAGCTGGAGCACATTTCCAGGGAGTAGATACTAATGTTTAGAAGCTGCAAACTAGAGTCAAAAAGAGAACTGGACTGAGCCCCTATTTTATTTTCCTCACAAACCAGCACCCCAGGGTTCTGAGACGATGAAAAATGGCCTGTTTAGTTTGCAAATATTTTACACAAGATTAATGTCAGTTAATGAAATAACACTGATCATGCATTTATAGTAAATATGTTGTATACAAATAAACAGGCAGTAATTGAAATACCTTATGGCAGAAAGCAAAGAAGAACTAAAAACACCTCTTGATAAAAGTGAAAGAAGAGAGTGAAAAAGCTGGCTTAAAACTCAAAAAACTAAGATCATGGCCTCCAGTTCCATTACTTCGTGGCAAATAGATGGAGAAACAATGGAAACAATGACAGACTTTATTTTGGGGGGCTGTAAAATCAGTGCAGATGGTGACTGCAGCCATGATATTAAAAGACACTTGCTCCTTGGAAGAAAAGTTATGACCAATGTAGACAGCATACTAAAAAGCAAAGACATTTGTCTAGTCAAAGCTATGGTTTTTCTAGCAGTCATGTATGGATGTGAGCTCCAAAGAATTAATGCTTTTGAACTATGGTGTTGGAGGCAACTCTTGAGAGTCCCTTGGATAGCAAGGAGATCAAACCAGTCAATCGTAAAGGAAATCAGTCCTGAATATTCATTGGAAGGACTGCTGAAGCTGAAACTCGAATGTTTTGGCCACCTGAGCGAAGAACTGACTCATTTGAAAAGACCCTGATGCTGGGTAAGATTGACGGCGGGAAGAGAAGGGGATGACAGGGAATAAGATGGTTGGATGGCATCACCGACTCGATGGACATGAGTTTGAGTAAGCTCTGTGACTTGGTGACGGACAGAGAAGCCTGGCATGCTTGGGGTTCATGGGGTCACAAAGAGTTGGACACAATTGAATGACCAAATTGAACTGAAATACCAGTGACTTGTTGAAATTTAAATAAAATCTCTTTGAAATAAATTACAAGAATATTTGGTTGGTTTGCTTTTTGTAACTTTATATTCAAATGAAGAAAAACTCTCATAATTTATAATTTCTACTCTAGAAGTTTGTCTTTTGTTATAGGGACCTAATGCTTGGTTGCTGCTGCTGCTAAGTCACTTCAGTCATGTCCGACTCTGTGCGACCCCATAGACGGTAGCCCACCAGGCTCCCCCGTCCCTGGGATTCTCCAGGCAAGAACACTGGAGTGGGTTGCCATTTCTTTCTCCAATGCATGAAAGTGAAAAGTGTAAGGGAAGTCGCTCAGTCGTGTCCGACACTTAGCATGGACTGCAGCCTACCAGGTTCCTCCATCCATGGGATTTTCCAGGCAAGAGTACTGGAGTGGGGTGGCACTGCCTTAATATAAATTATTGAATTATTAGTAATTAATATAATTATTGAAGAACTCAATAATAATTGTGATATTCTATAATAATTGATAATAATTGTGATAATATCACAATGATCATTGTGATAATTAATGATAATTAATATAATAATTGAAAAACTCACACTACCTACACACTGATTTCTAAATCATATGTATTTTCCATGACATTTTAAAAAATGTATCTCCTTGGAGACTGAATTTATAAACTAGATAAAGTTGACGTTTTTCCTTTATTTACATCAAGTCAATTATAAAATATCATTTATTAAATATTTTATGTTGGTCTTTTTGATTATTTTTTCTAAACCATTTCAGTGTACAGCAATGGAACAAGTCAGTATAAGATGGATATTATTTTGTTAGAATTTTACTTGTAGTTTATACATTTTTTTTTCCTTTTAGTGCACAAAGATGTGCACTTAGTTTTATAGGGAAAAAATAGGAACATTGACACTCTCTAATATGCGTCCTAATATGCACAAGCTGGAATCAAGATTGCCGAGAGAGATATCAATAACCTCAGATATGCAGATGATACCACCCATGTAATTTACAATGAAAGAGAAGTAAGTGACAGTCTAAAATGGTTACATTTCAGTGTTTTGGCTGTTTTTTGTTTTGTTTTGGTTTGTTTTTGTCCTACAATGAAGACATTTAATACATCTCATCCTAAAGCAATTTTGTTTTTTTTGTTGTTGATTTTCAACTTGTCAAATTGTTTATACTTCTTCCTTTTTGCAGTAGATGTTAATGAGAATAAGTTTTTATGTAAACGAAAATAAATTCACCTTTGTAATAGTTAAGGTGAAGAGGTAATCTAACAAATCTGAATATTAATAGTTTATGTTCCTGTCATACTTTGAACTGTAGATTTAACATAACTACCCTCTGTTAATCAAGGCAAATTGGAAGTGGTTAAACAGGAGATGGCAAGAATGAACGTCAACATTCTAGGAATCAGTGAATTAAAATAGATTGCAATGGGTGAATTTAACTCAGATGACCATTATATCTACCACTGCAGGCAGGAATCCCTTAGAAGAAATGGAATAGCCATCATGGGCAACAAAAGAGTCCAAAATGCAGTACTTAGATGCAATCTCCAAAATGACAGAATGATCTCTGTTCATTTCCAAGGCAAGCCATTCAATATCACAGTAATCCAAGTCTATGCCCCAACCAGTAATGCTGAAGAAGCTGAAGTTGAACGGTTCTATGAAGATCTATAAGACCTTTTAGAACTAATACCCAAAAAAGCTGTTCTTTTTATTGTAGGGGACAGGAATGCAAAAGTAGGAAGTCAAGAAACACCTGGAGTAACAGGCAAATTTGGTTTTGGAATACAGAATGAAGCAGGGCAAAGGATAATAGAGTTTTGCCAAGAGAACACAATGGTCATAGCAAACAACCTCTTCCAACAACACAAGAGAAGACTCTACACATGGACGTCACCAGATGGTCAACACCGAAATCAGATTGACTATATTCTTTGCAGCCAAAGATGGAGAAGCTCTATACAGTCAGCAGAAACAAGAGTGGGAGCTGACTGTGGCTCAGATCATGAGCTCCTTATTACCAAATTCAGACTAAAATTGAAGAAAGTAGGGAAAACCGCTAGACCATTCAGGTATGACCTAAATCAAATCCTTATGATTATACAGTGGAAGTATGAAATAGCTTTAAAGGCCTAGATCTGATAGATAGAGTGCCTGATGAACTATGGAATGAGGTTCATGACATTGTACAGGAGACAGGGATCAAGACAATCCCCATGGAAAAGAAAGGCAAAAAAGCAAAATGGCTGCCTGGGGAGGACTTACAAATAGCTGTGAAAAGAAGAGAAATGAAAAGCAAAGGAGAAGAGGAAAGATATAAGCCTCTGAATGCAGAGTTCCAAAGAATAGCAAGAAGAGATAAGAAAGCCTTCTTCAGAGATCAGTGCAAAGAAGTAGAGGAAAGCAACAGAATGGGAAAGACTAGAGATCTCTTCAAGAAAATTAGAGATACCAAGGGAATATTTCATGCAAAGATGGGCTCAAAAAAGGAGAGAAATGGTATGGACCTAACAGAAGCAGAAGATATTAAGAAGAGGTGGTAAAAATACCCAAGAGAACTGTATAAAAAAGATCTTCACAACCAAGATAATCATGATGGTGTGATCACTCATCTAGAGCCAGACATCCTGGAATGTGAAGTCAAGTGGGCCTTAGAAAGCATCACTACAAACAAAGCTAGTGGAGGTGATGGAATTCCAGTTGAGCTATTTCAGATCCTGAAAGATGATGCTGTGAAAGTGCTGCCCTCAATATGGCAGCATATTTGGAAAATTCAGCAGTGGCCACAGGACTGGAAAAGGTCAGTTTTCATTCCAATCCCAAAGAAAGGTAATGCCAAAGAATGCTCCAACTACCACACAATTGCACTCATCTCACACGCTAGTTATGTAATGCTCAAAATTCTCCAAGCCAGGCTTCAGCAATATGTGAACTGTGAACTTCTAGATGTTCAAGCTGGTTTTAGAAAAGGCAGAGGAACCAGAGATCAAATTGCCAACATCCACTGGATCATGGAAAAAGCAAGAGAGTTCCAAAAAACATCTATTTTTGCTTTATTGACTATGCCAAAGCCTTTGACTGTGTGGATCACAATCAACTGTGGAAAATTCTTCAGGAGATGGGAATACCAGACCACCTGACCTGCCTCTTGAGAAACCTGTATGTAGGTCAGGAAGCAACAGTTAGAACTGGACATGGAACAGAGTGGTTCCAAATAGGAAAAGGAGTACATCAAGGCTGTATATTGTCACCCTGCTTATTTAACTTATATGCAGAGTACATCATGAGAAACACCTGGCTGGAAGAAGCACAAGCTGGAATCAAGATTGCTGGGAGAAATATCAATAACCTCAGATATGCAGATGACACCACCCTTATGGCCAAAATTGAAGAGGAACTTAAAAGCCTCTTGATGAAAATGAAAGAGGAGAGTGAAAAAGTTGGCTTAAAGCTCAACTTTAAGAAAACAAAGATCATAGCATCTGGTCCCATCAATTCATGGGAAATAGATGGGGAAACAATGGAAATAGTGTCAGACTTTATTTCTTTGGGCTCCAAAATCACTGCAGATGGTGATTGCAGCCATGAAATTAAAAGACACTCCTTGGAAGGAAAGTTATGACCAACCTAGATAGCATATTCAAAAGCAGAGACATTACTTTGCCAACAAAGGTCTGTCTAGTCAAGGCTATGGTTTTTCCAGTGGTCATGTATGGATGTGAAAGTTGGACTGTCAAGAAAGCTGAGCACCAAAGAATTGATGCTTTTGAACTGTGGTGTTGGAGAAGACTCTTGAGAGTCCCTTGGACTGCAAGGAGATCCAACCAGTCCATTCTAAAGGAGATCAGTCCTGGGTGTTCTTTGGAAGGAATGATGCTAAAGCTGAAACTCCAGTACTTTGGCCACCTCGTGCGAAGAGTTGACTCGTTGGAAAAGACTCTGATGCTGGGAGGGACTGGGGGCAGGAGGAGAAGGGGACGACAGAGGATGAGATGGCTGGATGGCATCTCAGACTCGATGGACATGATTTGGAGTGAACTCCGGGAGTTGGTGATGGACAGGGAGGCCTGGCGTGCTGAGATTCATGGAGTCGCAAAGAGTCGGACATGACTGAGCTACTGAACTGAACTGAACTGAACCTTCTGTTAAGCAAACTTTATGAATTCACATAATTTGCTGAAGACATTCTAATGTAAACAGTAATGTAAATGGAATTTGAATAAACATCAAAGTTCCCCATGGATATTATTCCTTATTTTTATCTTTTCTTTTCACTTTTTCTAAGAAATTTGGACAAAGAAGATATGCTCTTTGGAAAAAAGATAATTATTTCTTTCCTTTAAACTTATTTCCTTTTTTAATGAATGCTTTATTGATACATATATCACATCCCATAAAATTGACCATACTAAAATATATGTTAGTGTTTCTTTATTTTTTTTACAATATTCAAATTTTTATAACCATCATCACTATTCAATTTTTAGAGTATCTTCATCAACACTCCCCCAAATCCTGTATTCATTAACAGTCATTCTCCATTCCTTCCTCCCAACTCCTTGTAACCATTAATCTACCTTTTGTCTCTTTGGGAAAAGCTTTTAATTTGCAGTAATCACACCACTGATAAGTTTCATTGACTAGATAAATCTTAGCTTATCGCCTTCTGTCTCTATATTGGCTTATCCTGGACATTTTATATAAATAAAATGAGATAATAATACTTGGGTTTTATGACTAACTTCTTTCCTTTTCATAACATTTATAGTTTCATTCATGTTGTAGCATGTATTTTTTATAATTAATAACATATCACATTATTAATATATCACAGTATATTCATCAGTTGATCAGTTTTTATCAATAATGCAGCTGTAAACATTCATGTACAAGTTATTATCAGAATCAGCATGTTTCATTACTGTTGAGCATGTATCTAGGAGTCCAGTTCTTGGGCCATATATGTGTTTAACATTTGGAGGAATTGCCAAACTACTCTGCAAAATGGCTGCATAATTTTATAATGTATCAGTAATTTTTGAGAATTCTCATTTCTCCACATTCTTACCCTCACTTGTTATTGTCTTTTTTTTTCTTTTTTTACATTTTAGTCATTCTATTGCATAAGAAGTTGTATCTTATTGAGGTTTTGATTTGGATTTCCCTAGTAAATAATGGGGCTTCCCTTGTGGCTCAGATGGTAAAGAATTCACCTGCAATGAGGGAGACCTGGGTTCAATCCCTGGGCTGGGAAGATCCCCTGTAGGAGGGCATGAGAACCCACTCCAGTATTCTTGTCTAGAGAATTCCACGGACATAGCCTGGTGGGCTATAGTCCCTGGGATCACAGAATCAGACACGACTGAGCGACTTTCACAGTGAATAGTGAGGTTGATTTTTTTTTTCATGTGTTTCTTTGCATTTTGTCTATCCTTTTTGGATAAATATAAACTTAAATCCTATGCTAGTTTTTTTTTTAGTTTGATCTTTTCATTGTTGAAATATAATGATTTTAGCATATTCTGAATACAAGTGTGATATCAAATATTTAATTTACATGTATATTCTCCCTTTGTGTGGACTACCTTTTCATTTTCTTGATATTCCTTTGAAACACAGAAGTTTCTAATTTTAATGGAGTCAAATATATATATTTCTCCTTTTCTTTATCGTCTCTAGAGCTTTTGGTGTCACCTCAAACTATATTGCCTAGTGGAACATTAGAAAATTTCTCAAAGCTTCTCTCTTCTAAATATTTTATATTTTTAGCTTTTACCTTTGTTTTGATCCCTTTTGTGCTAATTGTTGCATACTGTGTAAGGAAGGAGTCCAGATTTACTCTTTCCAAATGAATATCCCACTTGTCCCAGAACAAGCTGTTAAGAAGAGTATTTTTTCCTCATTCCATTATCTAAGCATCCATATGTGTGTGTGCTAAGTGGCTTCAGTCGTGTCCGATTCTGTGACCCCAATGGACTTTAGCCCTCCACGCTCCTCTGTCCATGGGACTCTCCAGGCAAGAATACTAGAGTGGGTTCCTGTTTCATCTTTTAGGGGATTTTCCCAACCTAGGGAGCAAACTGGTGTTTCCTGAATTGGCAAGTGTGTTCTTTACGACTAGCGCCATACAGATGATTTTAGGTATCCATATCTGAAATCAAATAACCAAAAATTATAAGAGCATTTCCAGACTCCCAGTTCTATTCCATTTATCTATTTGTTCATCGTTATGGCAACCCACTCCAGTATTCTTGCCTGGAGAATCCTGTAGACATAGGAGCCTGGTGGGCTGCTGTCTATGGGGTCACACAGAGTTGTACACGACTGAAGTGACTTAGCATGCATGCATGCATTGGAGGAGGAAATGGCAACCCACTCCAGTATTCTTGCCTGGAGAATCCCAGGGATAGAAGAGCCTGGTGGGCTGCTGTCTATGGGGTCACACAGAGTCGGACACGACTGAAGCAGCTTAGCAGCAGCAGCAGCATGCAATAGACAGCATATTGATTAATGTGCTTTTGTAGTAATTTCTGAAATCACGAAATGTGTCTTCCAGCTTTGATTTTCTTTTTAAATATTTTTGCTCTTCTGGATCTATAACATTCTCATATGTCTTTTAGGATCAGCTTTTCCATTTCTAAAAAAATGCAGCTGAGTTTTTTTATGGATATTATTGAATCCATAGGTCAAATTTAGAGGATATTACCATCTGAAAAGCAGTTGGTGTTCTACTCCATAAACATGAATATCTTTCCATTTATTTATGCTTTCTGGAGTTTATTCACTAATGTTTTATAGTTTTCAGTGTACAAACCTTGAAAGTGAAGTTGTTCAGTTGTATCTGACTCTGTGACCCCATGGACTGCAGCCTACCAGGTTCCACCATCCATGGGATTTTCCAGGCAAGAATACTGGAGTGGGTTGCCATTCCCTTCTCCAGGAGATCTTCCCAACCCAGGGATTGAACCCAGGTCTCCCGCATTGTAGGCAGACGCTTTACCGTCTGAGCCACCAGGGAAGTCCCTGAAGTATTATTAAATTTATTTCTAGTAGTTTTATTTTTGATGCTATTATAAATAGAGTTGTTTTCTTAATTTTATTTTCACAGTTTATTGCTGATATATAAAAGTACAATTGATATTATGTGTTGATTTTGTATTCTTCAACCTTGCTGAAACTGATTAGGCATACATATCCAAGACAAGCAAAGAACTCATACAAATTAATGGCAAAAAAAAAAAAATCCACTTAAAACTGAGGAGAGGAACTGAATAGGCATTTCTACAAAGTAGACCATACAGATGGCTAACAGGTACATGAAAAGATGTTCTATTTCATTAGTCATCAGGAAAATGAAAGTCAAAACCACAGTGAGATATCACCTCATATCTATTAGACTGACTATCATCAAAAGGTCTACAAATAGCCAGTGCTGACAAGGGTGTGGAGAAAAGGGAGCCCTTCTGCACCGTTGGTGGGAATGTAAATTGGTGCAGCCACTATGGAGAACAATACGGAGGTTCCTCAAAAAACTACAAACAGAAGTTCTATGTCATCCAGCAGTACTACTTCTATTTTCTTTTGGGTGTTTATCAGAAAAAATTGCAGCAATTTGAAAAACTGATATGCACCCATGTTCACTGTAGCATTAGCCAAGATATGGGAACAACCTACATTGTACATCAATAAATAAACAGATAAACATATTATAGTATACACACACACACAATGAAATAGGATTTATCCATTAGGAAGAATGAAACTTTGCCATTTGCCACAATATAGATGTACCACAATGGCATTATGATAAGTAAAATAGTATGATGCTGCTGCTGCTGCTGCTAAGTCAAGACTCTGTGTGACCCCATAGAGGGCAGCCTGCCAGGCTCCCCCGTCCCTGGGATTCTCCAGGCAAGAACACTGGAGTGGGTTGCCATTTCCTTCTCCAATGCATGAAAGTGAAAAGTGAAAGTGAAGTCGCTCAGTCGCGTCCAACTCTTAGCGACCCCATGGACTGTAGCCCTACCAGGCTCCTTCGTCCATGGGATTTTCCAGGCAAGAGTACTGGAGTGGGGTGCCATTGCCTTCTCTGAAATAGTATGATCAGTTCAGTTCAGTTCATTTCAGTCGCTCAGTCATGTCAGACTCTTTGCAACCCCATGAATCGCAGCACGCCAGGCCTCCCTGTTCATCACCATCTCCCGATAAAGGGAAAATGTTATATGATTTTTCATATTTGTATAATCATATATAGATAGATAAACAAATAAGCATACAAACTAATCAAGCCTGTAACTACAGAGAACAGATTGGTGGTTCCCAGAAGTGGGGGTGAAAATATGAAATTATTAGTTCTAATTTTATGTGTTTCATAAGATTTTCTATGTATAGAAATATGTCATCTACAATTAGAGGTTATTTTAACTCTTCCTTGCCAATCTGAATACCTTTTAGTTGCTTTCCTTACCTGATTGTCTCCAGTACAAAGTTCAGTAAAAAGGTAACATATACATCCATGCCTTGTCGTCATCTAAGATGGAAAGAATCTAGTCTTTCTTCCTTACATATCTTAAGTTTCTTAAGCTGTGGTTGATGCCCTTCATCAAATTGAGGAAATTTCCTTTTAATCCTCATTTCTAGAAAGCCTTTGCTATGAAAGGATGATGTATTTATCAAATGCTTTCTCTACATCTGTTAAAAAGGTCATGTGGCTTTTGTCCTTTATTGATATATGCATGAAACTAATTGATTTTTGACGGTTAAGCCAACCCTGCATTCCTTGGATAATAAACACTTGGTAGTGTTATACAGTCCAACTTATATATTGCTGGATTTGGTTTGTTAGTACTTTGTTGAGAATTTTGCATCTGTAAGAAATGTCAGTCCATAGTTTTCTTACGATGCCTTTGGTTTTGGTGTTAAAATACTACTGGCTGGCTCTCTTTTGCTCACTGATTAAACAATATATCTTTTTCCATCCTTATACTTTGAACTTTCTGTGCCTTTGGATTTCCAGTGTGTAATTTTAGCATATTTTTGGCTGTTTTTTAAAGCCATTCTTATTTCTGGCATTTGATTGGAGGATCCAGTCAATGTACATTTAATGTCTTTGTGATAAGCTGGAATTTGTCATGTAGTAATTTTTCAAAAATGTTTTGCCTTTTTGCCCCTCTTTTCTTCCATTATTGCCTTCTTTTGAGTTATATCAATATATATAATTTTCAGCGTACTAATTGAATACTTTCATTATCTGTTTATACACACATACAAATGTATTTTTTTCCTAGTGGTTATCCTCACAGTTACAGTGAACTGAAAGCAATTTCCAATCTCATTTACATTCATATCAAGTTAATTTCAATAGTAAACAAAAAATTTGCTATATCTTTGTTCTTGCTACCTCTGCTTTGCATTACTGTTTCACACAAATTATAGTTTTTATAAGTTGTAAGTTGATCAGCACTGTTTTACAATTATGGTTTTATTCAGTGTCTTTTAAGTCAGATAGGAAAATAAAAGAGTTACACTCTGTATAATGGATTGATCCTTTGATCATTAAGTAGTGGCCTTCTTTGTCTCTTTTCACAGCCTTTGTTTTAAAGTCTATTTTATCGGATATGAGTATTGCCACTCCTGATTTCTTTTGGTCTCTATTTGCATGGAATATCTTTTTCCAACCCTTCACTTTCAGTCTGTATGTGTCCCTTGTTTTGAGGTGGGTCTCTTGTAAGCAGCATATAGAGGGTTCTTGTTTTTGTATCCATTCGGCCAGTCTTTGCCTTTTGGTTGGGGCATTCAATCCATTTACATTTAAGGTAATTATTGATAAGTATGATCCTGTTGCCATTTACTTTATTATTTTGGGTTCGGGTTTATACTCCCTTTTTGTGTTTCCTTTCTAGAGAATATCCTTTAGAATTTGTTGGAGAGTTGGTTTGGTGGTGCTGAATTCTCTCAGCTTTTGCTTGTCTGTAAACCTTTTGATTTCTCCTTCGTATTTGAATGAGATCCTTGCTGGGTATAGTAATCTGGGCTGTAGGTTATTTTCTTTCATCACTTTAAGTATGTCTTGCCATTCCCTCCTGGCCTGAAGAGTTTCTATTGAGAGATCAGCTGTTATCCTTATGGGAATCCCCTTGTGTGTTATTTGTTGTTTTTCCCTTGCTGCTTTTAATAGTTGTTCTTTGTGTTTGATCTTTGTTAATTTGATTAATATGTGTCTTGGGGTGTTTCGCCTTGGGTTTATCCTATTTGGAACTCTCTGGGTTTCTTGGACTTGGGTGATTATTTCCTTCCCCATTTTAGGGAAGTTTTCAACTATTATCTCCTCAAGGATTTTCTCATGGTCTTTCTTTTTGTCTTCTTCTTCTGGGACTCCTATAATTCGAATGTTGGAGCGTTTCATATTGTCCTGGAGGTCTCTGAGATTGTCCTCATTTCTTTTAATTCGTTTTTCTTTTTTCCTCTCTGATTCATTTATTTCTACCATTCTATCTTCTATTTCACTAATCCTATCTTCTGCCTCCGTTATTCTACTATTTGTTGCCTCCAGAGTGTTTCTGATCTCATTTATTGCATTATTCATTGTATATTGACTCTTTTTTATTTCTTCTAGGTCCTTGTTAAACCTTTCTTGCATCTTCTCAGTCCTTGTCTCTAAGCTATTTATCTGTGTGTAAGCCAGAAAGAAAAACACCAATACAGTATACTAACACATATATATGGAATTTAGAAAGATGGCAATGATGACCCTGTATGCAGGACAGCAAAAAAGACACAGATGTGTATAACAGACTTTTGGACTCAGTGGGAGAGGGAGAGGGTGAGATGACTTGGGAGAATGGTATTGAAACATGTATAATATCATGTAAGAATCGAATTGCCAGTCTATGTCCGATGCAGGATATGGCACGCTTGGAGCTGGTATGCGGGGATGACCCAGAGAGATGTTGTGGGGAGGGGGGTGGGAGGGGGGTTCAGGTTTGGGAGCACATGTACACCCGTGGTGGATTCATGTCATTGTATGGCAAAACCAATACAGAATTGTAAAGTAAAATAAAAAATAAATAAATTTAAAAAAAAGAGTTACAAAACTTTATGTTATTTTTGCTTTTACCTATGTAATTATCTTTAATAGTAGGCCTTATTTCTTCATGTGAATCTATGTTTTATGTGTATTGTCCTTTCCTTTCAACTGAACTATTTCATTTAGACTTTCTGAGAGGGCAGGTGTGCCAGCAATGACTTCTCTGATTTTGTTTCTCTGAGATTAGCTCAATTTCTCCATTTTTTGAAAGTATTTATTTTTGACTTTGCTGGGTCTTCACTGCTGCATGTGGACTTTCTCTAGGTGCAGCAAGCAGGGCACCTCTCCAACGTGGTTTGCAGGCTTCTCAGTGCAGTGCCTTCCCTTGTCACACAGGCTCTAGGGGCACAGGCTTCGGTAGCTGCAGCATGTAGGTGAAGTAGTAGTAACACATGGCTTAGTTTCCCTGTGAAAGAAAGAAAGTGAAGTCGCTCAGTCGTGTCTGACTCTTCACGACCCCATGGACTGTAGCCTATCAGGCTCCTCCGTCCATGGGATTTTCCAGGCAAGAGTGCTGGAGTTGATTGCCATTTCCTTCTCCAGGGGATCTTCCCAACCCAGGAATCGAACCCAGGTCTCCCTCATTGCAGACAGACGCTTTACCATCTGAGCCACCAGGGAAGCATGTGGAATCTTTCTGGATCAGGGACCAAACCCATATCCCCTGCATTGGCAGGTGGATTGTCAACCACTGGACCACCAGGGAAGTTCTCTCCTTCATTTTCGAAAAGTAGATTTTCTGACTATAAACTTCCTAACTGAAGTTTTCTTTCAGCATTTTGAATATGGCATCCCTCCATATTCTGAATTCCATGTTTTCTGAAAAGTTACCAGCTTATTGAAGACGCCTGTATCCAATGAGTCATTTTTTTTCTTGCTGTGTCCAATATCCTCTTCCTGTCTTTCAGTAGTTTGACTGTGATATGTCTACCTGTGGCTCTCTTTGAGTTTATCTTATTTAGTTTACTTAACTTCTTGTATATGTAGATTGATGTTTTTCATCCATTTGGAACATCTTGATCATTACTTCTTCAATATTCTGAGACCATATCTCTTCCTCTTCCCCTCCTCTCCCAAGTTTACATTTCATTTGTTGATGTAAACTAAAACGCTCTCCCCATTACTACTCCTTTCTTCACTTCCTTACCCTTTTCCTTTGAGGGCTTTAGCTGTAGCTCAATGGTAAAGAATCCGCCTGCCAATGCAGGAGACTCAGGTTCAATCCCTGGGTCAGAAAGATACCCTGAAGAAGGAAATGGCATCCCACTCCAGTATTCTTGCCTGAGAAACCCCATGGACAGGGGAGCCTGGTGAGCTACAGTCCATGGGGTTGCAAAAGAGTCAGCCAGGACTTAGGGACTAAACAAACAACCCCTTTCCTTTTTTCATACTGTTTTGTCATCCTGCAACATTTCCCCCATCTTCTAACTCTGTTTCTTTCTCAAACATATATTTTTAGTGCAAACATTCTCCTTGTCCTCCCAAACACATTTTCATTAGATTTGGACGCTCTAATACAAAAGCACCTGCTTTAAAGCAGTCACACCATCTATCATGGAGTGTAGTCATTCATTTACATGTCGAACGAAACCACAGTAACCACCATTTTAATGTGCTTTCTTTTTACTGCTCCCAACAACTCTGAGTGTTCATCTGCTAACACCATTCAACACGTAAAGGAATTCTATCTACTTTAACATTACAGGTTACTATTAAACCTCAGTTTTACTTGCTCTAGACCTCATGACTTCAGCCACTTGATTCTAAGATTCTTGAGTCCAGTGGAAGAATTTTATGAAGATGGAGTGTTGTATTGCTCTGCCATGGTTGCTATTTGTTCATTTGTTTTATTTTTTTTTTTTTAAGTTTCTTTTTTTGTTGTTTTTTTTTTTCTTTCTTTCTTTCTTTCTTTATTTTTTATTTTACTTTACAATTCTGTATTGGTTTTGCCATACATTGACATGAATCCACCACGGGTGTACATGCGTTCCCAAACATGAACCCCCCTCCCACTCCCCTCCCCACAACATCTCAGAAACACTACCACATTAGTCACTTTGAAGTAACAGGATATATTGTGTTGGATCCTTGAATATTCGACTCATTTCTTGTTTTCATTTCAGAGTTACTAGAGCTCCATTTTGGCAATTCTTAGGAATATAAACTAGAGGAGTACATTCACATATATATATCAGTTCACTTCAGTTCAGTCATTCAGTCATGTCTGACTCTTTGTGACCCCATGAATCGCAGCATGCCAGGCCTCTCTGTCCATCACCATCTCCTGGAGTCCACCCAAACTCATGTGCATCGAGTCAGTGATGTCATCCAGCCATCTCATCCTCTGTCATCCCCTTCTCTTCCTGCCCCCAATCCCTCCCAGCATCAGGGTGTTTTCCAGTGAGTCAGCTCTTCACATGAGGTGGCCAAAGTATCAGAGTTTCAGCTTTAGCATCAGTCCTTCCAATGAACACCCAGGACTGATCTCCTTTAGGATGGACTGATTAAATCTCCTTGCAGTCCAAGAGATTCTCAAGAGTCTTCTCCAACACCACAGTTCAAAAGCATAAATCCTTCAGCACTCAGCTTTCTTCACAGTCCAACTCTCTCATCCATACTTGACCGCTGGAAAAATCATAGTCTTGACTAGACAGACATTTGTTGGCAAAGTAATGTCTCTGCTTTTCAATATGCTATCTAGGTTGGTCATAACTTTCCTTCCAAGGAGTAAGTGTCTTTTAATTTCACGGCTGCAATCACCATCTGCAGTGATTTTGGAGCCCCTCAAAATAAAGTCTGACACTGTTTCCACTGTTTCCCCATCTATTCCCCATGAAGTGATGGGACCAGATGCCATGATCTTCGCTTCCTTAAAGTTGAGCTTTAAGCCAACTTTTTGACTCTCCTCTTTCACTTTTATCAAGAGGCTTTTTAGTTCCTCCTTACTTTCTGCCATAAGGGTGGTGTCATCTGCATATCTGAGGTTATTGATATTTCTTCCAGCAATCTTGATTCCAGCTTCTGTTTCTTCCAGCCCAGTGTTTCTCATGATGTACTCTGCATAGAAGTTAAATAAGCAGGGTGACAATACATAGCCTTGACATACTCCTTTTCCTATTGGAACCAGTCTGTTGTTCCATGTCCAGGTCTAACTGTTGCTTCCTGACCTGCATATAGGTTTCTCAAGAGGAAGGTCAGGTGGTCTGGTAATCCCATCTCTTTCAGAATTTTCCACAGAATTTTACATGAGCTACAGAAAACTTTTGTGAAAGAATAAAGAAAACTGGTAGGAAAGTTGTATGGAAAATATTAAATAAGCATGACTTCTCTATGAAGTATTTACTTCACCCTGTAAAAGTCATTAAATATGCAGAAGGCAAATAGAAACTAGTTTATTTTACTGAGGTTTGGTGTTAGCATTTTATCTGCTTCATCCTGACTCCAATTTGCTTTATTAGTGTATACTGTCCCCATTAGAGTGCTTTATGAAACTCATATTCAGCCTATTAGAAGAAGTGCTTTTGTTCTAGTAATAAGACCATTATTTTGACTAAAATAATCTACAAAGAAATCACTGCATCTCATATGGAACATCTAATTAATTTTGCAAACACTAGTTTTACTTTCTTGCTTAAGGGGGAAAAATCAGTTGTATCACACTTAAGTGGCACGTCATGCAAAAAATACATCATTACCTCTATTATTAGCTATTGAAAAGTAAGCAACCAGAAAGCTTGTGAACATTTACAGTGTTTTTGTGTGGATGCTATTTTGTTGATTATCCTAATCTCTAATGATTCAAAGATTGTGGTTAATCATGCTCCAAATTCAAATTTCAGAAATGTATGATTATATTTAGGCAATATGAGGATCCATGACTTATAACTTATTTTGTGTTCATATAAAGTCCTTTAGGGTCATATTGAGTAAGATATTTGCACCTCATTTATTGACATTTTAATGTCTGTTTAAATATCCTCATGACTCTATTAATAATAAAAATTGCTAAGAAAAAATGTTTAAACTTTCTCAATCCAAATTCATTTGATCATGGATCAAATGATCCATGTCCAACTCAAAATATTTAAAAATGGCAACAGAACAAAAAAGATGAAAAACATATAATTAAAATAATAATATAAATCACTAAAATAGTAAAAAAAAAAAAAGTATTGCCATGATGCATTTTACCAAAGCAATCTATTTTTAAAAAATTAATAGGTAGATTCTCTCAAGCTGTATTATAAAAATAAAGAGTATGCATATCTATTAAAACATTACAAATTGAGTATTAGCTATAATCAAAGTCAAAGACCAATAAGCTTTTGCTTCTGTAACAGCCACAATTAAAATGAATATATATATATAGGATATAAGTTAATGTTGACATCTGGACTCAGCCTATTGGCTACTTCTGAGGTAGGGAGTGGATAGCTGAAATTACTGAATCCTATACGGAGAAAGCAATGGCAACCCACTCCAGTACTCTTGCCTGAAAAATCCCATGGGCAGAGGAGGCTGGTAGGCTGCAGTCCATGGGGTCGCTAAGAGTCGGACACGACTGAGCGACTTCACTTTCACTTTTCACTTTCATGCATTGGAGAAGGAAATGGCAACCCACTCCAGTGTTCTTGCCTGGAGAATCCCAGGGATGGAGGAGCCTGGTGGGCTGGCATCTATGGGGTCGCATAGAGTCTGACACGACTGAAGCGACTTAGCAGCAGCATGTGGCAGTCTGCAACTTTGTTTCAAAAGGTATACTTATTAAAAAGTAGCAAAAGGGTTGAAATGCCTGTTGGCTTGAATAATAAGATTTAACAAAGCGAAATTGTAGCTCTATGGTTATTTATATACCTAATAGTTTATCATAATAATATATCAATTTAATTGAGTGGAGCATTTGGGGGGGCCAATAGAAACTAAGGTATTACCAAAAGAAGAAAAGAAAGAATATCCCTTTAATTCACACATTTTAAAAAATACCGGTTTATAGTTTTGTTTTTCTTAAACAATTACTGCTTCTTATGCTCCTGTTTCAGAGAAGGCAATGGCACCCCACTCCAGTACTCTTGCCTGGAAAATCCCATGGACGGAGGAGCCTGGAATGCTGCAGTCCATGGGTCGCTGAGGGTTGGACACGACTGAATGACTTCACTTTCACTTTTCACTTTCATGCATTGGAGAAGGAAATGGCAACCCAGTCCAGTGTTCTTGCCTGGAGAATCTCAGGGACGGGGAAGCTTGGTGGGCTGCCGTCTATGGGGTCTCGCAGAATTGAACATGACTGAAGTGACTTAGCAGTAGCATGCTCCTATTTCACCACTGAAGTTCAGTTTAGTGACAGATTCACAGTGTATGACTGACTGCTTAGAACGAGCTAATCATATACTTCCTAACACATGCACTGTGGCTGAATTCTAGAAATGGCTGATCAAAACATTCTTTGTTGTCTATATTTTATTATCCCTTGCTAGTTAAATTTACTTTAGCAAAATAAAGGTTACTATGTGCTTTAACCAGGAGAAAATAGCGTGAAATATTTTTAGGGACTGCAGTCTAATATATTGAAAGTTTATTTTGCCAACTTTGTAATATCCTGATTTCCAAATAATGGTTTTAACATACTCTCAGATGTTCAAGTGAAATGCAGTGCAACTGTAGACTTTTTAGATGTTAGTAACCAGAACAAAAGCAGTATTATTTAGGGAAAAGAATAAATATAACTTATTATGACTTGAAGACTTCAAATGTAATACTTTGTTCAAGTGGGAGGCATAAAGCAGAATGGGTAATTAGCAGTATTGAATTATTACAGAGAAGTGGGAAATGCAAAAGGTTTTACTTTGCGGCTCCTAAGAGCTCTGATTATAAACAGGGTATGCCAACCAGAAATCTTGGCCATCTTAAACAAGTATAAATTAAAACCTAAAATACACAGAATAAGGTAAAATATTTTACTAGCAAAATAGAGAGGAAGAGTGGTTAACTGTATCACAACAAGTCAATATTTCTTAAACATCTTAAACCCATTAAAATATTATGCATGTTATTTTAAAATATGTAACTTATAGACTAGGTTAAAAAGAACCATCACAGTCCTCAAATTTTAATACATTCAATGTTGATGTAGCTTTGGACCACTATGGAACTGCTGACACATGATGGGAATAATTTCTGACAAATGTAATTTGCAAATACTTACTCTCAAACTACCCTTGATGTGTTAGTTCTGCATTGCCAACCCAAAGGAAATGTCAGAAAAATTTAATCCTGAGTCATTAAGTGGTGCATACATTACTAGGTAGATGAAATATGCAATGTTTCCAGAACCTTACCAGCAAAGTCTCAAAGGAACCTTGCCAACTGATTTTCAATGTTGATCAAAAGAAGATACAAATGGCAAAAACTAACACTGTTGTTACTATTCTGTCATTTAGTCATGTCTGACTCTTTGCCACCCCATGCACTGCAGCAAGCCAGGCTTCCTTGTCCTTCATTATCTCCTGGAGTTTGCTCAGACTCATATTCTTTGAGTTGGTGATGTTTTCTAACCTTTTCATCCTCTGCCGCCCCCTTCTCCTCCTGCCCTCAGTCTTTCCCAGTATCAGCATCTTTTCCAATGAGTCAGCTTTTCACATAGGTGGCCAAAGATTTGAAGCTTCAGCATCAGTATCAGTCCTTCGCAAGAGTATTCAGGACGGATTTCTTTTAGGATTGACTGGTTTGATTTGCTTGCTGTCCAAGAGACTCTCAAGGGTCTTCTCCAGCACCACAGTTCAAAAGCATCAATTCTTTGGCACTCAGCTTTCTTTATGATCCAACTCTCACATCCAAACATGACTACTGAAAAAAAAGCATACCTTTGACTAACAGTAATCAACAGATATTTTATCTTAAAGAATTAAAATACTTTTTTTCATAAAGAATTTTGTACCAGAACTTCACTGGCTATTTCAGTAATGCTATAAAGACAATTCAATAATTTAAAATATCCAGAACTTCAGATCCTCAATTTCTCTTACGGAAGAGGTAGAAACAAATGTCCTTAGAAATATTCAGTTATTAAAGGAAGAAAATATTGCTCCAGCTGAAAGGTTTTTGGGGAACAGAAACTTACCTGGAAAATGAAGGGATTTCTGTGAAACACCTGTGTCTCCAGGTCTTATAGGAACAAAATTATATGCTGAAAAGTTCTCTGGCTCTAGTGCTAGAGTGTGGATTTGAATCTCTGCTGCTGGCTTATTGGCTTTAGGAAAACACATACAATTCTCTCTACTTCTGTTTACTCTTGTATCAAATGAGGATAAGTATTTGTGCCACAATCTCAGAAGAGGCAAAATGATTTTGTCATAGAACATGTGAAGTATCTGGCTCCTAAGAGAAAAAACTTGAGAAGAATAACAGAAGAAGCACTTCTAAGAGCTGGATGACATCATTCCTCCGAGTATCAGTCCCTCAGTTCTCAGAGACAGCTCATCCTCATCCTTCTGGTTGACAAGTCAGGCTTCCCTGGGACCCGGGCATGTTATTGCCAGGACAAGTTTTCCCTTAAACAAAATAGGTACATGTGAGCTCCTAACAACCTGAGCAGCAGATGAATAACCTCACTTCTCCTTTCAAGGAGCATCACTGTTCATTAAAGATACATTGGATGATGAAATATAGTGTCTTCTGAAAAGAAACCCTACTTTAACTTAACTGAAAATGTTTGATAGGCAAAAGTCCTTATATAGCTATATGGAAGGCCAAAATATTTGGGTGGTACAAAGGTGATCTATGGATTAATAGATTAATAGGTATATAAGATTTCTCCATGATAATCCCATCAGTGACCCTGCTGTACTCAATGAAGTGTGATGATTGCCTGACTGATTTGATTGTATTTACTTTCAGATGGTATTTGATTTTCACTCCTGGCATATCCTTAGTTATTCTGTTTATAGACTAATGCCAATTTATTCAGGTCTCTGCTGAGAACTCAAAAAATTAAGAGAATTTTATATTATCTTTACACTTCAATTTCTACTATAGTTGTAAATTCAGTGTCCCACATGGTAGGCATAAAAAATTTGATAAGGAGGTACACTTTATTCTAGTTTTTTTCATTATGAAATCTTTTCAGTAGAGAAACTACACATAAAAATTCAGTGAAAAATAGAGTCAGATTTAGGAGGTGAAGTTTGTTGGCTGGTCATGGTTACTACAATAAAAATCAATATACAGGTTATCTGATTTTCAGAAGTCTATAAAGATGTCTAAATTTTGGTGCTTCTCCTTGCCACAATTTTATATTAACGCCATAATTTAGTTACCACTTACAAAAATCCTGTGCTTTTTTCTTTTTGTTGAAAATTATTTTCAAGCAGTTTAATGAAAGTGAATTATAACTATGAAAATTGTTGTTTTTATATTCACATAGGATAATGGGAGAGTCATGGCATTTATGGGGCCTCCCGGGTGTTGCTGATGGTAAAGAACCCACCTGCCGATACAGGAGACATAAGAGATGAGGTTTCAATCCCTGGATCAGGAAGATCCCCCAGAGGAGCGCATGGCAACCCACTCCAGTATTCTTGCCTGGAGAATTCTATGGATGGAGGAGCCTAGGTGGCTATAGTCCATGGGGTCACAAAGAGTTGGATACAGCTGAAGAAACTTGGCAGCAGAAGCAGTATATCTTTTATATGTCATAAATGCATGGGTTCCCAACTTTTTTCTTGACCAGTAAACCCAGGGAATACCTGTGCCCTCCAGGAGTTTTTATGGTACCTCAAATTAGGTAAGGGTTTCCTGAAAACAAGAGATGATTCCTACCCTTTGCCCAAACCCAGTGGCTTTTCCCCTTTCTTAAGATTAATTCTCAATAAAACTACTCACCTGAATAATTGCGTTTTTGAAACCTTTGACTCTGGCTCAACAAAAACGTAGTCCCAACATGTAGGAAGTATGAGGATTTTCAGTGGGAATACATTGTTGTGAGTTTAATGAAAAAATAGAAAGTATTCACAGAACTGCATGAATGCAATGCTGCTTTATTTTTAATTCTAATTAAAAATTTTGATCTTGAGCCTTTTATTTAATGCAGTAGTTAAAGATGTAATCAGTCCACTTTGTCCACTTACTTTCTGAATTAGTAACAAAAGATTCTTCATTTGGAAATTAAAAGCGTTCTTTATTAATTTAAAAATAATAACATCTAAATTAACATTTAAAAATAATCGATCTTTCAACATCATATTTTAAGGCTGATTTTTTTTCTGCCATGATACTTACTATATAATTACTAACAGTTGAAGTAAGAAAACTTTGGTAAGCATAAAGATTTAACATTTGAGATGGAATTAACAAATGATGGGAGTGTTGTTGTTCAATTGCTAAGTTGTGTTCAGCTCTTTGCAACCCCATGAACTGCAGCAAGCCAGGTTCCTCTGTTCTTCACTATTTCCTGTAGTTTGCCCAAATTCATATCCATTGAGTTGGTGATGCCATCCAACCATCTCATCCTCTGCCATCCCCTTCTCCTCCCACCTTCAGTCTTTCCCAGCATCAGGGTCTTTTCCAGTGAGTCATTTCTTCGCATCAGGTGGCCAAAGTATTGGAGCTTCAGCTTCAGCATCAGTCCTTCCAATGAATATTCGGGACTGATTTCCTTTAGGATGGACTGGTTGGATCTCCTTGCAGTCCAAGGGACTCTCAAGATGGTAATGTACATAGATGTATATAAGTGTACCTGTGAGAGAGATTCTACAGACGTGTGATCATTAAAAAATATTGCATTTCATAAGTTTGATATAGTTAATATAATGTCTTCAGAAGTCTTCCTATTTACATGTTACCCTAGTCCACTTGGGCTGCTGTAACAAATATACCATAAACGGGGTGGCTTTCTCACAGTTCTTTTGCTGGAAGTCTGGGATGAGAATGCCAGCATGGCCAGAGTTAATACTTATTGAAAGTTATTAGTCAGTGTTAGCTTAAGAAGGGATTCTGAAGACTGGTGGGAAAGTGAGCTGTCAAATAATGAGACTTCAGGGGTACTAATCTTTTATGAATAAAATGAATAAATATTTAAGTGGCATTTGTGGGAGAAATGGCAGATGAGGCATTGATTGTGTTCCCATTCAGGTGTGGGGGAGTGTTACTAGATTTGATACATTAGAGCCTGGCACTGTCCTCTCCAGATGAGATTAGCCTTTAGTTATCTGTTTATTACTTGAATTGTGTTTTGATATAAAGAAAGAAACTTAAGGTAGGAAGGCAAAGAGATTGTATTCCTTGCTGTGATCAAGTAAATAATTAAATATATATATGTGTGTGTGTGTGTGTGTGTGTGTGTGTTTTCTGTGATAGTGATAATTGGAAACAACTGGAAATTCCAAAAACTAGGGGTGGGTACATCAATTGAAAAAATGTATTCAATCCATAAAGAATAATTTTCTAGGATTATCTTCAATGGTATAGAAATATAGTAATGTTAATTTGTGTTCCTAGGCTTGATTTCAGAAATGTTTTTGAGGGATTTTTATCATTGCCCTGCCAACTTTTCTTCTTCTTCTTCTGTTTGCTTTTTGCATATGAATGAACTGAATTGAGCTATTTAGAAGCTTTAAATACTGAAAATCTCTCCACGTGGCACTAGTGGGTAAAGAATCTGCCTGCCATTGCAGGAGACATAAGAGACATGAGTTCTGTCCCTGGGTTGGGAAGATCCCCTGAAGGAGGGCACTGCAACCCATTCCAGCATTCTTACCTAGAGAATCCCATGGAAGAGGAGCCTGGCATGCAGTCCATATGGGTCCCATACATATGGCATACAGTGCTTAGGGTCACAAAGAGTCAGACATGACTGAGGCAACTTTGAACACAGCACGCAAATAGCGAAAAAATGGTAATATTCCATCTATTCAAAGTAATCAGTTCTAAAATTAGCAAAAGAAAATCCAGTTTTTTAATTGTCTTGTGATGCTTTTTTCCGTGCTTTTTTGAAAAATCATATACAAATTAAGAAATACATATAAAATGTGTTACATACATATGTATATATATTTACATACAAAACATACACACATATGTAACTGCTACCTTTTGAGGGCTTCCCTGGTAGCTTAGAGGATAACGTGTCTGCCCACAATGCCAAAGACCCGGGTTCAATCCCTGGGAAGGGAAGATCCCCTGGAGAAGGCAATGGCAACCCACTCCAGTACTCTTGCCTGGTAAATCCCATGGATGGAAGAGCCTGATAGGCTATAGTCCATGGGGTCACAAAGAGTCGGACACGACTGAGCGACTTCACTTTTACTTTTCACTTTTATGCGTTGGAGAAGGAAATGGCAACACACTCCAGTGTTCTTGCCTGGAGAATCCCAGGAACAAGGATGGGCTGCCATCTATGGGGTCATGCAGAGTCGGACACAACTGAAGCAGCTTAGCAGAAGCAACACATGTATATTTAATTATTTATTGTAGATGTGTTTATATGCATACACATGTATAGAAATATCAATACATATTTATTTTACATAAATTTATATGTATATATACATAAACAAGGGGGGCTTTCCTTATAGCTCAGTTGGTAAAGAATCTGCCTGACAATGCAGGAGACCTGGGTTCGATTCCTGGGTTGGGAAGATCCCCTGGAGAAGGAAATGGCAACCCACTCCAATATTCTTGCCTAGAGAATCCCCATGGACAGAGGAGCCTGGTGGGCTACAGTCCATGGGGTCATAGGAGTCAGACACGACTTAGTGACTAAACCATCACCAACACTACCATACATAAATAATATATATTTATTGTTTATGTATATGCATATAGGCATATTATATGCATAATATATATACATATGCATAATATATATACATATGCACACATAATATGTATACATACATATATATACATATACATGTATAGATGGTATATATACAGAATAAATTATTGTTCATGTATGTATACATGTATAGGTATTTTATTAACATAATTCATAAATATAATTCACACATATATATAAACAAGTATGCTGCTGCTGCTAAGTCACTTCAGTCATGTGCAACCCCATAGACGGCAGCCCGCCAGGGTCCCCCATCCCTGGGATTCTCCAGGCAAGAACACTGGAGTGGGTTGCCACTTCCTTCTCCAATGGATGAAAGTGAAAAGTGAAAGTGAAGTCGCTCAGTCATGTCCCACTCTTAGCAACCCTATAGACTGCAGCCCACCAGGCTCCTCTGTCCATGGGATTTTCCAGGCAAGAGTACTGGAGTGGGGTGCCATTGCCTTCTCCGATAAAGTATACAACTATATATATTGCAAAAAAGTTAATCGTTCTTAATTCTGTCAAAGGATTACATGGGTTTTTATTTCTGGCTATTTTCCCCAAATTTCTGTTTTAATCCATACATTTTTACTGAGAAAAAATTGCAAGTGCACAGAGGAAAGAGGGAACATCTTGATTTGTGTGATCTGTGCTTTTAGTACAAGCTGAATCTTCATTAATCATCTGAGATTTTATTTTCTTCTCTCAATTTCATAAATTTTCCAGAAGCCAGTGAGTAGTGTGCACTCATATTAGCAACTTAGAGACCCAATAAATCAATTTCAGAACCCCATACTACATCCAAAAATGTATCTATTTAAATAAATAAATATATGTATTTAAATAAATGCATCTTTCTTAAAAATTGTTAAATATTATCTATGATCTGTTTCTACTTCGAATAGAAGTGGTCCCAGGTATGTCTCCCCACTGTAGCCATATGCTATTGCTACTTACTATGGAGAAAAATCACTGCAGATGGTAACTGCAGCCATGAAATTAAAAGACGCTTACTCCTTGAAAGGAAAGTTATCACCAACCTAGATAGTATATTCAAAAGCAGAGACATTACTTTGCCAACAAAGATCCGTCTAGTCAAGGCTATGGTTTTTCCTGTGGTCATGTATGGATGTGACAGTTGGACTGTCAAGAAAGCTGAGTGCCAAAGAATTGAAGCTTTTGAACTGTGGTGTTGGAGAAGACTCTTAAGAGTCTCTTGGACTGCAAGGAGATCCAACCAGTCCATTCTAAAGGAGATCAGCCTGGGTGTTCTTTGGAAGGAATGATGCTAAAGCTGAAACTCCAGTACTTTGGCCACCTCATGTGAAGAGTTGACTCATTGGAAAAGACTTTGATGCTGGGAGGGATTGGGGGCAGGAGGAGAAGGGGACGACAGAGGATGAGATGGTTGGATGGCATCACCGACTCAATGGACGTGAGTTTGAGTGAACTCTGGGAGTTGGTGATGGACAGGGAGGCCTGGCATGCTGCAATTCATGGGGTTGCTAACAGTCGGACACGACTGAGCGACTGAACTGAACTGAACTGATGGAGAAAACTTAAACTTTTAACTAAATCAATGAATTTCTCAGCACTAGTAAAATAGCCTAGACAATAGTTGAAAAATCAAGGCTTGGTACTTAAATGAAGGCATATTTTATTCAACTTGATTTTGAAAAGAATTCTTATTCTAAGTCTACTATTTATAGTAAATTTTATTCACCTTGACCAAGAATGCATTAAATCTTCACATAGATATTTAAGGGCTTCCCTGGTAATTTTTTGGTTGTTAAATTTAAAAGGTCTTGTAGGTCATAGAACCATTCAACTTCAGCTTCTTCAGCATTACTGGTCAGGGCATACACTTGGATTACTGTGATATTGAATGGTTTGCCTTGGAAATGAACAGAGATCATTCTTTCATTTTTGAGATTGCATCCAAGTACTGCATTTCGGACTCTTTTGTTGACTATGATGGATACTCCATTTCTTCTAAGGGATTCTTGCCCACAGTAGTAGATATAATGGTCTGCTGCTGCTGCTGCTAAGTCACTTCAGTCGTGTCCGACTCTGTGCAACCCCATAGATGGCAGCCCACCAGGATCCCCCGTCCCTGGGATTCTCCAGGCAAGAACACTGGAGTGGGTTGCCATTGCTTTCTCCAATACATGAAAGTAAAAAGTGAAAGTGAAGTCGCTTAGTCGTGTCTGACCCTCAGCGACCCCATGGACTGTAGCCCACCAGGCTCCTCTGCCCATGGGATTTTCCAGGCAAAAGTACTGGAGTGGGGTGCCATTGCTAATGGTCATCTAAGTTAAATTCACCCATCCTGGTCCATTTTAGTTCGCTGATTCCTAGAATGTCGATGTTCACTCCCGCTATCTCCTATTTGATCACTTCCAGTTTGCCTTGATTCAGGGATCTAACATTCCAGGTTCCTATGTAATATTGCTCTTTACAGCATTGAATCTTGCTTCCATCACTAGTCTCATCCACAGCTGGGTGTTGTTTTGCTTTGACTCCATCCCTTCATTCTTTCTTGAGTTACTTCTCCACTGATCTCCAGTAGCATATTGGGCACCTACTGACCTGGGGACATCTTTCAGCGTCCCATCTTTTTGCCTTTTCATACTGTTCATGGGGTTCTCAAGGCAAAATACTGGTTTGCCAATCCATTCTCCAGTGGACCAGAGTTTGTCAGAACTCTCTACCATGACCCGTCTGTCTTGGGTGGCCCTACACAGCATGGCTCATAGCTTCATTGAGTTAGACAAGGCTGTGGTCCATGTGATTAGATTGGTTAGTTTTCTGTGATTGTGGTTTTCAGTCTGTCTGCCCTCTGATAGAGAAGGATAAGAGGCTTATGGAAGCTTCCTGATGGGAGAAACTGACTGAGGGGGAAGTGGGTCTTGTTCTGATGGGCAGGGATATGCTCAGTAAATCTTTAAGACCATTTTCTTTTGATGGGTGGAGCTGTGTTCCCTCCCTGCTATTTACCTGGGGCCAAACTATGGTGGAGGTAATGAAGATAATGGTGACCTCCTTCAAAAGATCCCATGCATGTACTGCCACACTCAGTGCCCCCAACCCTGCAGCAGGCCACCACCGACCCACCTCCCCTGGAGAATCCTGGACACTCACAGGCAAGTCTGGGTCAGTTACTTGTGGGGTCACAGCTCCTTTCTCCTGGGTCCTAGTGCACAAGGTTCTGTTTGTTCTCTCCAAGGGTCTATTCTCCAGTCCTGTGTGAGTTCTGGCAGCTCTATGGCGGGGTTAATAGCGACCTCCTCCAAGAGGGCTTATGCCATACCGAGGTCTGCACCACCCAGGGCCCCTGTCCCCACGGCAGCCCACTGCTGACCCATACAAACACTGGTCAGAGCAAACACCCTCTTCCAACAACTTAAGAGAAGACTCTACACCACCAGATGGTCAACACTGAAATCAGATTGATTATATTCTTTGCAGCCAAAGATAGAAAAGCTCTATACAGTCAGCAAAAACAAGATGGGAGCTAACTGTGGCTCAAGTCATGAACTCTTTATTGCCAAATGCAGACTTAAATTGAAGAAAGTGGGGAAAACCACAGAACCATTCAGGTATGACCTAAATCAAATCCCTTATGTTTCTACACTGGAAGTGAGAAATAGATTTAAGGGACTAAGTCGATAAAGAAAGTGTCCGATGAACTATGAACAGAGGTTTGTGACATTGTACAGGAGATAGGAATCAAGACCATCACCAAGAAAAAGAAATGCTAAAAAGCAAAATGAAGTCTGAGGAGGCCTTACAAATAGTTGTGAAAAGAAGAGAAGAGAAAACCAAAGGAGAAAAGGAAAGATATACCCATTTGAATGCAGAGTTCCAAAGAATAGCAAGGACAGATAAGAAAGCCTTCCTCGGTGATCAGTGCAAAGAAATAAAGAAAAACAACAGAATGGGAAAGACTAGAGATCTCTTCAAGAAAATTAGACAAACCAAGAGAACATTTCATGCAAAGATGGGCTCAATAAAGGAAAGAAATGGGATGGACCTAGCAGAAGCAGAAGATATTAAGAAGAGCTAGCAAGAATACACAGAAGAACTGTACAAAAAAAATCTTCATGACCCAGATAATCACAATGGTTTGGTCACTCACCTAGAGCCTGACGTCCTGGAATGTGAAGTCAACTGGGCCTTAGAAACCATCACTACTAGGAACAAAGCTAGTGGAGGTGATGGAATTCCAGTTGAGCTATTTCAAATCCTGAAAGATGATGCTGTGAAAGTGCTGCACTCAATATGCCAGCAAATTTGGAAAACTCAGCAGTGGCCACAGGACTGGAAAAGGTCAGTTTTCATTCCAATCCCAGAGAAAGGCAATGCCAAAGAATGCTCAAACTACCACACAATTACACTCATCTCACATGCTAGTAAAGTAATACTCAAAATTCTCCAAGCCAGGATTCAACAATACATGAATTGTGAACTTCCATATGTTCAAGTTGGTTTTAAAAAGGCAGAGGAACCAGAGATCAAATTGCCAACATCTGATGGATCATCAAAAAAGCAAGAAAGTCCCAGAAAAACATCTATTTCTGCTTTATTGACTATGCCAAAGCCTTTGACTGTGTGGATCACAATAAACTGTGGAAAATTCTGAAAGAGATGGGAATACCAGACCACCTGACCTGCCTCTTGAGAAACTTGTATGCAGGTCAGGAATCAGCAGTCAGAACTGGACATGGAAAAACAGACTGGTTCCAAATAGGAAACAGAGTACGTCAAGGCTGTATATTGTCACACTGCTTATTTAACTTATGTGCAGAGTACATCATAAGAAACACTGGGCTGGATGAAGCACAAATTGGAATCAAGATTGCCGGGAGAAATATCAATAACATCAGATATGCAGATGATACCACCCTTATGGCAGAAAGAGGAAATAAAGTGCAGTTCATTTTCTTGGGCTTCAGAATCACTGCAGATGGTGACTGCAGCCATGAAATGAAAAGACTTTTGCTTCCATCTAGTCAAAGCTATGGTTCTTCCAGTTGTCATGTATGGATGTGAGAGTTGAACCATAAAGAAAGCTGAGTACTACAGAATTGATGCTTTTGATCTGGGGTGTTGGAGAAGACTCTTGAGAGTCCCTTGGACTGCAAGGAGATCAAACCAGTCAATCATAAAGGAAATCAGTTCTGAATATTCACTGGAAGGACTGAAGCTCCAGTACTTTGACCACCTATTGTGAAGAACTGACTCATTAGAAAAGACCCTGATGCTGGCAAGATTGAAGGCAGGAGAAGGGGACAGCAGAAGATAAGATGTTTAGATGGCATCACCAAGTCAATAGACATGAGTCTGAGCAAACCTGAAGCATGTTTATTCTCCTGAAGCATGTTTCTAAGTATATAAAATTTCAGTGCAAATGCTTCTGAGTTAGCAAAAGAGCTAATTTCTCTTTTGTACTCTGTCCTTTTTGAAAATAACTTTGAAGTCAGTTTTATTTTTCTTTGTCTCTTTATAAAATTATGACCTGTTTAATGAAGTATATCACTCCTTTAACACAGTTTGACATATAAACTGTGCTTCATGCAAGTTGTTTTACTACATTATGGCTGGACAAAATTACAGTGTGGGTATGAAGCATAGCCATAGAAACAGACCCACAGAAATCGACATGATGATATATAGTTAGAATTTTTATTTAGTTGTGAAGGTAAATTATGGTGAAGCACTTTTAAGCTATTGAATATTAGCAGTAGACTCCTTGGCATCTAGAGAAATGGAAAAGAGATTAATTCTTATTATAGGCAGGGGACCACCCTCCCCAAAGAAAGAATTTCCAAACATCAAAATCTCTGTTCACCATACTTGTTATCTGGATTAATAAAAATCTTATCCATGATACTTTTACTTCACATGATTTTTTTTTTCATAAAATATGCCATTTCATTGCCATCTGTGGACTGCAGAGAGAATCACTTTTTTTCCTCTCCTCTATTTAAGGAGTCTCAGATTTTGTTCTGTGATGTTTGCCTGGCTTATACAATGAACTTAATTCTGTGATGTTATCCCTGTGATTACTAAAATGATTTCCCCTTACATTCTAGAAATTGCATCTATGTCCAATGGGTAGTCTCCTTGCTCACTACAGAATGATTTATAAACCTGTCATTTTAAAAGATAACATGGAAAATCTCTCCATGAGGTCAACGGCAAGGCTACCTTTCAGCAATATAATTTCCACTATCAAAATGCAATCAAAGCATAATTTAAAATCCAAAGCTACCTTTGTTGGGAAGTAGAGAATACAATTTCTAAAGACAAATATCCCATTTGTCCAAATATTACTGAACTTCTTCAGTAAAACAGAGATAAGAAGGATTTCAACAAGACAGTTCTTCTTTAATTATATAAAAAAGATTTCTTGACTAACTTGATGAAAAGAAAAATCACTCCTCCATGGCATTGTAAAAATACAAATTAACAAAAAATCTTTCACAAAGCAGGAGGAACACATTTACTGACACTGAACTACTTGGCCATTCGATTTGCTCTGATGATATTTCAATAAACAGCTTTAACTTTGTAATTTTTATTTTGAAGAGTATTGCACAATTTCATTCCTTTTTTACAAATTATTAGAAGATGTTGACTAATTAATCATTGTTGTTGATCCTCTTCTTAAACACAGAAGATGAGGGAAGAAAGGAATAAATTTAAAGATATGATTTTTAGTAGGTACAAAAATGAATAACCTCAAGTTAGCAGATCTTAGAAAATATGTCAGGTCATTATAATTCAAATTTTATCCGAATTCTACAACATTAAAGCTCAGACAACTGCTCTTTTGGAATTAACTCTCTAGGGTCTAATGGTATAAAGGATCTTCATTGTTGTTTTTTAGTTGCCAAATCACTTCTGACTCCTTTGGGACTTCATGAACTGTAACCTGCCAGGCTCCTCTGTCCATGGTATTCTCCAGGCAGGAATGCTAGAGTGGGTCACCATTTCCTTCTCCAGGGGATCTTCCCAACCCAGGGATTAGACCCAGGTCTCTGGCATGGCAGGTGGATTCTTTCTTTACCACTGAAAGAATGAGCCACCAGGGAAGCCAAAAGGATATTCACTAGTCATTGTCATACAATAATTTGTAAAAAGGAATGAGACACTGCAACACTCTTCAAAATAAAGATGATAAAGCTTGTGTCTGTAGGGTTCACAGGCACAGCATTGTTCATTTCACAGTGTCCAATCAGAGAACCATCTCAGAGTCAACCTAGCGGTGGGCTTATGATCAGATTGGACCTCCAAATTTCCTCCTCACCTCAATGCTGAGGGCATCAAAAACCAACAGAATGGGGCCTCCCATCCCAGCTCAACTGCCCTCTGATTCTGAAACTTTGGTGCGAAGCCACGTCAACCATTAATCTTATCTACAATTACTCCCTTTGGGCATGAGGAACCATCCAGGCAGTGGGGAGAAGAGAACACAGATGTATTTGGTCATTTGTATCATGAACGAAACTTACTGAATACATTTAAGGAGTTTTAAATCTTTCATGAACTGCTTCATCAAATAGCATTTCAAAATAGAATAGTTTCAGACTTAACAAAGATATAGATCTCTTTTCCTAACTTTCACCAAAAGTATCATAAAACTGCTAGATTTCATGAAACTACAACAAAACTAAATATTATGAAGGTGTATAATACACACCACACCATCCCTTAAAGTAGATTAAAAACATAATTAAATAATTTAAGGGTGTACACACACACACACACACACACACTCCTTGACGAGATGCATACCTTGATAGAATACATACTCTACATTGGATTTCTAAGGCAATGGCCCAAATTTCATTTATTGATTTCTTCATTAACTATTGCTGATACCTTTCTTTAAATGGCAAATATTGGGAAAATATAAATGAAGTGATGTCTTTCAATTAATCATGATAAAAACATAATTAAAGGGCACGCACGTATGCACACACACACACACACTTTGAAGAGTTACATACATTGATAGAAAGAGGACTCTACATTGGATTTCTGAGGCAATGGCCCTTGGAATGGGAATTAACAATACTGTAGAAGACTCTATTGAAAAAAAAGTTTAATCAAGAAATCTTCTTTCATTTATTGATTTATTCATTAACTGTTGCTGAAACTCTTCTTTAAATGGCAAATATTGGGAAAGTAGAAATGAAGTGATGTCTTTCATTTCAAAAAGTATAAACAGTGGAGAGGTACTCACCAAACCTTGTTGACTCATTGACAATAATTATCTTGATACACTATCTTTTGGAGAATTAAATATTTTGGATAGTTACTGTATATAATTTGTATAGTTATATTTTTTCCTCATATATTTTTATTGTATGGTTCATTTACAGTGTTATTAATTCCTATTATACAGCAAAGTGATTAAATTATACATATATATATGTATATACAGATACATATATACAACATACATACATACATTCTTTTGGGCTTCCCTGGTAGCTCAGCTGGTAAAGAATCCACCTGCAATGCAGAAGACCCTAGTTTGAGTACTGGGTCGGGAAGATTCCCTGGAGAAGGGATAGGTTCAGTATTCTTGGGGTTCCAAGGGCATGGGAAACCACTCCAGTGTTCTTGCCTGGTGAAATCCCATGGACAGAGGAGCCTGGCGGGCAACAGTTCATGAGGTCACAAAGAGTCAGACACAACTAAGTGCAGCACACACATGCATTCTTTTTAAATATTCTTTTCCATTATCACTTATTGTAGGATATTAATTTTTATTGAAGTATAGTTTCATTACAATGTTGCTTCAATTTCTGCCATACAACAAGTGAAACAGCTATCACTTCATTTCAATTCAGTCACTCAGTCATGCCGGACTCTTTGCAACCCAATGGACTGCAACATGCCAGGATTCCCTGTCCATCACCAACTCACAGAGTTTGCTCAAACCAATGTCCATTGAGTCAGTGATGCCACCCAACCATCTCATCCTCTGTTGTCCCCTTCTCCTCCTGCCTTCAACCTTTCCCAGCATCAGGGTCTTTTCAATGAGTAAGTTATCCGCATCAGGTGGCCAAGATATTGGAGTTTCAGCTTCACCATCAGTCCTTCCAATGAATATTCAGGACTGATTTCCTTTACAATTGACTGGTTTGATCCGCTTGCAGTCCAAGGGACTCTCAAGAGTCCACAGTTCAAAAGCATCAGTTCATCAGTGCTCAGCTTTCTTTATGATCCAACTCTCACATCCATAAATGACTACTGGAAGAAACAGACCTTTGTCAGCAAAGTAATGTCTATGCTGTTTAATACGCTATCTAGGTTGGTCATAGTTTTTTACTAAGGAGAAAGCATCTTTTAATTTCATGGCTGCAAAAAACTAATACACTGTACTAATGCATATATATGGAATTTAGAAAGATGGTAATGATGCCCCTATATGCAAGACAGCAAAAGAGACACAAATATATAGAACGGTCTTTTGGACTCTGTGGGAGAAGGCGAGGGTGGGATGATTTGAGAGAAAAGCACTGAAACATGTATATTATCATATGTGAAACAGATCACCACCAGTCCAGGTTCGATGCACGAGACAGGGTGCTCAGGGCTGGTGCACTGGGATGACCCTGAGGGATGGGATGGGGAGGGAGGTGGGAGGAGGGTTCAGGATGGGAAACACATGTACACCCATGGCTGATTCATGTTAACGTATGGCAAAAACCACTACAATATTGTAAAATAATTAGCCACCAATTAAAATAAATTAATTAATTAAATATAAATAAATAAATACACAAAGCCAAAAACAAAATTTTCATGGCTGCAGTCACCATCTGCAGTGATTTTGGAGCCTAAGAAAATAAAGTCTGTCACAGTTTCCATTGTCTCCTCATCTATTTGCCATGAAGTGGTGGGACCAGATTCCATAATCTCCATTTTGTGAATGTTGAGTTTTAAGCCAGCTTTTTACTCTCTTCTATCAGTTTCATCAAGAGGCTCTTTAGTTCCTCTTCAATTTCTGCCATAGGGTGGTATCATCTGCATATCTGAGGTTATTGATATTTCTCCCTGTGATCTTTATTCCAGCTTTACTTTATCCAGCCCAGCATTTCACCTGATGTACTTTGCATAGAAGTTAAATAAGCAGGGTGACAATATAAAGCTTTCACATACTTCTTTACCAATTTGGAATCTGTCCATTGTTTCACGTCTGGTTCAAACCGTTTCTTCTTGACCTACATACAGATTTCTCAGGAGGCAGGTAAGGTGGTACGGTAGTCCCATCACTTGAAGAATTTTCCACAGTTTGCTGTCATCCATAAAGTCAATGCCTTTGGCGTAGTCAGTAAAGCAGAAGTAGATGTTTTTCTGGAACTCTCTTGCAGTTTCAATAATCCAACAGGTGTTGGCAATTTAATCTCTGGTTCCTCTGCCTTTTCTAAATCCAGCTTGAACATCTGGAAGTTCATGGTTCACATACTGTTGAAGCCTTGCCTGGGGAATTTTGAGCATTTCATTGCTAGCAGGTGAGATGAGTGCAATTTTGTGCAATAGTTTGAACATTCTTTGGCATTGCCTTTCTTTGAGATTGAAATGAAAACTGACCTTTTCCAGTCTTGTGGCCATTGCTGAGTTTTCCAAGTTTGCTGGCATATTGAGTGCAGCACTTTCACAGCATCATCTTTTAGGATTTGAAATAGCTCAACTGGGAATTCCATCACCTCCACTAGCTTTGTTCATACTGATGCTTTCTATTCAGTTCAGTTGCTCAGTCGTGTCCGACTCTTTGAGACCCCATAAATCACAGCATACCAGGCCTCCCTGTCCATCACCAACTCCCAGAGTTCACTCAAACTCATGTCCATCGAGTCGGTGATACCATCCAGCCATCTCATCCTCTGTCGTCCCCTTCTCCTCCTGCCCCAAATCCCTCCCAGCATCAGTCTTTTCCAATGAGTCAACTCTTTGCATGAGGTGGCCAAAGTATTAGAGTTTCAGCTTTAGCATTATTCCTTCCAAAGTACACCCAGGGCTGATCTCCTTTAGAATGGACTGGTTGGATCTCCTTACAGTCCAAGGGACTCTCAAGAGTCTTCTCCAACACCACAGTTCAAAAGTATCAATTCTTTGGCACGCAGCTTTCTTCACAGTCCAACTCTCACATCCATACGTGACCACTGGAAAAATCATAGCCTTGACTAGACGGACCTTTGTTGACAAAGTAATGTCTCTGCTTTTAATATGCTATCTAGGTTGGTCATAACTTTCCTCCCAAGGAGTAAGCATCTTTTAATTTCATGGATGCAGTCACCATCTGCAGTGATTTTGAAGCCCAAAGAAATAAAGTCTGACACTGTTTCCACTGTTTCCCCATCTATTTTCCATGAAGTGGTGGGACCAGATGCCATGATCTTCGTTTTCTGAATGTTGAGCTTTAAGCCAACTTTTTCACTCTCCTCTTTCACTTTCATCAAGAAGCTTTTTAGTTCCTCTTCACTTTCTGCCATAAAGGTGGTGTCATCTGCATATCTGAGGTTATTGATATTTCTCCCGGAAATCTTGATTCCAGCTTGTGCTTCTTCCAGCCCAGCATTGCTTCCTAAGGCCCCCTTAACTTCCCATTCCAGGATATGTGGCTCTAAGTGAGTGATCATACCATTGTGGTTATTTGAGTCATGAAGATCTTTTTTGTACAGTTCTTCTCAGTATGTTTGCCACCTCTTCTTAATATCTTCTGCTTCTGTTAAGTCTGTACCATTTCTGTCCTTTATTGAGCCCGTCTTTGCATGAAATGGGCACATGAATCAGCTGTATGAATATATATATCCTCTCCCTCTTGAGCCTCCCTCCCACCCTACTCCACTGTGTTTTTATTTAGTAAATCTGTCAACCTTCTCTAAAACTCTTACTACTTCCCTCTTCACTGGTTACGACAACTAATGAGTACAGTAGAAACCCAGTGAGAAAACAGTAGTAAGTGGAGCATTATAATAGCTGACTTGTATCAACACTTGGAGGTGGAATTTGCCACCCACTCCTCTGTTCTTGACTGGAAAATCCCATGGACAGAGAAGCCTGCCAGGCTACAGTGCGTGGGATTGCAAATAGCCGGACACAACTGAGGGACTGAGTACATGAACAATAAACATCTACAGCTAAGAACTACACAACTGGATGGATAATACTTACTCTGCTTTCACCCAGTTTAAATCTTACTCACTTCTCATATGCTCTTTATAGGAAATAATTTGGTTTCAAAAGAAAAGTTTCCTTCCATCCTGTTATATTTTCAATTTCTGATTTCTATCATAAGAGCCTTCAATGGCCAAGGCTTAATCTGAAATATTCTGAACATCAATCTTGGGTTTCCTCTTTAATTATAAAAATTGTGACCATTATGTAGCCAACCTCACATTTACAGAAATAACCAGGGCTCTAATTAGGCTTACTTTCAAGTGTTAAGAGAAGCAACAGGCCTACAATTGCCCAGGCACTAATAGTACATAATATAGCCAATTGCAAATAGCAGTCTAATTTGTTGATTTGAAGTGAGGTGTAATTATATTGCTTCATTTGCTGAGCAAATCATATGAGAATTTCTCTAAATCAGCCTGATTGTGTAATGAAGAGCTAATTACAAACAGCAGTGTTCTTGCAGTAAATTTATTGTAAGTGCAAAGGCTGGGTTGGCGCCATTGTCACAATGGTTCATTAGGACATTAACAAAAGCAACTGTGGAAAAGTGCCCGAAACCAGGCTTCTCGTCGCTCTGTTTCAGAAGGCTGCAGTGATTACATCCTTCGGTGTGTAATTACTAAGAAAATAGTGTTTGATTTCGATTTGGGCAAATTTTTAAAAAGAACTCAAAGACATTTTTAGAGCAAAGCAAAATGGTTTGGAAAGCCTTGTTAGGCTTCATTATACCAGGTGTGCCCTGGAAACCTCATTTGACAAGGGCCCCTGTTCGATGCTAAGCCTTACAGGACAACTGAATTCTGACATTCAGCATCCAAATGGAATCTCTGACTTTAGAAATATATAGAATGAGAAAGGGGGGAAGATATATGTATATGTGTATATATACATACACACACACATATTTATTTATTTATTTATTTATTTATCTGGAGGTGGGCATGGCAACCCATTCCAGTATTCTTACCTGGAGAATCGCCATGGACAGAGGAGCCTGGCAGGATGCAGCCCATGGGGTCACAGAGTCAGATACAACTGACCAGCTAAGCACACTAACGCATGTGCTCACTCAGTCGTGTCTGACTGTTTTGCAGCTCCATCTGGACAGGGTTTTTGCTTCTATTTCTGATAACGATACCCAACCCTTGTGTTTTGAAATAGCCCCTACCCCCATGCAGCTGGATTTTATTAGGTTAACTTGCCCAGTGAGTATGAGTTGATCATGTGATGGCCATCATGCCTTCTGTAGCCCAGAACACCTTCATCCCCTCATCACTTCATTTTATTGATTTCACTGATTATCACAGAGTTTTACTTCTCTGTGCTTGTCCTAAAATAGAGCTTAAAGGTGCAGAATTTTCTAGAATTGCTAAAAGTTTAGTACTTTGCTTCATAAATTTTTAGTCTGATGGAGAAAGGCCCCTCCTAGAGATATTGGTAGTACTGTGTCTACAGCTAAGTTACACTCATTAATTCTCTAAGCACTTTCAAATATCACATATTTCACTTTCTAAATTGGTGTTCCTGGATTCTTGGTTGCTGTGTCTTTAATTAATCTGGGGCTTCCCAGGTGGTACACTTGGGGAAGAATCTGCCACCAGTGCAGGAGTTGCCAGAGATGCTGGTTTGATCCTTGGGTCAGGAAGATTCCCTGGAGGATGGCATGGCAACTGACACTAATATTTTTGCCTGGAGAATTCCATAGACAGAGGAGCCTGGTAAAGCTACGTCCATGGGGTCGGAAACAGTAGAACATAATTGAGCAACAAATATACACACAACAAATCTAGATCTAATCTCTGATCTCCAAGCACCTCTATTCTCTTTCCTAATAAAGGCAATCAGAAGTAAATGAGAAGTTTAATTGTAGGCTCAGGGATATCAGTACCTTAAAAAGGTTACATATTTTTAAAGAACTAAAACGATCAAGTCAGAAATAGATTTTAGAAGATAAACTGTTTTCCAAAAGTGTGTATGCATACTAACTGGAAAATTTAAGTAAAATATATTCACAGTTCAGTCGCTCAGTCGTGTCCGACTCTTTGCGACCCCATGAATCACAGCATGCCAGGCCTCCCTGTTCATCACCATCTCCCGGAGTTCACTCAGAGTGGTCGTCATATATACAAATAAGTTATACATAATTTCCCACCTGGGAACTAACTGCTTTATTTCATTAGCATAACAAAACACATTGTCTTCAAAAGAAAACATAAAAAATGGAGTAAAATATCTGATACTTATTCCCGATTCCTAAAGTCCAAAGCATAGAAACTTTATCATTTGATTTGAAATGTATAGCTTAGAAACCTCAGAAAGTTTTATAGATGAAGAAACTGAGGTACAAGTAGGAAAAATGTGATATTCAGGTACTTGTCAGTCTTTAACAGCAGAGCAGAACAGAGGATATTCATGTTCTGATGGCTGGTTCACTGCTCTTTGTTAAAACTAATGTCAGATTGCCCAATAGTATGGCCTTTATCCAATTTTACACCTTACTTTGTGGTTACCTTAAAGATCAATATTTTTCAAATTGCATATAAAAAATAGTATTTTAAAAAATAGATCATTTGAACTGTAAAAGTTCCTTCTTTTCCCAGAGTTTATGAGATCCAAATATTAGTACCTTTTGTGTCTATGGCAGGATTCCCTGGTGGCCCAGCTATAAAAAAAATCTGCCCTCGATGTAGGAGCCGCAAGAGACATGGGTTCAATCCCTGACCTCTGGGTCTGGAAGACCCCTGGTGGAGGGCATGGCAACCCACTCCAGTATTCTTGCCTGGGGATCCTATGAGCAAGGGAGACTGGTGGGCTACAGTCCATGGAGGTGCCAAGAGCTGGACATGAATGAAGTGACCTAGCCTGTACACATATGTCTATTAGATTAGGTAAACTCCCCAATTCATTCTGTCCTCTATCCCCTCCCAGTGGTAATTATGGAATACTCTGATATTTATCACTATCTTTCTGGAAAGACTCTTTAAACAGGTCAATTCTACTTAAGATTTACTGTTTACATTTTTAGCATTACATGGCCATTACAGCAAAGTGTGTGGGGTTTTCAAGATTTCTCAGGGTCTTCTGTTGTTGTTCAGTTACTAAGTCATGTCTGACTCTTTGTGACCCCTTGGACTGCAGCACCCCTGTCTCCCAGAGCTTGCTCAATCTCATGTGCATTGAGTGGGTGATGCCATCAAACCATCTCATTCTCTGTTGCTGCCCTCTTCTCCTCCTGCCCTCAGTCTTTCCCAACTCTTTTCCAATGAGTTGTCTCTTCACATTCAGTTTCAGCATCAGTCATTCCAGTGAATATTCAGGGTTCACTTCCTTTAAGACTGACTGGTTTGATCTCCTTCAGGGTCTTCTGAAATGCACATAATTTAATTATACAGTTGTAGGCTCTAGTTTTCGCATGAAATATTCCCTTGGTATCTCTAATTTTCTTGAAGAGACTTTCCCATTCTATTATTTTCCTCTCTTTCTTTGCACTGATCACTGAGGAAGTCTTTCTTATCTCTCCTTGATATTCTTTGGAACTCTGCATTCAAATGGGTTTATCTTTCCTTTTCTCCTTTGCTTTTTGCTTCTCTTCTTTTCACAGCTATTTGTAAGGCCTCCTCAGACAGCCATTTTGCTTTTTTGCATTTATTTTTCTTGGGGATGGTCTTGTTCACTGCTTCCTGTACAATGTCACAAACCTCTGTCAATACTTCTTCAGGCACTCTCTATATCAATTCAGTCCCTCAAATCCATTTCTCACTTCCAATGTATAATCATAAGGGGTTTGATTCTGGTCATACCTGAATGGTCCAGTGGATTTCCCTACTTTCTTCAATTTAAGTCTGAATTTGGCAGTAAAAGTTCATGATCTGAGCCACAGTCAGTTCCCAGTGTTGCTTTGCTGACTATATACAGTTTCTCTATCTTTGGCTGCAAAGAATATAATGAATCTGATTTTGGTGTTAACCATCTGGTGATGTCCATGTGTAGAGTCTTCCCTTGGGTTGTTGGAAGAGGGTGTTTGCTACGACCAGTGCATTCTCTTGGCAAAACTCTATTAGCCTTTGCCCTGCTTCACTCTGTACTCCAAGGCCAAATTTGCCTGTTACTCCTGGTGTTTCTTGACTTCCTACTTTTGCATTCCAGTCCCCTATAATGAAAAGGATGTCTTTTTGGGGTGTTAGTACTAGAAGATCTTGTAGGTACTCATAGAACCATTCAACTTCAGCTTCTTCAGCATTACTGGTCAGGACATAACCAGGATTACCATGATATTGAATGGTTTGCCATGGAAACGAAGAAATCATTCTGTCGTTTTTGAGTTGCATCCAAGTACTGCATTTTGGACTCTTTTGTTGACTATGATGGCTATTCCATTTCTTTCAAGAGATTCTTGCCCACAGTAGTAGATATAATTGTCATCTGAGTTTAATTTGCCCATTCCAGTCCATTTTAGTTTGCTGATCCCTAAAATGTCGACATTCACTCTTGCCATCTCCTGTTTGACCACTTCCAATTTGCCTTGATTCATGGACCTAACATTCCAGGTTCCTATGCAATATTGCTCTTTACAGCAATGGACCTTGCTTCCATCACCAGTCACATCCGCAACTGGGTATTGTTTTTGCTTTGACTTCTTCTCTTCATTCTTTCTGGAGTTATTTCTCCACTGATCTCCAGTAGCATATTTGGCACCTACCGAACTAGGGAGTTCATCTTTCAGTGTCTTATCTTTTTGCCTTTCATACTGTTCATGGGGTTCTCAAGGCAAGAATACTGAAGTGGTTTGCCATTCAGTATTCCATTCAATAAAGGACAGAAATGGTATGGACCTAACAGAAGCAGAAGATATTAAGAAGAGCTGGCAAGAATACACAGAAGAACTGTACAAAAAAGATCTTCATGACCCAGATAATCACAACGGTTTGATCACTCACCTAGAGCCAGACGTCCTGGAATGTGAAGTCAACTGGGCCTTAGAAAGCATCAATACAAACAAAGCTAGTGGAGGTGATGGAATTCCAGCTGAGCTATTTCAAATCCTAAAACATGATGCTGTGAAAGTGCTGCACTCAATAATGCCAGCAAATTTGGAAAACTCAGCAGTGGCCACAGAACTGGAAAAGGTCACTTTTCATTCCAGTCCCTAAGAAAGGCAGTGCTAAAGGATGATCAAACTATTGCACAATTGCACTCATCTCACATGCTAGTAAAGTAATGCTCAAAATTTTCCAAGCCAGGCTTCAACAATATATGAACCGTGCACTTCCAGATGTTCAAGCTGGTTTTAGAAAAGGCAGAGGAACCAGAGATCAAATTGCCAACATCAGCTGGATCATCAAAAAAGCAAGAAAGTTCCAGAAAAACATCTATTTCTGCTTTATTAACTATGCCAAAGCCTTTGACTGTGTGGATCACAATAAACTGTGGAAAATTCTGAATGGGAATAGCATACCACCTGACCTGCCTCTTGAGAAACTTGTGTGCAGGTCAGGAATCAGCAGTCAGAACTGGACATGGAACAACAGACTGGATCCAGATAGGAAAAGGAGTACATCAAGGCTGTATATTGTCACTCTGCTTATTTAACTTATATGCAGAGTACATCATAGAAATGCTGGGCTGGCGGAAGCACAAGCTGGAATCAAGATTGCCGGGAGAAATATCAATAACCTCAGATATGCAGATGATAGGTACCACCCTTATGGCAGAAAGTGAAGAAGAACTAACGAGCCTCTTGATGAAAGTGAAAGCAGAAAGTGAAAAAGTTGGCTTAAAGCTCAACATTCAGAAAACTAGGATTATGGCATCTGATCTCATCACTTCATGGCAAATAAATGGGAAAACAGTGGAACAGTGGCTGACTTTAATTTTTAGGGCTACAAAATCACTGCAGATGGTGACTGCAGCCATGAAATTAAAAGATGCTTACTCCTTGGAAGGAAAGTCATGACCAACCTAGACAGCATATTAAAAAGCAAAGACATTACTTTACCAACAAAGTCCATCTAGTCAAGGCTATGGTTTTTCCAGTGGTCATGTGTGGATGTGAGAGCTGGGCTATAAAGAAAGCTGAGTGCCAAAGAATTGATGCTTTTGAACTGTGGTGTTGGAGAAGACACTTGAGAGTACCTTGGACTGCCAGGAGATCCAACCAGTGCATCCTAAAGGAGATCAGCCCTGGGTGTTCATTGGTAGGACTGATGCTGACTCTGAAACATGATGTGAATAGTTGACTCATTTGAAAAGACCCTGATGCTGGGAAAGATTGAAGGTGGGAGGAGAAGTGAATGACAGAGGATGAGATGGTTGGATGGCATCACCAACTCAGTGGACATGAGTTTGAATAAACTCCAGGTGTTGGTGATTGACAGGGAGGCCTGGCATTCTGCTGTCCATGGGGTCGCAAAGAATTGAACATGACTGAGCAACTCAACTAAACTGAACTGAGACCCTATTCTGAGCTTCCCTGGTAGTTCAGCTGCTGAAAAATCCACCTGCAATGAAGGAGATCCTAATTCTATTCCTGGGTTGGTAAGACCCCTTGGAGAAGGGCCTGGATACCCACTCTGGTATTCTTGCCTGGAGAATCCCCATGGACAGAGGAGCCTGGCAAACTACAGTCCATGGGGTCTTAAAGAGTCAGATGCAACTAAGTACAGCACAGCATAGCACAGGCCCTACTCTACTTATAATCACACTTTCTACTCTGTCCTTGTGCTGCTTTTTTAATATTAATTTTAATTGATTGATGATTGCTTTACAGTATTGGCTTGATTTCTGTCATACATCAACATGAATTAACCATAGGTATACATATGTCCCCTCCCTCTTGAATCTTCTTCCCACCTCACGCTCATTCCCACTCCTCTAGAGTATTATAGCCCCAGTTTGAGTTCCCTGAGTCATACTGCTAATTCCTATTGCTATCTGTTTTTATATGTCAGTGCATATCCTTCAATGCAACTACATTCATTTCACCTTCTCCCTCTTCTCCCCTACCCTTGTGCATAAATCTGTTCTCTATGTCTGGAATCCTACTCAGCAATTAAAAAGAATGCATTTGAGTTAGTCCTAGTGAGGTGGATGAGCCTAGAGCCTGTTACATATAGCGAAGTAAGTCAGAAAGAGAAAAACAAATATCATATATTAATACACATATATGGAATCTAGAAGGATGGTACTGATGAAACTGTCCTCGTGCTTCTAATCAACCTTTTAATTTTCATGGGCATGACTTTATCATATTATTGAATATGAACTTTATAAGATGAAATAACTCATCTTATAAAGTAAGATGTAGGGTATGAGTAGGTAAACCAAGTGAGTGACAGTAGACCAATGATTAGTGTTTTGGTCCACATGGATAGCAAGATTTATTCGAAAGTCATGACAGTGAAGTAAGTTGAAGTAAGTGATAAAAAAAAATTCATGAAGATGGAAAAATTCTTCAGGCACATGGGACATTCTATGGTACAAGTGCCACAGACATATTAATGTTGACTCTGTATAAATGTAGCATTTCTTGCACGGGCATTTCTGTCATTTCATAAATAACAACACTTCACAGTTTTGAATTTTTCACATCTATTTGAATAGCTCTTTGTAAGATATTGGGCTTCCCTGGTGGCTCAGATGGTAAAGCGTCTGCCTGCAATGCGGGAGACCCGGCTTCGATTCCTGGGTCAGTAATATTCCCTGGAGAAGGAAATGGCAATCCACTCCAGCACTCTTGCCTGGAAAATCCCATGGATGAAGAAACCTGATTGATAGGCTACAGTACATGGGGTTGCAAAGAGTTGGACAGGACTGAGTGACTTCACTTTCACTTATACTTTGTAAGATATTGAGCCTTGTATTGGGGGAAAGGATAGGTCATATTATGTTTTATGAATTCATTTTGGAATTATATCTATACAATAAAACATAAAATGAATATGTGCTCTATGTGATTCAGACACAAAGTTCGTTGACATTGCATGTTGAATAATTATATTTGACTTTATTAAGAATCTAAAGTAACCATTCCATCATTAAAACACATGCTGCATTTTGTTATTTGTAGAATTAGCTTCAAAAAAGAGAAACAGGCCTGTTTAGCCAAACTCTACATGATAACTCTGCTACCCTATAATTTATAAGCAGCAGGTAGACTAAAATGTGATTTTTTTTAAGATTACTATGTAGAACTCAAGTCTTTATTCTATGAACAGTGATTTTTCAGTGTATTATTTTGCTGGATGTTTTTAAAGGCTTATTGAAACTGTGGAAAATATATAGGAAACCAATTTAGGAAATTCTCTTCCTTGCTGCTAATATATAAATTATAGCCAGTTTTTCTTCCTGTTTTTTGCAGCATTTGGAAATTTAGGTAAAATGCCACCTTGAAAATGTTTCTTGGCATCCCTTATTTTTATTGAACCTTGAACATATATTATTATGTGTGAATAGTGAAAATGTATTCCATTAGGACAAAAACTGTGTTATTTAAATCCACTTGAATGCTACCATTTGTCTCCTATATGAACTATCTGTCTATAATAGGAATGGGCAACTGTCCTAGTGATCCAGTAGTTAAGACTTTGCCTTCCAGTACAAGGGATGCAGGTTTGATCCCTGGTCAGGAAGACAAGATCCCATATGCCTCATGGCCAAAAAACCAAAACATAAAACAGAAGCAATATTGCAACAAATTCAATACTTTAAAAATGGTCCATGTCAAAAAAAAATTTTTTATATTAAAAAAAAAAATAAGAATGATGTTACACTTGTCCCCTCTACACCGATGCATGCATGCTCAGTCATCAATCGTGTCTGACTCTTTGCGACCCCAGGGATTGTGGCCCTCCAGGCTGCTCTGTCCATGGATTTATTCCCATACAGATAAGGCAAATGACATAGTACAGATGTGAGAAAATGAAAAAGGACTGTGTTTGAGATTTGAAGGTGTCCCAGTCAAAAGGGGCTTCCCTGGTGGCTCAGTGGTAAAGAATTTGCCTGTCATTGCGGGAGACTCAGGTTCAATTCCTGGGTCAGGAAGATCCTCTGGAGGAGGAAATGGCAGCCCACTCCAATATTCTTGCCTGGAGAATCTCATAGACAAAGGAGCCTGGTGGGCTACAGTCATTGGGGTTGCAAAGAGCCAGACACAACTGAGCATATGTTATACTACACTACAGTCAAAACAAGTATATAAGCCAAATAAATTAAAAATATATGCATGTGTGTATGCAAATAGATACATTTTACTATATATTTATATGTGTGTGATTGATATATATTAATTGCATAAAATATATACATTATATATTCTAGACAAAGTGTCTCCATTCATATATGTACATATGTGCATACACCCATATTATTTTCCATACACATATTATTAGCCTCTGATTTTCTTCTAACTTTAACAGATTGCGTCTATATGGTCTACCGTGACACCATAAATATTTGTTGTTGTTTAGTTGCTAAGTCAGTCTTCTGACTCTTTGTGACTCCATGGACTGTAGCCCCTCCAGGCTCCTCTGTCCATGGAATTTCCCAGGCAAGAATACTGGAGTGGGTTGCATTTCCTTCTCTGAAAGATCTTCACAACCCACAAATGGAATCCATGCCTTCCGCATTGCCAGGTGGAATCTTTACCACTGAGACACAAGGGAAACCCCTAAAATATTTGAGGCAAACACTAATCTTGTGACGTTGTACAGGAGACAGGAATCAAGACCATCCCAAGAAAAAGAAATGCAAAAAAGCAAAATGGCTGTCTGAGGAGGCCTTACAAATAGCTGTGAAAAGAAGGGAAGGAAAAAGCAAAGGAGAAAAAGAAAGATATACCCATTTGAATGTAGAGTTCCAAAGAATAGCAAGGAGAGATAAGAAAGCCTTCCTCGATGATCAATGCAAAAAAAAAGAGAGGAAAAAAATAGAATGGGAAAGACTGGAGATCTCTTCAAGAAAATTAGAGATACCAAGGGAACATTTCAGGCAAAGATGAGCTCAATAAAGGACAGAAATGGTATGGACCTAACAGGAGCACAAGATATTAAGAAGAGCTGGCAAGAATACACAGAAGAACTGTACAAAAAAGATCTTCACAACCCACATAATCACAATGGTGTGATCACTCACCTAGAACCAGACATCCTAGAATGTGAAGTCGAGTGGGCCTTAGGAACATCACTATGAACAAGGCTAGTGGAGGTGATGGAACTCCAGCTGAACTATCTCAAATCCTAAAAGATGATGCTGAGAAAGTGCTGCAGTCAATATGCCAGCAAATTTGGAAAACTCAACAATGGCCACAGGACTGGAAATGGTCAGTTTTCATTCCAGTCTCAAAGAAAGGCAATGCCAAAGAATGCTCAAACTACCACACAATTACACTCATCTCACACGCTAGTAAAGTAATGCTCAAAATTCTCCAAGCAAGGCTTCAGCAATACATGAACCATGAACTTCCTGATGTTCAAGCTGGTTTTAGAAAAGGCAGAGGAACTAGAGATCAAATTGCCAACATCTGCTAGATCTTCAAAAAAGCAAGAGAGTTCCATAAAAACATCTATTTCTGCTTTATTGACTATGCCAAAGCCTTTGACTGTGTGGATCACAATAAACTAGAAAATTCTGGGAGAGATGGGAATACCAGACCACCTGACCTGCCTCTTGAGAAACCTATATGCAGGTCATGAAGCAACAGTTAGAACTGGATATGGAACAGCAGACTGGTTCCAAATAGGAAAAGGAGTACTTCAAGGCTGTATATTGTCACCCTGCTTATTTAACTTATAAGCAGAGTACATCATGAGAAACACCAGGCTGGAGGAAGCACAAGCTGGAATCAAGATTGCCGGGAGAAATATCAATAACCTCAGATATGCAGATGACACCACCCTTATGCAGAAATTGAAGAACTAAAGAGCCTCTTGATGCAAGTGAAAGAGGAGAGTGAAAAAGTTGGCTTAAAGTTCAACATTCAGCAAACTAAGATCATGGCATCCGGTCTCATCACTTCATGGCAAATAGATGGGGAAACAGTAGAAACAGTGTCTGCCTTTATTTTTCTGGATTTCAAAATCACTACAGATGGTGATTGCAGCCATGAAATTAAAAGACGCCTACTCCTTGGAAGGAAAGTCATGACCAACCTAGACAGCATATTCAAAAGCAGAGACATTACTTTGCCAACAAAGGTCCATCTAGTCAAGGCTATGGTTTTTCCTGTGGTCATGTATGGATGTGAGAGTTGGACTATAAAGAAAGCTGAGCACCAAAGAATTGATGCTTTTGAGCTACGGTGTTGGAGAAGACTCTTGAGAGTCCCTTGGACTGCAAGGGGATCCAACCAGTCCATTCTAATGGAGATTCGTCCTGGGTGTTCATTGGAAGGACTCATGCTAAAACTGAAACTCCAATACTTTGGCCACCTGATACAAAGAGCTGACTCATTGGAACAGACCCTGATGCTGGGAAAGATTGAAGGCAGGAGGAGAAGGGGATGGCAGAGGATGAGATGACTGGATGGCATCACCGACTCAATGGACATGGGTTTGGATGGACTCCGGGAGTTGGTGATGGACAGGGAGGCCTGGCGTGCCACGGTTCATGGGATCGCAAAGAGTGGGACACGACTGAGTGACTGAACTGACTGACTGACTGACTAATCTTGTGTTGAATTAAATGGGTGCTATTAGTACCATAGATGAGGATATATTTCTCTACACTACTTTAGTAGAAACCTTGGATAGAATGGCACGGTGGAAACCTTTGTTCAAGTGGTCTTCTTGTTCATAGCTACCACTTTGTTGTCTCAACACTGTTAAGTTATTTTGTATTTAAAGGTCCACACCAAAAATTTCTCTAATCCAGAAGTTTATCTTTACCAGTGACAATCTTTAGGGACCAGCCATTGCATTTATAACAGCAAACATTAGACATCAGTTACCATGCACTATACTCTTTTGGCTAGGATGATTAAAAGACATTGCATATTTTCAGTTCTAAAATAATTTCCTACAAGATGGAGCTTCTAAATCCTGATATTTCTAGTTGAAAATAATACTTGAAATAACAGTGATCATAAATACTTTTAATACATGTGACGATCAGCTAAAATTCTCAATAATTTTTCCCAGAAAGCTTTTCAATTGAAGACTAAGCCAATGTTTGTTATAGCCTGGCAGTTTAGACACTAGTGATTAACATTACACTGATAAACATGATTAACATGTGGTTACTATGCATGCTTCTACTAGCTACAAGTGTCAACAGTTACACAAAGTTTAGTAACGGATTTACTGTCATCATTATCAATCTATGCCTCAAAGAACTTAGAATAAATAGTAATAACTTTTAGACTTGATTGTCAAATGTCTAACTGCTTTTTCTGGACATACTTGCATGCAATTTACACTAAACAGTATTAGCATTTTATAGATTATTTATCTTTTATCCTGTTTTGCTTAGTATTATTAATACATATGAGTTGGTAGCCAATATTACTTTAATGTACTTACAGTTGCAAGCATGCAATTCTGACTCTTTGAATATCAAAATTGAGAAGTTCTCCAATTATATCCTACTATTGACAATACTTTAGTGAGGAAAATTTACTGTAAAATACAAAGGAGAAATATTTTATTTGAGGGTGTGTTCCATATTCCAATACACTTTTTCTGAATGTGTTGGAATTTGTAAATTTTTTAAGATGATATTAACTTTTCTGAATATAGGTAAATTGTTTGATGGGCTTCCCTGGTGGCTCAATGGTAAAGAATCCACCTTCAGTGTAGGACCCCTGAGTTGGGAAGATTCGTTGGAGAAGGGAATGGCAAGCCACTCTAGTATTCTTGCCTGAGCAATCCTATAGATAGAGGAGCCTGGCCAGCTACAGTCCATGGGGTCACACAGAGTCAGACACAACCAAAGCAATTTCGCATGCACACATGGAGAGACCTAATATATAATACAATGTTTATATTCTTACTATAAAAAATAATTTTATTTTTTCAACTGTGGTAAAGTATAAAATTTACCATCTTAACCCTTTTTAATAGTAAAGTTCTATAGGGTTAAATACATTTACATTGTTTTATAATCAATCTCCTTAATGCAACACCTGAATAGAAATAAATTTAGGAATAAGAGCAGGTATATTATCTTGGCTATTGCTCTAAAAAAAAAAAAAAAAAAAACTCTCAAAATATTACAACTCTCTAGGTAAAGAAGGCTACACAATAGCATTTTATGGCATAGAGATTTAGATTGTGATGTCAGTGTTGCACAGGAAATGACTTCCTAATTACCTAAGTTGTTTCAAGTCTAAATGAATCAACCCCTATTGTCTCCAGTTTTTTTTAAAAAATCGTTTTTCTTTCATTGCATTTCTTCAGTTGCTGTCTGCACTGGCTCTTCCCTGCCGCGTGGGCTTTCCTCTGGTGGCAGTGTGCAGGCTTCTCACTGAAGCGGGCTCTCTCACTGCAGAGCACGGGCTCTAGGGCCCACAGGCTTCAGCTGTGGCGGCTCCCAGGCTCTGGAGCACAGGCTCAGCAGTCGTGGCACACGGGCTTCGCTGCTCCGCAGCATATGAGATCTTCCTGAATCAGGAACTGAACCCGTGTCTCCTGGATTGGCAGGTGGACTTTTTTTTTTTTTTTATCACTGAGCCACCTGGGAAGCCCAAATGAAATAGTTTTCCAATCAGAAGTTATTAGAAATTTAACTTTGGCGATCTCAAAAACGACACCACTACTGACAACAGCAGCAGCAAAAAAACATGTACCAATGCACTGCTGCTTTGTTAAGTTTACTTTTGAATGTATGGAAATTCAAGTGTCATCAGTTAACTGTATTTTTTTATTGGCCTTTTTATGTCTCACTTTATTTTTTGGATGCCTTAATGATGTTGTGACACACTGATTTTCCTTCCCACCCTCAAACCGACAGAGTCTATAGGAAATAAAATATCTTTATTGTAATATAACATCACAGCAGCCATCCGTGAATGGCGAAGAATTGATGCTTTTGAACTGTGGTACTGGAGAAGACTCTGGAGAGTTCCTTAGACAGCAAAGAGATCAAACCAGTCGATCCTAAAAGAAATCAACCCTAAATATTCATTGGAAGGACTGATGCTGGAGCTCCAATACTTTGGCCACATGATGGAAAAGACCCCAATTCTAGGAAGGATTGAGGGCAGAAGGAGAAGCGGGCAGCAGAGGATGAGATGGTTGAGTGGCATTACCAACTCAATGGACATGAGTTTGAGAAAATTCCAGGAGATAGTGAAGGACAGGGAAGCCTGACAGTACTGCAGTTCATGGGGTTGCAAAGAGTTCGAAACAACTTAGCCACTTAACAACAAAAATGAATGAAAAGAGCAAAGAACTGCATGGAAGGGACACTGGGGGTTGAAAGGTCACAGATTGTGCACAAATACAAAGTAACTCCTGATTAAATGAATTCTCCCATACTGAAACTAAAAGAAACCTGTTTTAATTATTTTCTGAATTTTAGCGACTCATCTTTCATAAGTGTCTATGAATATGTTTAGTTAGCAAACGTGATGAGTATCTGCAGATGAAGTCATTACATTAGGATTGTAAGAATTTTAACGTCGTAAGAAATTGGTGAAGATTTATGCAGGCCCAATGGGAAATGCTCTTATTATGGAGCATGATACATGCCTCTTTACTGGAGGGAAAAAAGCATGATTAAATCAGCTGCTTCTGCTGATGTCATAAACCACTAATGCAGACTTGGAGTAGTTTATGAACGCCAGCGGAAGCTGGTAGTACAATTACCACATTCGTATTCATTTGGAATCTGGTTGGGGCTTTCAGAATAAACTCCAAATGAGTATTTGTTTTCCTTTGGGTAATAATAATTGTGATATATTCCCCCACCTAAAAAAGGTTTTCAGTGAAATTATTTTATATGTTCTGAATAAGAACAGAAGTTTAAAATTAGATGTTGGTGGAGTTTATCAATCCTTTCTAATGTTTTTCACATTATAGCACATATTGAAAGAAAAATGTTCACCACATTGAAATACAGAGTTGTTCAGTCGCTAAGTCGCATCCAACTTTTTGTGACCCCATATACTGCAGCACACCAGGCTTCCTTGTCCTTCACCATTTCCCAGAGTTTGCTTAGATTCATGTCTTTTGAGTCAGTAATGCCATCCAACTATCTCATCCTCTGCCACCCCTTTCTCCTCTTGCCTTCAATCTTTCCCAGCATCAAGGTGTTTACCAATGAATCGGCTCTTCACGGAGGTGACCAAAATACTGGAGGTTCAGCATCATTCCTTCCAATTCATATTCAGGACTGATTTCCTTTAGGATTGAATTGTTTGATCTCCTTGGTAAAGACTCTGATTGCCCTGAGGACAGGAGGGTCAAAAGCTCATCTCACCTTCATCCTACCTGGGACATACCAGGTTCTAGGAGACCCAAACTGAGAAGCTTGGAGAAACAAACAATCTAATCTGTTCACTCAGCATGTACTTATTAAAGGCCTCCTATGTGCCAGCTGCTTTCTGGAAATACAGTTGTGAAAAAGTGATCCCAAACCCACCCTCCTGCATCTTCTATCCGAAGGAGGAATAGAAAGGTAAACAAGTTCAATAAGGAAAATACAGCATTTGGCATCCTGATACTAACAAAAAGAACAAGCAACCAGAGAATGGAGAACTTGAAATATATTTTACATTACAAGATCAGGGCCGATGGGCTTCCCAGGTGGCTCAGTGGCAAAGGATCCACCTGCCAGTGCAGGAGACACAGGAGATGTGAGTTTGATCCCTGGGTTGAGAAAATCCCCTGGAGGAGCAAACGGAAACCCACACTAGTATTCTTGCCTGGAGAATCCCATGGACAGAGTACAATCATTAGGGTTGCAAAGAGTCCAGTGCAACTTAGCAACTAAATAATAATAGAAGACAATTATATGTGCTGGAGCAAAGGAAGAAAGGAGAGCTTTTCTTTTTTGTACCATGTGACCTAGAAAATAGCCTTCTCTTCCCCTCTCTTCTCAGATGGGTAGACAGCACTGAATCTGTTTTCCAGAAGTCCCGTACTTACAGGAGGTAGACAGCATCGAATCTGTTTTCTGGAAGTCATATATGTACGGGAGTTTCAGGCCTGGGAAGCCTCAGTCTCACCCACAAAATCCCACCTGTGTGTAGACCTAGCAATCCCAACTGAGATCTAGGGTCATAGGAGGCCACTGATCTCCTCAATAAGTATTTTGACCCCAGAACAAGTGAGAAAGAGTGGGCTGACTTTTGTGCTGTGCGCAGAGGTGAAAACAAGCAGAGGAAAAAGCCTGTTCTGAAACAAGGATGTAGGATAATCTCAAGGATGTAGGATAAAGTGGCGCTCTCTGTAGTTACTGACCTTTGCTTTGTTTACCTTGCTAGAGTTTCATTTACTTGCATCAGTTCAGTGGAAGGGAAGGATCTGTCTGCCTGCCTGTCTGTCTGTCTATCTATCTATATACCAAGACAGCATCTGAGCAATCTGAAACATGTCACAAACAGATTTTTATCATTTCCTCAGGGCCACATTCCATAGGCTGTGTACCTCGTTTCATGAAATTATCTTTTAATTGAAGAAACAGTTTCCAAAAAGTGCTTTTTCATTATAAGAAGTTAAATTATATGTGAGCAAAGCTGTGAAATGAGCCATTTTGTCATTAAGATGCGTTGATGAAGGTAACCAGACATGTTTGCTAACACATCAATAGTTAAATGATATCATTTTAAAGCATTACTAGATACCCTTTAATTATATAAAGAAATATAATGCAAACACAGGCTCTGTAGTATAGTCTGTTGTAAAGACATCACTAAAATGATTCAGAATGTGCTATATCTTAAATTACTGTAAGAATAATAGTATTATGAAATATGATATAGTAAAATCTAATATGATTATACAATTCTAGACATTCATATATTGTTGGTTAGGGAGCTTTGTGGTAGTTTTCTACAGCATCGTTTGAAAACAGTACCTAAATTTTCCTTTTCCCAAATGAAGTCATATATGGGACACAATATAAAGTGAATAATAATAATACAAGTCCATATTACACCAATCTAGTTCTTCACTATTTGGCAGAAAATTCTCTTTTGCTTGTGAACTCTCTAAATCAACTATTCTATAACTTTACGGGGCTTCCCTGCTGGCTCAAATGGTAAAGAATCTGCCTGTAGTGCAGGAGACATGGGTCAGGAAGATCACCCCGGGGCCAGGAAAACACCCTAGAGAAGGGAATGGCTACCACTCCAGTACTCTTGCTTGGAGGATCCCAGGGACAGAGGAGCCTGGTGGGCTACAGTCCATGGGGTCACAGAGTCAGAAACGACCAAGCAACTTACAAACACACACACAGGCTGGCAGAGCAGAGAGCGGGAAATCCCGACTACCTTCCACAGAGTTCATCGCCTGGGTCAAGGTTGATGCTGCCCCAAAGAACAGGCTGTTCTGGTGAAAAAAAGGGTAGAAAAAGATACAGGCTAGGCTACTATGTGTAGATTCTCTAGAACGTTCGGAGCAGCACCTTGGATGGCATAATCTTGCTTTTGAATTGCATTTACACCCTGGCAACCAATATGATAACATTTCCCTGGAGGCAATTCTAACTTAACATAAAAATTGGGTCTAGGAATGTGTAATACTTGAAAGCAATTGTTCATAAGTATATGCCGTGATAACAGATATTCCCCTGTAGGTTTTCAGAAAAAAATGAAGAGAGATGCAAATAGAGCTGTTTTAAAGCCAAGTGTATTTCTGTGCGGCTGCATGAATTGAGATTAGGGGTAGGAATTAGGGCTTTTACTCTGACCGAAAATGTGCACGCCAGTAACTCTCCCTGCATTAAAGGGGGTAATTTATCTTCTTTGCATTAGTTTCTCTTTCTATCTATGAAGCTGGAATTACATTTCTATGCCTTATAGAGATTATATAGATTACTCCAAAAGGAAAACTGCTCTGTATTTCCAAAGTGCTTGATAAATTACACACATTCAATTGCATTTGGTTTGCCTGACATATCAGAAAAATTTCACAGGCATTTTTTCAAGACCCCCCTATCCATTTATCTTTATTTTCTAATGTTTCCCCAAGTATCTAACAACATAAAAAGTAGGGCTTTTTTTCACCTCCTGCGCAAAAGATGGAGGCTTCATCTCCATAAATTTCCTGAGCTGTGAAGGAACCTAATGAACCTGTTTATTTAGACACTGAATCACAGGAAAGTCCTGTATATTCCAAACATATTAGTTTATTTACAGGCTATTTTTAAGTATTTATTATTTCTCATTCCCATTTTTTCTCAAAATGCATCTAAATTTCTGCTAAGTAAAATTTTGTTAAAGTAAACCAGAGTGATAGAATTCTGCGCTCTGCTTAGTCACTCAGTCATGTCTGACTCCTTTTGACCCCATGGATTGTAGCCCTCCAGGCTTCTCTGTCCATGGGATTCTCCAGACAAGAATACTGGAGGGGATTGCCATGCCCTCCTCCAGGGAATCTTCCCAACTCAGGGATGGAACCCAGGCCTCCCGCATTGCAGGCAGATTTTTTAACCCACTGAGATCAAAGCCCCCAAAACTAGTGATCCTGATACATAGAGTACTTAATGCCTTTGTCTTTCATTGGCTCTTGACTTTAACTTTCTCATTTATAAAAATAGGAGTGATGCTATCTTTCCAACTTTGCACTCAGAATTGCCATAATCTAAAATGTGTCAGTGTATTTTCTGGGCCTCCTTGATGGCTCAGATGGTGAAGAATCTGCCTGCAATGCAGGAGACCCAGGTTCAATCCCTGGGTTAGGAAGATACCCTGGAGTAGGAAATGACAACACACTCCAGTATGTTCTATATTGCATATATTTCTAATTTATAGGTGTGTATAAATGCATATTTGAAATAAGTCTAAAACAATTATACTTCTAAACCTAATATGTTTCTTTTGAAAAAAAAAAAAACAAAACTTTTATTCTTTTGATTGTGCTAGGTCCTCAGTGCTGCCCAGGCTTTCTCTAGTTGCAGAGATTGGGGACTACCCTCTAGCTGCTGTGCCCAGACTTCTCATTGCCCTGGCTTCTCTTATTGTGGAACATAGGCTCTAGGTGCACAGACTGCAGTAGTGGAGGCTTGCAGGCTCCAGAGCACAAGCTCAGTAGTGGTGTACAGGCTTAGTTGCTCTGTGGCATGTGGGATCTTCCTGGACCAGGGATCAAACCTGTGTCCCTGGCATTGCAAGGTGGATTCTTAACCACTGTACCACTAGGGAAGCCCAAAACATAATATATTTCATATAATGAAAGACTTTGCCATAGGGATGTTAAATATTCAACGTAGATTTTCTTTTGATATAGAAGGAAGTGTAATTTGGTTTAGGTTTCTATTGTGTTTCATCTGCAAGATCGATTTGTAGGTGTATTGTCAAAGGTAAGAAAGACGCTAAACTATTGGAAAATGGGATAGCTTTATGAAAATTGGAAAATACAGAAAATTGAATCCCATAACCAAAAATGAGGAAAACATTGCCTCATTTGCTTAACTCCATGAAAGTTTTCATATGTGACTTCCTCAAACATACCCTGAGCTCCATCTTCTTTGCCAGCACTGAAAGAGGGGCTGATGTATAACTGCAGAAAGGGAGCATGGAACAGAAAGAATACCTACCCCCATCACTAAATTTGTATTCCAAGACACCACAGAGTGTCTCTATGAAGAATTCAGATGAGACGAATAGAGAGGATGTTTTATCTTACATTATACTTACCGGGATCTTAAATTGATAAAAGTTTTGTCTGCACTCACAACCCATTGGGCAAACCGACTCTCATGTTAAACTGAAAACTGAAGGAAAACCCATAGAATAGCTGGTGAGCACTTGTATTTCTGCCCTGTGTGCTTCAGTTATGTCTGACTCTTTGCCACCCCATGGACTATAGCCCAGCAGGCTCCTCTATCCATGGGATTTTCCAGTCAAGAATACTGGAGTGGGTTGCCATTTCCTACTCCAAAGGATCTTCATGACCCAGGGATTGAAGCCATGTCTCTTATATCTCCTGCATTGGCAGGCAGGTTCTTTACCACTAGCACCACCTGGGAAGCCCAAACCTACCCTCATGTTAAACTGGAAACTGTAGGAAAACCTACCGAATATTTGGGGAGAATTTGTATTTCTGCCCTAGGCTACTCTATTATATATTTCATACCCACTTACTCCTGTTCTCTCACACAGGGAAAGCATGTAGTATCTCCCCAAAGAAGGTCCCATGGAAATAGGCACACACCTAGCTCAGCTTACAATCACCTTGTAGTGACTTTAATATCTCCTTTTGTTTAGACATTTGGGTTACTTCTGTGTCTTGGTCATTATTCTCCTTCCTAGTTAAGATTCATTCAGTTACCCTATCTCATTTCCATCACTGAATAGTCTGTGTTTGTGTGAGTGTGTTTGTTTTTCAGTGAAGAAGTCACTATTATCTTTTCCAATTCTTAGTACTCTAAGAGAGAAAAAGAAGGATTAATGGAAATGGACAATATCCTTTCCAAGGTTTATAATCATGAACAGGATAAATGTGAACTACAAGCAATTGCATGGCAGGGCAGTTTTGATAATATAATAAACACATTGTAAATAATACACACATTGCATATATATGTGTGTGTATATTAGTCACTCAGTTGTGTCCAACTCTTTGCAATCCCATGAACTGCTGAAGCCCACCAGGCTCCTCTGTCCATGAAACTCTCTCGAAAGGAACACTGAAGTTGGTTTCCAGGGCATGCCCACACATGCCACACCGTGTGTGTGTGTGTGTGTGTGTGTGTGTGTGTGTATGCATTTATGTGGGATACATACAGATTGATGCTGCTGCTGCTAAGTCACTTCAGTCGTGTCCAACTCTGTGCAACCCCATAGATTTCAGCCTGCCAGATTCCCCTGTCCCTGGGATTCTCCAGGCAAGAACACTGGAGTGGGTTGCCATTTCCTTCTCCAATGCATGAAAGTGAAAATTGAAACTAAAGTCGCTCAGTCATGTCTGACTCTTAGCAACCCCATGGAGTGCAGCCTACTAGGCTCCTCTGTCCATGGGATTTTCCAGGCAAGAGTACTGGAGTGGGTTGCCACTGCCTTCTCCAACATACAGATTAACTGGGCATTCATGTTATGCTGTTCAAAAGTAAATATACGTGAAAATATTGGTAATGTGTAGATTTTCTGTATGTGTTAGAGCAGCTGTTCAATTAAAAATCTCAAATGTCAGGGTCAAATGAATGCTCTTCCATGGTCAGAGGCCCATATGTCTATAGATATTTGTTTAGTAAAGTTCACCTTTATGTCTTTTTTTGCCTATAATTCTCTAATTTTAACTTATATGAAACTCATTTTGAGAAAACAAATGTTCATCAACAGATGAGTGGATAAAGATATGGTTCAGTTCAGTCGCTCAGTCGTGTCCAATTCTTTGCAACCCCATGAATCGCAGCATGCCAGGCCTCCCTGTCCATCACCAACTCCCAGAGTTCACTCAGACTCACGTCCATCGAGTCAGTGACGCCATCCAGCCATCTCATCCTCTGTCATCCCCTTCTCCTCCTGCCCCCAATCTCTCCCAGCATCAGAGTCTTTTCCAATGAGCCAACTCTTCACATGAGGTGGCCAAAGTACTGGAGTTTCAGCTTTAGCACCATTCCTTCCAAAGAAATCCCAGGGCTGATCTCCTTCAGAATGGACGGGTTGGATCTCCTTGTAGTCCAAGGGACTCTCAAGAGTCTTCTCCAACACCACAGTTCAAAAGCATCAATTCTTCGGCGCTCAGCCTTCTTCACAGTCCAACTCTCACATCCATACATGACTACTGGAAAAATCATAGCCTTGACTAGATGGACCTTTGTTGATAAAGTAATGTCTCTGCTTTTAATATGCTATCTAGGTTGGTCATATCTTTCCTCCCAAGGAGTAAGCATCTTTTAATTTCATGGCTGCAGTCACCATCTGCAGTGATTTTGGACCCCCCAAAAATAAAGTCAGCCACTGTTTCCACTGTTTCTCCATCTATTTCCCATGAAGTGATGGGACCAGATGCCATGATCTTCGTTTTCTGAATGTTGAGCTTTAAGCCAACTTTTTCACTCTCCTCTTTCACTTGCATCAAGAGGCTTTTTAGTTCCTCTTCACTTTCTGTCATAAGGGTGGTGTCATCTGCATATCTGAGGTTATTGATATTTCTCCTGGCAATCTTGATTCCAGCTTGTGTTTCTTCCAGTCCAGCGTTTCTCATGATGTACTCTGCATATAAGTTAAATAAGCAGGGTGACAATATACAGCCTTGATATACTCCTTTTCCTATTTGGAACCAGTCTGTTGTTCCATGTCCAGTTCTAACTGTTGCTTCCTGGCCTACATACAGATTTCTCAAGAGGCAGGTCAGGTGCTCTGGTATTCCCATCTCTTTCAGAATTTTCCACAGTTTATTGTGATCCACACAGTCAAAGGCTTTGGCATAGTCAATAAACCAGAAATAGATGTTTTTCTGGAACTCTCTTGCTTTTTCCATGATCCAGCGGATGTTGGCAATTTGATCTCTGGTTCCTCTGCCTTTCCTAAAACCAGCTTGAATATCAGGAAGTTCACGGTTCACATATTGCTGAAGCCTTGCTTGGCAAATTTTGAGCATTACTTTACTAGCATGTGAGATGAGTGCAATTGTGCGGTAGTTTGAGCATTCTTTGGCATTGCCTTTCTTTGGGATTGGAATGAAAACTGACCTTTTCCAATCCTGTGGCCACTGCTGAGTTTTCCAAATTTGCTGGCATATTGAGTGCAGCACTTTCACAGCATCATCTTTCAGGTTTTGAAACAGCTCTACCGGAATTCCATCACCTCCACTAGCTTTGTTCATACACACAAAGGTTCATACTAAGCCATAGAATCAATTAATGCCATTGCCACAACATGGATAGACTTAGAGATTATCATCCTCAAGTGAGATAAGTTAGAGAAAGACAAATATCATCTTATATCACTTACAGGTTGAATCTAATATGTGATACAAATGAACTTATGTATAAAATGAACACAGACTCACAGACATAAGAAAAAACCTTATGGTAACCAAAGGGGAAAAGTGGAGGTGAGGATAAATTAGTCCCTATAGCACTGGAAACTATATTCAGTATCTTAGAATAAACTGTAAAGAAACGAATATGAAAAATATATATATTATACATAATATATATTATATAAATATTTATGTGTGTATGTGTTTAAGTGCAATATTTATATGTTTTATATGCATGCATATATAAAACTAAATATCTTTGCTGTACATCAGAAAATATAATATTAAGAACCATCTATGCTGCAATTAAAAAAAGAGTGGAGAATAATGAGAAATATGTTAGTCCCTAGTCTGTGAAAACATTGGAATTCTGACTAGATATAGTGAAGTTCCTATACCTTGTAGTGACAAGAAATTTGGATTTCTGATCATTGACTTCACACTCTAGGATGAAGTTTGATGCCCATTATCCTTCCTGGACTCTGCCTTCACATGGGTCATCATATGTTAGATGCTCCTTGATCACAGAGGAAGTTGGTGGTGTTCTCAGCACTGACTTGGCCCATGGGAGGTTATGGGGTAATCTGACATGCTTTTTTGGCTTATTTGAAAACAAATTGATCACATACTCAGTAGACTTTGGGTTCATTTTAATTCAGACACATCAAATTGCCAATAACCACACCCCAATCTAAAAGTTGCCTAAAAGTGGTCAGATTTCTCTTTTACTCCATATCTAACTTTCTCACTTATGCTATTAGGTAGGAATACATTAGCCATAATCTGATTTCACCCTGAGTTGCTTTAATCAATAGAGAATTTTTTTCTTTAATTGTGTGCCATAGCATTAAAACCGGCCTTTAGCTTGAGATGTTTTAATCAGTGTAAAGGTGTTATTGGACCTTTGCTGATTGAAGTCTTTTAAAACTTCAGTCAGTTCAGTTGCTCAGTTGTGTCCGATTCTTTGCAACCCCATGGACTGCAGCACACCAAGCCTCCCTGTCCATCACCAACTCCCGGAGTTTACTCTAACTCATGTCCATTGGGTCAGTGATGCTATCCAACCATCTTATCCTCTGTTGTCCCCTTCTCCTCCTGCCTTTAATCTTTGCCAGTATCAGAGTCTTTTCCAATGAGTCAGTTCTTCACATCAGTCGCCAAAGTATTGGAGTTTCAGCTTCAACATCGGTCCTTCCAATGAATATTCAGGACCGATTTCCTTTACGATTGACTGGTTGGATCTCCTGGCAGTCCAAGGGACTCTCAAGAGTCTTCTCCAACACCACAGTTCAAAAGCATCAATTCTTCGGTACTCAGCTGGCGGGGTCCAGCCCCGGTGGAACCAGGGAATTCGAAGCGTGGACGGAGTCGGTGAGGAAAGACTTATTTATTGATTGATATAAGATTAGATTAAGAAACAATAGTGTAGTAGAAAGATTAAGTGGAGGAAGGAGGGCTGAATAGCTTGGATTACGCGGAAGACCAATAAAATTCCAGACAAGGAATTTGCACCATCTACTTTGGGCCACCAGTGCTCGCTTGAATATCTAAGGGTGCCTCGCCTTAGGCTCCCTTTCGCGTGGGTCTTAACAGCCAGGGCAAGTAAGTAGACTTGGCGAGCCTCCGCACCCCAGATGGAAATTCAGCCTGAAATTAAGGCAAAGAGGCAAAGGAGGGAAAAGAGAGAGAGACACGGGGGAAACCAGTCCAGCGACTGGCTCCTGCTCCTATTGTTTAGAAGGCCTTATATACCTTTTAGATTGTACATAGGGATCAATGGGTAATACAAAATTATGCAGTGTTAGCAGCCCAGACTCTTATCAAAACCAGGCTTTTCTCTCTGCATACCTAATTGTATACACAAGTCTTAGGTGATTTACATCATCTTCTGGCCAAAAGGGGCCAAATAACATTTTACAGCCTTTTTTCTGATAAGGGTTAGTCAACCAGAAGACTTATTTGTGTTGATCTTTCCAAGGTTTGGTGCCACTCTCAGAAAGTACTAAATAAAGTTACATTCTTACATAGCAAGGACACAAGAGGAGTGCAAAGAGAAGTAATTAACTCAAAAGTCTAGTGTTGCTAACATCAGAACTACTATATATCTTTTTCCATATCCCGTTTACATTGATTAACATCCTCCCAGGTGCCTAAAAGATAAAGAATATGGAGGCCTGGCAGCAATCATTGAGTCAACAGTGAAATCCCGTCACCAATATAATTTTTAACTCTTTAGAAAAGGCTCTGTATCTTTAAGATGCTTTTAAGCTTTGTGCCTCTCGCGGTTGGGGGCTGCAAGCAATTCACAAGCTGTAAGAGGTCCAGGGAACCTGTTAGGCAAGCTAGAGAGCAATCAGAGGGGGTTAACTGAAACATCCCTTTCAAATGCAGAAGACTAAAGCCCTGAGTTGACTTTTTTCCAGAGAATATCAGAAAAGTTGAAAAGCAGGCAGATTCTTATTTTGGGGGGGTGGATGCTCAGGAAATTCCAGGGGGAAAACCTGAGGTCTGACTAGCCTTGCCATCAGAGCTCTTGCCGCATGACCTTGTCACGGGTGGAATTCCTCACGCTGGCTCCTGGCACTCAGCTTTCTTTATAGTCCAACTCTTACATCTATACATGACTACTGGAAAATCCATAGCCTTGACTAAACAGAACTTTGTTGGCAAAGTAACGTCTCTGCTGTCTAGGTTGGTCATAACTTTTCTCACAAGGAGTAAGCGTCTTTTAATTTCATGGCTGCAATCACCATCTGCAGTGATTTTGGACCCCCAAAAAATAAAGTCTGACACTGTTTCCCCATCTATTTGCCATGAAGTGATGGGACCGGATGCCATGATCTCAGTTTTCTGAATGTTGAGCTTTAAGCCAACTTTTTCACTCTCCTCTTTCACTTTCATCAACAGGTTTTTAGTTCCTCTTCACTCTCTGCCATAAGAGTGGTGTCATCTGCATATCTGAGGTTATTGATATTTCTCCTGGCGATCTCAATTCCAGCTTGTGCTTCCTCCAGCCCAGTGTTTCTCATGATGTACTCTGTATAGAAATTAAATAAGCAGGGTGACAATATACAGCCTTGACGTACTCCTTTTCCTATTTGGAACCAGTCTGTTGTTCCATGTCCAGTTCTAACTGTTGCTTCCTGACCTGCATACAAATTTCTCAAGAGGCAGGTCAGGTGGTGTGGTATTCCCATCTGTTTCAGAACTTTCCACAGTTTCTTGTGATCCACACAGTCAAAGGCTTTGGCATAGTCAAGAAAGCAGAAATAGATGTTTTTCTGTTTTTTAAAACTTATCTCTTTTCTAATTTTGAAAGGTCCCAAATTTCTGATCTCTCAGTTTCCTTTCTTTGAGGCTTGTTGACAATCCAATTCTTTCTCGTAATACTTTGCCAAACACTTTCAGTTACACCTTCTATACTGAAGTTCTCTTTTCATCCTCTTCCCCCAGAATTGAAGATTCCACCTTCCGAGTTATTACAGACAATACTTGGACCAAATATGTTGCCACAGGATCACATGGCTCACCAGTTTTCTAGAATCCAAAAGCAATTTATTCACAGCCCATGGTCCAATTGCTAAAGCCATGCAATGCTTTTGAGGAATTTTATTAGGTTCTAAAAAAATAAAAAATAATAAAACTCTAATTTTAGAACCAAAGTCTCAGTAGTGTATCACAACAGAAATTTTATTTCCTCTGATGGGGCCTGCCCAGCACAGCCCAGTGGCGTGTTCTATTCCATGTAATCCTCAGAGAGCCAGTCTGATGGTGGTGTCATCAGCTCCTGCTACCATATGACTCCTGGATTAAATGCTCCTGCTCATTGACCAAAACTGACTATGGGGCCCAAACCTAAGCCAATATTGTTCTAAAGAAAGGGACCCTCATGTAATATTTTGTAAGTATTTTTGTCTTTGCCACATTCCTCTACGTTATCATCTGTAAGAGACTCTGCAAAAGTACAGGAAAAAATTCTGTAAAAGATGGAACAATTTTTGCTTTAGAAGACTGTCAGATGTTTTGAGTCTAGGATAAGAAAACATCAGGGAAAAGAGGAGAAATGTCTTAATTAATGGGGATTCTTCTAACACCTCTAGCTTCAGTCTGAGGTGAGGAAAAGACAATTGCATTTCAGAATTGTCCAAAGGTAGTAGCAGTCCTCAAAATAGATTCACATGGGGTCTAACTATTCAAAAAATTCTGGTTGACATCTAGATATATGTATCTCTTTTTCACCTGTATATATATATAATCCTGGAAAATACCATGGACAGAGGAGCCTGGAAGGCTACAGTCCATGGGGTCACAGTTGACTAAACAATAATAAAAAAAGAAAAAATAAAAAAATAGTGTAGTAAGGTATTTTTTCAGTTAAGAGGGTATTTTAGGAGAGCTAAACCAACACAGTGATCCTTATTGTAGTCAGTTTTACACTCCTCATGAACTAAGAATGTGATGTTCACTCAGTTGTGTCCAACTCTTTGCAACCCCATGGACCATACAGTCCATGGAATTCTCCAGGCCAGAATGCTGGAGAGGGTAGCCTTTCCCTTCTCCACAGGATCTTCCCAACCCAGGAATCAAACCCAGGTCTCCTGTATTGCAGGTGGATTCTTTACCAGCTGATCCACAAAGGAAACCCAAGAATACTGGATTGGGTAGCTTATCCCTTCTCCAGCGAATCTTCCCAACTGAAGAATCAAACTGGGGTCTCCTGCATTGCAGGCAGATTCTTTACCAACTGAGCTATTGGGGAAGCCCCTAACTAAGAATACATATTTGTAAATTAAGTGAAAGTATTCAGTTTTTTACAATAATAACTGAAATCTAGGACATATATATGTGCCAACCACAGTTCAGTTTTTTTTTTTTAACTGACAATTTTTATTGGTCTAAATGATTGCTGCTATTGTTTAGTCAGTATATTGTGTCTGACTCTTTTGCAACCCCATGGACTGTAGTCCATCAGCTCCGCTGTCCACGGGATTTCCCAGGCAAGAATACTGGAGTGGGTTGCCATTTCCTCCTCCAGGGGCTCTTCCAGACCCATGGATTGTTTACCACTGAGTCACCTGGAAAGTCCTGGTCTGAATGAAGAGAATTTTAGTTAATGCTGGACTTAAAAATATGTAAAAAATCACATAACGAGATTTAACTGTAAATGAACATCTTCCCTCTAATGAATATTTTGATTAAGGAAGTAAACCTTTAAAAGCAGAGAGGATTATAGTCATGTAAATGTGGTCTGAGAGCAGCTGATGCCTCCAGAAATGTGAAACATTTAATTTAGAAAGGAGTCTCCTTTCACATTTAATTTCTTTTTCTTATTGTCTTATTTCACTGAGGCTAAAGGCTTCAGTGCTAACTGGATAATTGTTTCATAAAATTCATAAGCTTCTGTTGTGCATTTCCTTAGAAAGGTCTCAGTCCATGGTTTATAAGCCTAGAATTGTTTACAGCCACTGATTGTAATTTCATGAATAAAAATAGCCCCAGGTAATCAATCAATAGGAAAAACATTGTGTAAATCTAACTTTTATCATAATTGGCTTTCTATGTGAAGTATAGAACACAATGAGAAAATTAGGAAGTATTACCTAAAATCTTGGTTATTTCTGATCATATGTGATTCTTCTTCTGTTACCTTTCTGTGAAATAGTTTCCTTTCTTAATCAAATAATACTTTTCTAATATAGCAGTTCTGTTTGTCTGTTTCAAAGACCCACTTGACTATTCAATGAAAGATTTCCGAGGCCCTCATTTCCTAAGAAAAAATATACACAAAATTAGACATACGATTTCAGTTTGTTGCCAGGTCCCTTGATACAAACCTTTTTTTCCCAAATATAAAGAAATTTTCTTGATTCCAATCTATTATCCTTGTTAAGATAGTTGATGCTTCTTCTTTGGAGGTCTGTGATCTCTGTCCATATGACTAATCTCTGTCACTCAGACAGCCTTTTTGGATTACAGACATACTGCTCATATAGAACTTCAAGAACTGCCTAGACTTCCAAAATAGGACTGGCTCTTACATCTTCTCTGTATTATCTACGCCCATTTTTATCCTGCATTACTGTTTCTAAGACCTAGAATTGCTTTGACCATTTAGATCATGTTGCTAGAGATATCTGTTTTTCTGCTGTTAATTTTGCATTCATTTCTCAGCCCTAGATATTCAGTTTTCTTCTATAAGTGGCTGTTACTCCAATGAGATAAGAAAGCCCATTTGTATACCTTTCTTAATTCAAGCTGTAGAATCAGGATGTAAATCAAAAGAGATTTCTGGGAATCTTCTAAACCATGGTGCTTTCAGTTCAGTTCAGTTCAGTTCAGTCGCTCAGTCGTGTCCGACTCTTTGCGACCCCATGAATCGCAGCACTCCAGGCCTCCCTGTTCATCACCATCTCCCGGAGTTCACTCAGACTCATGTCCATCGAGTCGGTGATGCCATCCAGCCATCTCATCCTTGGTCGTCCCTTTCTCCTCCTGCCCCCAATCCGTCCCAGCATCAGAGTCTTTTCCAATGAGTGAACTCTTCACATGAGGTGGCCAAAGTACTGGAGTTTCAGCTTTAGCATCATTCCTTCCAAAGAAATCCCAGGGCTGATCTCCTTCAGAATGGACTGGTTGGATCTCCTTGCAGTCCAAGGGACTCTCAAGAGTCTTCTCCAACACCACCGTTCAAAAGCATCAATTCTTCGGTGCTCAGCCTTCTTCACAGTCCAACTCTCACATCCATACATGACCACAGGAAAAACCATAGCCTTGACTAGACGGACCTTAGTCGGCAAAGTAATGTCTCTGCTTTTGAATATACTATCTAGGTTGGTCATAACTTTTCTTCCAAGGAGTAAGTGTCTTTTAATTTCATGGCTGCAGTCACCATCAGCAGTGATTTTGGAGCCCAAAAAAATAAAGTCTGACACTGTTTCCACTGTTTCCCCATCTATTTCCCATGAAGTGATGGGACTGGATGCCATGATCTTCGTTTTCTGAATGTTGAGCTTTAAGCCCTTTTTCACTCTCCTCTTTTACTTTCATCAAGAGGCTTTTTAGCTCCTCTTCACTTTCTGCCATAAGGGTGGTGTCATCTGCATATCTGAGGTTATTGATATTTCTCCCAGCAATCTTGATTCCAGCTTGTGTTTCTTCCAGTCCAGCGTTTCTCATGATGTACTCTGCATATAAGTTAAATAAGCAGGGTGACAATATACAGCCTTGATGTACTCCTTTTCCTATTTGGAACCAGTCTGTTGTTCCATGTCCAGTTCTAACTGTTGCTTCCTGACCTGCATACAGATTTCTCAAGAGGCAGGTCAGGTGGTCTGGTATTCCCATCTCTCCCAGAATTTTCCAGTTTATTGTGATCCACACAGTCAAAGGCTTTGGCATAGTCAATTTAGTTCTACCTGAATAAATGTTTAAATGATGTCATTTAATTTTGTCATTTAAAGTTGTACAGCCGCTAAGACATGTCCAACTCTTTGTGACCCCATGGTCTGTAGCACGCCAGGCCTCCTTGTCCTGCACCATCTCCTGGAGTTTACTCAAACTCATGTGCATTGAGTCAGTGATGCCATCCAACCATCTCATCCTCTATCGTCCCCTTCTCCTCCTGCCCTCAATCTTTTGCAACATCAGGGTCTTTTCCAATGAGTCAGCTCTTTGCATTTAACTTTAATGTTACATATAATTCAAGTTTCAAGGTTATGTATTGAATAATGATAGTATGTTTCCATTTTATAATAGAAATTACATTTTGCAAAATTTCTGTGAAGCAGAAACTGACAATTATTTTACTACGGTTAAAAAATGGCAAATTTAAAGTCTGAAAATCTGGGTTTGTGTGTTGGATTTTTCTAACATGTATCTGCTCCTTAGGTAAGTTGATTACTGTTGTAGGTCTCAGTTTCCTCATCTGTAAATTTATATTCTACACTAAATGATCCCCAAAATATGTTTTTTCACAATTACTAGCCAGGATTCTAGATTAGTCAGTATTGAATGGATGTTTGCTTTGCTCCAGAAAATGAGGTAAATCACCTTTAAAGATCCATATAAAAAGACACAATTAATTAAAATATAAGCTTTATTTATGAGAGTTGGACCATAAAGAAGAATGAGTGTTAAAGAGTTGATGCTTTCAAGTTGTGGTGCTGGAGAAGATTTTTGAGAGTCCCCTGGACACCAAGGAGAGCAAGCCAATCAATCCTAAAGAAAATCAACCCTGAATATTCACTGAAAGGACTGAAGCTGAATGTAAAGCTCCAATACTTTGGCCACATGATGGAAAGAGCTGACTCATTGGAAAAGACCCCGATGATGGGGAAGACTGAAGTCAATAAGAGAAGGGAGTGGCAGAGGATGAGATGGTTAGATGGCATCACCAACTCAGTGAACGTTAATCTGAGCGAACTCTGGGAGATAGTGGAGAACAGAGGAGACTGGTGTGCTGCAGTCCATGGGGTTGCAAAGAGTCAGACAGGACTTAACAATTGAACAACAACTGCAAGTAATAAAATGGCAATCAATAATTGTAGCATCACTTTTTTTGTACACAAGGAGCTAAAGAACAGTTTCCAATTGAGCAGAGATATAAAAAGATCTTGATAAATCAAATTAGAAATAATTATATCCCATACCGAGGCATAAAAAAGCTTCACATTTTTAAAGCCCCTAAGAGAATTTTTATTAAGCTTAGTTTCATTTTAATAATATTTGTAAACTTTAGGCTCACATTGGAGGCTATGATTTCCTAGAAAGCTGTGTTCTCCTAAAACTTCATTTGAAAAAAATAATTTATAGATATGTTAGTCATAACATTAGCTGAAAATATTTTCAAAGCCCAGTTTCTTATTTTTGAAAATGGTCATATTTTTCTATTAACTGTCATTGGTAGCCTTCAAACTGAAAGTTGAATCCAGACAAGAACCATTTACAAGCTCATGGGAAAAGACACGGGGTAGGAAGCAAGCTTGAGAGTAGACCAAAGATAGCCATCTGGATTGTTTTGTACTAGACTAGAATAATGAATGCATAGTGTCAGCTGCTCAGTCATGTCCGACTCTCTGTGACCCCATGCTCTCCTGCCTGCCAGGCTCCTCTGTTTATGTAATTCTCCAGGCAAGAATACTGGAGTGGGTTGTCATTCCCTTCTTCAGGGGATCTTTCCAACCCCGGGATCAAACCCGGGTCTTGTACATTGCAGGCAGGTTCTTTACCATCTGAGCCTGCAAGGATGCCCCATAAATTATGTGTGAGTGTCTCTTACCCATTTTACTTAGGGGCTTACACATTCCTCTCTTCATATATGCTGCCAAGGTGACTTCCTTAGAGAATGATCATCACTGAGGATGATGCCGTGACTGTGCTTCATGTCAGGGAGAAAATATAGCAATAGGACCGTTCCACATATTACAATAACATCATATCTATCAGAGATGTGCTGTCAGAGAGATTTGAGTTCACTTTATACAGCTCAACCATGTTCTGTGTGTGTGTGTGTGTGTGTGTGTGTATGTGCTTTTTAATTTTTATTGGCGTATACTTGCTTTACAATGTTGTGTAAGTTTCTGCTGTACAGGAAAGTGAATCAGCTATATGTATACATATATTCCCTCTTTTGGGATTTCCTTCCCATTTAGGTCACCACAGAGCACTGAGTAGGGTTCCCTGAGCTATTCATTCTCATTAGTTATCTTTTTTATACCTAGTATCAGTAGTATATATACATCATTCCCAATCTCCCAATCCATCCCTGCCCACACACACTTTGAACCATACTTAATCTTCAGGAGTTTGTCTGGCACTTGACAGTTGTCCCTGAATTTCTGTGTGCAGTTCGCCATCCTTGGGAAGAAAACACCAAATGGAAACTTACAGTTTTTTTTCTATTGGTTGTTAGCCATTCCTTTTCTTGTTCTATATAATGCTACAGCAGCGATAAAAACAATGTCTATGCATTTGACCCTTGAAGAGAAAGTTTTTCACTGATGCTGTAGGAAAGACTGAGGCTGGAGTAAGAAATTATTTGAGTTTGGGGGGCTGCCTTATTTTAGTTGCTGTTGTTGCTACTTTATAAATAATAGCTCTGCAGTTTCAGATGTAGCCAGCAGTTTGAAGTTGAATGAGTATTGTTAATCTCCCTCTGCCCAATAGTTGTATCGTTTACAATCATCCTGATGCTTTTGAACTGTGGTGTTGGAGAAGACTCTTGAGAGTCCCTTGGACTGCAAGGAGATCCAACCAGTCCATTCTGAAGGAGATCAACCCTGAGATTTCTTTGGGAGGAACGATGCTAAAGCTGAAACTCCAGTACTTTGGCCACCTCCTGCGAAGAGTTGACTCACTGGAAAAGACTCTAAGACTCTGATGCTGGGAGGGATTGGGGGCAGGAGGAAAAGGGGACGACAGAGGATGAGATGGCTGGATGGCATCACTGACTCAATGGATGTGAATCTGAGTGAACTCTGGGAGCTGGTGATGGACAGGGAGGCCTGGCGTGCTGTGATTCTTGGGGTTGCAAAGAGTCACACACGACTGAGCAACTGAACTGAACTGAACTTACAATCATCTTAATCAGTTTAGCAGCCAGAGGCAAACAGACAACAATAGCTATGACCCTACCACAAAGTTTCCACTGTCTTGAATTGAAATAAATATTGTATTTCATATTTTGGAGCTTCCCAGGTGGTGCTAGTGGTAAAGAATTTGCCTGCCAATGCAGGAGACACAAGAAACGCAGGTTCAGTCTCTGAGTCAGGATTATGCCCTGGAGTAGAAAACGCCCCACAGATGGAGCAGATCAGAATCTATCCTACAGCAGGGAGCCCAGCCCAGGCAAATCCCAGCCCAAGGCACAGAATGCCCAATCCAGCCTGGATCATTCAAACTGCAGTCAACTTGCAGAATGTGACCAAGGGAACTCACTCCAGTGTTCTTGCCTGGTGAATCCCATGGACAGAGGAACCTGGCTGGGGCAGTCCAAAGAGTCAGGTATAACTGAATGAGCACACACGCATTTCATATACTGATTCTTGTCTATTACTCTTTAAGAATGAAAAGCTATAAAATTTTCCATTTTTTCTCAGGGAAGGGCTATTTTCAAGGGATTGCATTCAGGTGAGTCTATGGTACTTAATACGGTTGGTAAACAGTATTTCCTTTTTAGAGAATAGTCATTATCTTAGCATTCTCACTGTCAAAAGAATACGTTCTCCCATGTTGGTGCTGGGCTTGGCCATGTGACTTGCTTGTTTGTCCAAATATCAGCAGACAGAAGACAAGAAGAGGCCTTGAGTGCACTTGCATTGTTTGGCTTGGCTTCTTCACCCTGCTTATTTGCAGGATACTACATACCTTCATTTTCAAAGAATTGCATGCCTCCAAGTCTGGACCTGCCCTTTGGTCTGGACTCCAAAACACTCACAGATGGAGCAGATTAGACTTCATCCTACACCCGGGAGCCCAGCCCAGGCAACTCGCAGCCTGAGGCAAATAATGCCCAGTCCAGCCTGGATCATTCAAACTGCAGTCAACTTGCAGACTGTGACCAAGAGGATAAACTCTTACTGTTGTATTCTCAGCACTTTGAAGTGGTTTCTGTGATTGTAGCAATAGCTGACTGGCATAACATCTAATACAATAATCCATGAATATTATATCTTAATTAAACCTTGATACATGGACTAAAAAAATACATCTATGTGACCAAGGAGCTCCAGGAGTTGGTGATGGACAGGGAAGCCTGGCGTGCTGCAGTCCATGGGGTCACAGAGTCAGACACAACTGAGCAACTGAACTGAACTGACAAAAGAGGAAAACTATGTCAACATTAGAATTGTATAAGACAAAGATTTATAATTCCCAACATCATTGTCTAGAATCATGCTCATTTTGAATTTAGGGTGACCTGTCTATGATAGGATCCAGTCTAACTATCGAAAAGATAATCAAAATAGACAAGTAGCAATTTTTTACAAGATGAATCATCAGTGGGAAATTTTCGTTGTTATTCAGTTTGTTCTCATATTGTGGGTATTTTCATATCATGGGTTTTACTGTGAAGTCAACTGTCCTTTTCTGCCTTGAGGATTTTGTTGCTAATGTTGGAGGGATGTTGAGGGTGGTGTGTATATACATGTAAATGTGTACTTTTGCATCTGTGTGTGTATCTTATAACTTGTGGTTATTCAAGGACATGAATTCCATGTACAGTAAATATTTCTTCCAAAATGTCACCCTAATATTTTATCTGATATCCAATGACTGAGGACCAGATTTTGAGGTCAGACAAGCTCGGGCCTCATTTCTGGCCCCAACTCTTTCTGGCTGCCTAACTTAACAATAGCATTTAGGTAATAATTTTTTCTTGAGAATGAAATGTGATCATGTGTGGGAGTCAATGAGCTGAAGTGCATGGCACATAGGAATTGTTCAATTAAATATGGTTATGTTACTTATGATTTATTGGAGACTCAAGAGCCAAGAGTTTTTAAAGATAATATGTATTTTTTTCTTTTTAAAACATATTTATTTTTAATGGAAGAATAATTTTACAGTATTGTGTTGGTTTCTGCCATATATCAACATGGATCAGCTATAGGTATGTATATGCCCTCTCCTTCTTAAACTCCCCGTTCCACCCCTCTAGGTAAGACAATATGTATTTTCATTTGACTGTGCCAGGACTTGGTTGTCTTATATGGAATCTTTGATCTTCATTGTAGCATATGGCATCTTTAGTTGTGGCGTGCAAACTCTGAGTTGTGGCTTGGAGGATCTAGTTGGCTGATCAGGGATTAAACCTGGGTCCTCTGCATTGGGAGCACAGAGTCTTAGCCACTTGTTGACCAGGGAAATCCCAACAATGTGTATTTGGTAATGTCTTTGCAACATTTAATATAATAATGAAAAAGTTTCATACATTTAAGTCACTGTGTATAAAATTTTTGAAGTGACTCTTGAGGTGTTATGCTGCTACTGCTAAGTCGCTTCAGTCATGTCCAACTCTGTGCAACCCCATAGACGGCAGCCCACCAGGCTCCGCCATCCCTGGGATTCTCCAGGCAAGAACACTGGAGTGGGTTGCCATTTCCTTCTCCAATGGGTGAAAGTGAAAAGTGAAAGTGAAGTCACTTAGTCGTGTCCGACTCTTAGTGACCCCATGAACTGCAGCTTATCAGGCTCCTCCATCCATGGGATTTTCCAGGCAAGAGTACTGGAGTGGGGTACCATTTACTTCTCCGTGAGGTGTTATGAAGCCCACAAAAAAAGAATTCAGAATATAGCTAAAATTGCATTCAGGTGTGAGAACTAGATGTATTCTAACAGACATCATTATACTGCATAATACAAAGGGCATGAAGGAGATTTTGTGTTTCTAGCTCTTTCTCATAGGTGATGTCTTAGCATTACGGCTAAATGGCAAATGATTGTCTAGACTGAGATCGCAAACTGAGATATCTGTTTCTGGAGTCAAGGTTTATTTGCTTACTTGTTGTGCATGTTTTTGTTACCTCTGGATTTTATGTCCTCACTCACTGCAGAAAAATTCAAAAATGTCTTTAAGAAAACTTTTATTCTGCTTCTATTTGATTCCAGCCATTGCTAACAATAAGATAATGGCTTTGCTCTTAAGAAATTTATAATTTTGTGTGAAAAATAAAGAGATGTGGATTGTAATACATCCTTGATTAAGGGCTAAACTCTAGATATTTTTCCTTTATATGTTAATTTACACATCTCTATGCTAAGTTGCTTCAGTCATGTCTGACTCTTTGCAACCCCATGGACCATAGCCCTCCAGGGCTTGCCCTCCAGGCAAGATCCTGGAGTAGATTGCCATGCCCTCTTCTAGAGTATCCTCCTGACTCAGGAATCAAACCCTCATCTCTTACTTCTCCTGCATTAGCACACAGGCTCCACCAGTGCCACATGTCTCTCAGTTCAGTTCAGTCGCTCAGTCGTGTCCAACTCTTTGCAACCCCATGAATTGCAGCACGTCAGGCCTCCCTGTCCATCACCACCTCCTGGAGTTCACTCAGACCCACGTCCATTGAGCCCGTGATGCCATCCAGCCATCTCATCCTTGGTCCTCTTCTCCTCCTTCTCATCCCCTTCTCCTCCTGCCCCCAATCCCTCCCACCATCAGAGTCTTTTCCAGTGAGTCAACTCTTCACATGAGGTGGCCAAAGTACTGGAGCTTCAGCTTTAGCATCATTCCTTCCAAGGAAATCCCAGGGCTGATCTCCTTCAGAATGGACTGGTTGGATCTCCTTGCAGTCCAAGGGACTCTCAAGAGTCTTCTCCAACACCACAATTCAAAAGCATCAATTCTTTGGTGCTCAGCTTTCTTCACAGTCCAAATCTCACATCCGTACATGACCACTGGAAAAACCATAGCCTTGACTAGACGGACCTTAGTCGGCAAAGTAATGTCTCTGCTTTTGAATATGCTATCTAGGTTGGTCATAACTTTTCTTCCAAGGAGTAAGCGTCTTTTAATTTCATGGCTGTGATCACCATCTGCAGTGATTTTGGAGCCCCCCAAAAATAAAGTCTGACACTGTTTCCACTGTTTCCCCATCTATTTCCCATGAAGTGATGGGACCAGATGCCATGATCGTTTTCTGAATGTTGAGCTTTAAGCCAACTTTCTCACTCTCCTCTTTTACTTTCATACTGTCTCTAGTTCTCTAAAATAACCTGTTACAAGTGGGTACTCTGTTTTACTAGGCAATAGGCTGGGACTGTGTATGTTTCTGTCTTTATTGGGTTTTCACTGTCCAGGCACTTTGTGATGAGTGAAGTGTTTTTCTGGGGGAAAAAACAACAACAACAACAACAAAAAACCTAGATGCATGAATGTTGTAATAGGAGAGTCATTTAAGCCTAGGTTGACAAGAAGATTCACCTTCTACTTTGGGGAATAACTGAGAAAAAATGGTTCACAGTACAGAACGATTATACATTCTGTGTAACTCCATTAAAAAAAAAAATGTAATAGAAGCAGTAACTCCTAATGTTTGCTTGCAGCTCACAGTACAGTGCATTCTGCAGAAGCACCACATAGGCATGCATGTTTGAAGTTATTTTCTATAAATGTAACCACACAGTGATATATAGGCAATAATAGGTCGCAAAGCAAAGTTGGAGGAAATTGGACCAGCCTTGCCTCCTTTCTGGGGACATTTGCCATGAGCCTTAGCACCACAGAGGCTTCAAATGTGATGCCATAGATGCTATATCCCAAATGGCCCAGATTGGAAGAGGAGAATAGTAAACTTTTCTAGCAAGAGTTTAGAATATTGTTATATGGGAACAACTAATTGATATTAATGTATAAGATAGCCATCGCATAGATCAGTTATACAATGAGTATGTTATGTGTAAATATTTGTGATTAAAATGTAACTACTCCTTAGGGTATATGAGCCCAGGCAATGATACAATTTAATATCATATGAGCATTGTAATGAAGTTTTGTTGGTCTTTAAAATGACAAGGGTATCTCTAAACCTATTTATTGAAAGAATGAGTGATGCTGTATAACCCTGAGTGAATTATTTATTGCTCTAAATTTGGTTCCTCATTTCTCAAATAAAAATAATGAGTTTCTACCCAGGAAGATTTTATGAAGAATAAATGAAATTAATAGATAATTGATACAAATTAAAATGGTTCCTGGCATGGAGTTGCTCAATCATTAATAACTATAAACTCTGGCCTTTAACTTGTGTTACAGTATATGTTACAATATATGGATAATTAATCACATAGATAAAATTATATGATTTCTAGAAATATCATATAAACATCTTAATGGCTAAAAGAGAAAAAATGAGATGTAGAAAAATGCTACCAAAATAGGTAAAAGTAATTTACAAATATAAAGTTATATAGATATAAACATATAGCATGAATGAGTTTAAATATTTTGGAGGATAGTTTAAAATAACTTCTTTTTTAAATTGTGTATATGATACACCTATAAAATTTTAGGTCTCCATAAGGGAATTTTTTTTTTTTAATTCTTGAGGATGTTTTCACTGTTTCTCCATGAAGGATTAGCAATAAAAATCTGTTGAAATAATGAGGTACTGGTTTCTGTTCCTAACATTTAATCTCCACATAAGAGGAGAGAATTATGTTGCCCCCTGCTGTTCCTGGATTTTTTTTTTTTTTTTTTTTGCCCCTAGACATGTATAAAACTATTGTCATGCTGTAAATCTATTCTTTGTTGTTATTTTAAAGGCAGAGACAATAGAGTAAAAAGGGGGGAAAAGGCTGTTTCTGAACCTTTTTCTAGGTGTGAAAAAGTGTGGTTTTAATTCAAAAAAGTTAGATGACTTCAAATGCTCCCGCCTTTCACAGCTTCCTGTTCGCCAGTGGCTACTGAGAACAAAAGGTCATTCACTATTTAAATTCGTGAAATACTATGTTTGTAGTTTATGCATTTTGTGTAAATACTTTGTACTTCTAAAGTATTTCTAAAATAGCCCTTCCTCTGCTATCATGATAAACTAATAGGATGATCATTCATTTTCCCGCCTAATTCTTTGCTACCTTTTGCAACTCTGTGCAACAAGTTGTCTTAATCCTCTGCCTCCATTACCTCTCCTTCTGTCCTCTTCACTGTCACTGCATTTTCATCTGCTCTCGACAAGGGTATCAGTGACCTCATTTTGCTAAATCCTAAAATAATACTCAGTCTGCAATTTAGTTGATCTGTCAATATCCTTTGACTAACACAATTCCTTCCGATTGCAAAAATGCCCCATGTTCCTGAATTTTTCATTCTCTATTCCCTTTCTGGGTTATCCTACTCTCTGAGATTTTTTATCATTAGATTTTGTTCTTGGTCCTCTAATCTCCGTCTGCACTCCCTTAGTAATCTAATTCAGTCTGTTGCCTTTAAGTGCCAACTGAATGACAGATTCCTAACTTTTATCTCTAGCTCTGATCTTCTCCCCAAATCCAAACTTATGTTTCCAATGACTAGTGTATCATCTCTGATTATATGTTTAATGGACTTTCAACTCAACATGCCCAAGGCTGAATTCCAGATTTTTCTCCCTGAAACTACTCAGCCACAGCATTTCCCATCTTGGTTCACAGCTACTCCCTCTTCTCATAGGTCATGTAAAAATCTTTGAACCTGTCTTCCTCTCCTCTCTTTTGTATATTCCATATCTAAGTTTTCCAGAGATCTGTTGGTTTCTACCTTCATAATCCAAAACTGTTGTCCACACTATCATTCTCTCCCTGGATTATGGGAGATCATTTTATCTGGTCTTGGAACTTGAATGCTTTCATTGCTCCAGTCCATTCTAGTGGACAAAACAGATCCATAAGGTATGTTACATCATAGCATTCTTTCACTACAAACCCTACAATGATTCCCCATTTCTCAAAGAACAAAAACTAAAGGTCCCTTGGTGGTCCACAAAGCCTCTTCTCATTAACTCTTTGATCTTGTCTCTTGTAATTCCCCGCAACACCCCTGCCTTGTCAGTAACATGGGGTCCCTTCTTGTTCCTTGCATTTGCAGGGGTGTTCTTGATTTCCAGAACTGACTGTTTCTACTCTCTGAAATGCTCTTCCCATGGATGTCCCTGTAATGAATGTTTAACCCTCTCAGCCACTGATTCTGACCATTCATTCAAATTTGTACCCTGAACTATCCCATCACCCTCTGTTTATTTTCGTAGCATTTTCACTGCCTTATATGTCACATATTGTGTTGTTCATTATGTTTTTATCTCCTTTCTCCCCCACTAAAATGTCAGCTCTGTAAAGGTAGGCATCTCTGGCTTATTCACTCATGCATACTGAGCACTTAGGACATTACCTAGTGTTGACAACTGAAAAATAAAATGCACAGTCTAAAAGTTGAGATTTATGGTTTATTTGCTGGGCTTCCTGGGAACTTAAGCCCAGGAGGCAGACTCTCATATCTCTCTGAGGGACTGGTCCAAAGAGGTAAGGGAAGAACCAGGATATATAGCAGTTTTTGCAGTAAGAAACAGGTAGTCAGAACTTCAAAAGGTTCTGCTGTGTAGCACAGGGAACTATATTCAATATTCTGTGATAAACCATAATGGAAAATAATATGAAAAAGCAATATATTCATATATATATATATGAATCACTTTGTGAACATCAGAAATTAGTGCAACAATGTAAATTAACTATATTTTCTGAGTGCACCAAGTGTGCTAAGTAGATTCAGTCACTTCCAACTTTTTGCAACTCTATGGACTGTAGCTCACCAGGCTCCTCTGTCCATGGAATTGTACAGGCAATAATACTGGAGTAGGTAACCATTTCCTTCTCCAGGGGATCTTCCTGACCCAGGGATTGAACCTGTGTCTCCTACATTGACGGGCAGATTATTTACCACTAGCACTACCTGGGAAGCCCTCATGGATGATATTAGTGCCCTTAAGGTGATCCAGAGAGCTCCTTTCCTCCTTCAGTCCTGTGGCATTATAGAGAAAAAGATAACTGGTCTAGGAAGCAGTTCTCAACAGACACCAAATCTGTGCTGCCTTGATCTTGGACTTCCCAGTCTCCAGAAGTGTGAGAAAAAAAAAATGTATCTTGCTTATAAATTATTCAGTGTGCACAGGATTTTTGTTATAGCCATCCAAATGGGTTGAGTGTAACATGGGTGGTGAATCATCATTAGCTTTTGTACTTAATGGCGTAAAATTACATTGAATTATTGAATGAGTTCATTCTTCCTAACAGTACACATTTAGAAAGATAGAGAACACACACATACACACACACACAAATAAAACTGTCACAAGCCTTTTGGGACACTCCAGATTTTATACATAATTTGAATAAGTACAATTGAGGCTCTGTCTATCTCAGGACATACCTTGTCAAAATAAGAGCAAATACTTTTGAAGTTCATGGGATGAAGAAACATGGAAATTACCATGGGAAATAAATATAGGGATTCATTTTCAGCTCAGATCAAAGAACTCGTTAAGTAGTCAATCAGTTAAGTAGCTTCTAGTAACATTAAATTATGCATATTTAATGTCAATAATATTGAAGATAATGCAATTCTACTAAAAAAAGGGATCTTGGTCATAAAATGATTTTATATATGTGTTAGATGACAATCTGAAAGCACTCTGAAGCAGAAAATTAATTTAAAAAGAATATGCAGACTCCCAAAACTACATAATTTAAAAACAAAGTAATAATTTGAAACAAAAGTGATACTTTTCTTATTCTTACTCTGATTGGCTTTTAATTGATTTATTTTGGATTTTAACTGACATTAAAGAATGCATGAGGATTTTGTTTATCACACAGTTCAGTTCAGTTCAGTTCAGTTCAGTCACTCACTCAGTCACGTCCGACTCTTTGTGACCCCATGAATTGCAGCACACCAGGCCTCCTTGTCCATCATCAACTCCCAGAGTTCACCCAAACTCAGGTGCATCAAGTCAGTGATGCCATCCAGCCATCTCATCCTCTGTCATCCCCTTCTCGTCCTGCCCCCCATCCCTCCCAGAATCACGGTCTTTTCCAATGAGTCGACTCTTCGCATGAAGTGGCCAAAGTATTGGAGTTTCAGCCTCAGCATCAGTCCTTCCAATGAACACCCAGGACTGGTCTCCTTTAGGATGGACTGATGTGATATGTATTAAATGTTTTAAAGAAACACTGTAGAATAAACTAGTTTGTCTCTTCCTTTTATAGCATTCTAATACAATAGAAAGAAGCAGGAACTGAACTTGAAGACCATTCCCTGAGGGGTGGGGTCCTGTCTTACTCATCTGTGTCTTAGTATCTTGTACACAAGGGCTTTGTAACTGTGCTGGAAATGTGACACAGCTTCTCTGAGACATACTTTCTTTAACTGCTAAATGAGGACAATAATACCACAGCTAATTGTTAAAATATTAATATTAGATAACATTAGTGAAACTGTAGTCCAGAGCAGAGTATGTTTAAGATGCTAAAACAAATGACCCAACATCATTCCTTTTAATGGCTGAGTAATATTCCATTGTGTCTATGTAGAGACCTGGTTGGACCTAGAGACTGTCATACAGAGTGAGCTAAGTCAGAAAGAGAAAAAACAAATATTGTTAACGTATATTTGTGGAATCTCTAAAGATGGTACTGATGAGCCTATTTGCAGGACAGGAATAGAGACTCAGAGGGAGAGAGCAGGTGTGTGGACATGGTGTGGGGAAAGAGAAGACGGGATGAACTGAGAGATGGACTGACAAGTATAAACAACCCTGTGTATAAGAGAGAGCTGGTGGGAACCTACTGTATCCCACAGGGAGCTCAGCTTGGTGCTCCGTGGTGACCTAGAGAGGAGAGGGGTAGGAAGGCGGGGAGTGGTGAACGGAGGTACAAGAGGGAGAGGACAGATGTGTACACATAGCTGATTCACAGTGTTGTAGAGCAGATACCAACACAACACCATAAAGCAACTACACCCCAATTTACAAAAAATGTCAAAGAGTTGATGCTTATATTGCCTTGGCCAAATGTTTCCCATCATGTCACACAGGACTCATGGCAGCCATGAAGGAGACTGGCTTTCAGCTTGCATTCAGGCTCTGAAGAGTTAAAAATACTTAAAACAATAGTTTAAAATCTCACGTTTGTGTCATGATTTGAAGGGACAGTAAAATATGAAAACTAGAGAGGCAGAACACGCAGAGGCATTCTAGCAAGAGTGACATGGAACAGAACTTCAGATCCATGCAAATAGAAAAAATAAGTTTATAGTCACAACAAGTGACTACCATGTACAAAGTACAGATGGAAAAAAACAAACAAACAAAAAAACAGCTTCCTTAAAAACATAGGTAAGGTAGGATCTGATTGTAGCCATGAAATTAAAAGACGCTTACTCCTTGGAAGGAAAATTATGACCAACCTAGATAGCATATTGAAAAGCAGAGATATTACTTTGCCAACAAAGGTCCGTCTAGTCAAGGCTATGGTTTTTCCAGTGGTCATGTATGGATGTGAGAGTTGGACTGTGAAGAAGGCTGAGCGCCGAAGAATTGATGCTTTTGAACGGTGGTGTTGGAGAAGACTCTTGAGAGTCCCTTGGACTGCAAGGAGATCCAACCAGTCTATTCTAAAGGAGATCAGCCCTGGGATTTCTTTGGAAGGAATGATGCTAAAGCTGAAACTCCAGTACTTTGGCCACCTCATGCGAAGAGTTGACTCATTGGAAAAGACTCTGATGCTGGGAGGGATTGGGGGCAGGAGGAGAAGGGGACGACCGAGGATGAGATGGCTGGATGGCATCACTGACTTGATGGATGTGAGTTTGAGTGAACTCCGGGAGTTGGTGATGGACAGGGAGGCCTGGCGTGCTGCGATTCATGGGGTCACAAAGAGTTGGACATGACTGAATGACTGAACTTGACTGAATGACTGAACTGAACTGAACTGAAGGTAGGATCCAACTATATAGTCAACATTCATCTATTGCTGATACAAATACAATGTTTCGCTACAAACACTTCTAAAGCACAGAAAATGGAAACAAGTTTCCAATGCAAATAGGCAGAAGAGAGGAAACCGTAGAGCACCCAGAGGAAGATCAGCAGAACCTGACAACAGAAGAGAAAGTCACATTGGGCCAGCACAGAGATATTCCTTAGCCAGTTCCTAAGTGTGGAAGACTGGGGAATTCTGTTGGCTAAATAATGTTTGTATCAAAATACTGTATTTTATGTATAACTCGTTATATGTAACAATGCCTAAATTAACTGAATCTAAAATTGTACGACATTCGCATTTCATAGTTTTTTTAATATAAATTTATTTCTTTTAATTGGAGGTTAATTACTTTACAATATTGTATTGGTTTTGCCATACATCAACATGAATCCTTTTCATAGTTTGAAATAAGTCATTCTCAACTAGTTCTCTTTTTAAACTTCATAAAATACAGAGTTTCCGAGAGAGAGAGAAAAGGGAAACATACTAAAGAAGAAACACAGACTTTTACTTGTCAAACACATGCTCACAATAGACTTCTCTGTATTAAAAACGTAAGTGATGCTCAACAATGTTTAAAAAATATCATGGAATCTAAAGCCCAAACGATTAAGCTTTCACATGCCTTGATGCTGAACAGGGGTTAATGGCCTATTTTAAAAGAGAGATTTGTTTAGGTTAAAGTCTCAGAATGAATCGTAACAGTACACTTCACAATCTCTATCGTTACATGTACGCTGTGACACTGCTGTCTATTTTACCCTAGTGGTAATGAATCCGCCTGCAACGCAGGAGACATGAGACAAGCATTCGATTCCTGGGTCAGGAAGATCCACTGGAGGAGTGTTCTTGCCTGGAGAATCCCACGGATAGAGGAGCTTTGCAGGCTGCAGTCCATAGCGGGCAAAGAGTTGGACACAACTGAATATTGTTTTTCTCCTCATCTCCTTTGACAGCACTGTCCATTTTACTTAGTATTAAAGAATCATGTCTGTATTTGAAATTAAAGGGAAGAATTTCACCTTAACAGATACTCTTGGGAAAAGATAATATGCCATGATTATTATGCACGCTTTGTGTGAAAAAATATATTTATTATCTACCAATAAGGTTTGGTCCTTTTGAAAAGAGCAGAGTGAATGTCTTAATCAAGAAAGTGGAAGCCAGAATCCACCTCACCTTGCTATCAATTTGTTGTCAAGATTTGTCAAAGCCTTCTTTAAATCAAGTAATTCCTTCAGAAAATGGCTTTAGGGTGAATTACGTCATCATTTATGATATGATGTTGATTTTGGTTACAATGGATCATTGAAATCAATGGTATTAGGTACTTTTTGAAATGTCACAGTATGAAACATCTATGTTTTCACATCTTGGTAAGAATAACTTTCCTGAACAGCTTTTAGGGAAAAAATAAGAAGGAAGAAATATGTATACAGTGGATGGATCTCTTTGTGAAAATGAGTAGCAGAGTGTTATATATGGTATATATGGATGTGTATAAAAAAACACAAAAAGTTAGAAAAGACAGAGAATCAATGACCATTTGCTTAGGTAGCCTATACATTCTTCTTTGAGAGAGATTAAAATACAGAATAGAAATAAAATAATATGTAATTTATTAATATTACAAACTCCCTAATAAAATAGCACCCAAATATAAGTGCACTGCAATTGGTCCACAAATATGTCCCATTTAAAGGCAAGTAAGTGCTAACATGGCATATTCTCCTATTTTCTTAGGAGACGATTTTTCCACCAGTCCTGAAAAATGCATGTGTCATTTTATCTTTTTCAAAATTTGTCATGGATTATTTTTCCTCCATGTATCCTACCATACGTGTTCTGTGATGCAAGCTCTTCAAAAAACGTCTTGATTTGGTTTGAAGGACTGAAATAGAGATGTAGGGAAAGTGCTGAAGGCTTAGAACTTAGTTCAAATCCCCTCAAACCACACACTCAGCAGTAACTGAAAACTGAAGCACGTGTGTTACAGATCCTCTTTCAGATCCAGTACTTGCCATTTTAAAGAAATTCCAGGGTTTTCTTGTTCCTGCATGTGGCGTTCATATCAGAATCTCTTGAAGCAATTGCCTCAGTCAAGTAGGCTTAATTTAGAATTTTATCCCAGCACCCACGATAAAGGCTTCCCAGGTGACTCAGTGGTAAAGAATCCAGCTACCAATGCAAGAGACCTGGGTTTGATCCCCAGGTTGGAAAGACCTCCTGGAGGAGGAAATGGCCACCCACATCAGTATTCTTGACTGGAGAATCCCATGGACAGAAGAGGCTGGTGGGCTATGGCCCATGGGGTCACAAGAAGTCAGACACAACTGAGCACCCAAGCTAAGGTATAAATTTTTAACTTGGCTTACTTAAGGAGGAGACAGAAAGAAGATAAATGAAGAAAAGCAAAGACATTCTCTATGAGATTTGTAAAATTTGATAACAGTATAATCTACATAACATACTGTAATTAGGAGCAAGTATACTTGATGAAAAGACTGTATTTTTAAAGGTATGATTAAATAATATATTGTCCATAAATAACTGCAGATGTGTGAGAAGAGTATCATGCATTTGCCTATTACAGAAACCCATACCATTTACTTAACTACGTGAAACATTTTTAAAAAAATAAGCAAGATGCTGGTGGAAAACCTGATAGACATGAGATTTTTATTTCATAGATTTAGGAATATAATTAATTTGAGAAAAAAAATGGGATGTGAGTAAGAGGGGGAAAAGTGTTAAAGGTAGCTGGTGATAAAATTAGTCTTTTATGAAACTAGTTCTTAGAAATGGGAAATGAGAAAGGAATTTCATGGATGTGACATGGGAAATGTCCAAGCGTTAAGGATGCTATGGTAAGAGAGAAAAGGGGTTTGGTAGGAAGACACTGGGAGAATAGAGGGGGAGAGAGAAACTGTGGGAGAGGAGGGAGGGACGAAGGAAGGACAGAAGGGAGAGAGAGGTGCTCTATGCTGTTTCGTGAAACGTCAGCTGTAAAAACTGACCTGACAAAATATGACCTGATAAAGGGTCAAAATTGCAAAACCAAATTATCAAAGTTTTATTTCTGAATTTCAAAGAAGAAAAAAATAATAATTTCAACTGGAATCTGAGTTACTATAATGATCAGACTCAAATGAGGAAATTAATCAATTCATACTTTTTATATATTATGACATGTGAATGTCAACACACACCAGTATCTCTAAGTTTTAGTGATGTTAAAACTACTGGTAATGCTAATTTAATAATGCTAAAACTAGTTAATATTAGAGTGATTAATGTTTGAGATGAAAGAGAATAGCATTAAAACTAGACCTCTGTTACTACAATTTACCTCATTAATGTTAAATTACTGTTATCTTATGCTTCTTCCACAAAACAGACTTAATTAAATAACATTATGGAGAAGCATTCTGGTACCATGAGAAAAAAAAAAGTGTGTGTGTATATATATATATATATATATATATATATATGTATTTGTAGAAGAAGTTGTTGCATTTTACTTTTATTTTTGCCTGTGTTTTGAAGTTTAGATCACAGGGTTGATAAAATAAAATAAAATCCTGCCATTAAATCAGTAAGAGCCAGGATGCTTTTTAGTCCCACTTTATATATCCCTGTATACCACAACTGCTATTGGATCCACATCTAATGAATATATGTAGCTTAATTATACCAATGATTGATGAACAGAACCACTATTTATGATGTATTCCAATCAGAAATGTCACTAATATTAGATGTAGTGTCATGAAGAATTTTCTGGAATTTTTAATTGAAGATGCTGACAATCGAATCAAAATAATTGACTTATTTATGCAATTATTTTCTGCTTTTGATAATACTATGTTTAATAATTTTCTTGATGGTATCACAAAATGGGTATTTAAATTTCCTAATTAGGAAAATTATATCAGCACGTAAATATATATACATATATATAAATATGTATAAGTACTGTGTATAATATTGGTGCTAAGGGAATTAGGATTACTTTAGAGATTCAGATAAAAAATATTCATTGGCTTGTATTTAGAATTTGACTACTACTTTTTAAAAAATAATTATCCAACTAAACAGATTTTATTATTAGTTTCAGGAATAATTTCACTATGTAACTGACATTTCAAAAATATATAGTATAAGTGCAAACAAGTAAAAGTACTAGCAAATGCTCATAAAGGCCTAATGAGTTTTTAAAAAAGGAAAAAACAATATTATGCACAGTCACTTTAATATGGCAGTTTACTGTTTATTCCCTTGGGAGTTTAAAGTCCTATTGACTCTGTGTACAGTTGAAGCAGAGGGAACTGTCAGGCACTGCTCCCTTTCTTGTAAGGAGCACAGGACACTGTTGATGACCCCACAGGACAGCAGCCTGGCTGTCCTATCCGGCAGCAGTGTGCCTTGAGTGGGGGCAGCACGTGAGTTCTTTCAGAAGCTGCAGAGAGGCTTTCCTGGTGGCTCAGCCAGTAAAGAACCTGCCTGCAATGCAGAAGACCCAGGTTCAATTTCTGGGTTGGGAAGATCTCCTGGAGGAGGGAACAACAATCCACTCCAGTATTCTTGCCTGGAGAACTGCATGGACAGAGGAGCCTGGAGGGCTATAGTCCATGGAGTTGCAGAGTCTGACATGACTGCGAACACTTTCACTTTCATTTTCCAGCTCAACACAACTGAACCAGGCACTCATGTCTACCTCTACCACACCTCAAAAGGAATCCTTGAGTCACTGGAAATTAAGAACAGACAGGTTTATCATATTATGGTTCAACTCTTAATAATTATCACTTATAATAATATATGCAAACAAACTGACTACATATTTCATCAAACTTTCTTATATTCTTCTATTTGTTGTTGTTGTTCAGTCGCTTAATCATGTCCAACTCTTGGTGACCCCATGGATTCTAGCATAACAGGCTTCCCTGTTCCTCACTATCTCCCAGAATTTGCTAAAATTAATGTCCATTGAGTCAGTGATGCTATCTAACTATCTCATCCTCTGCTGCCCTCTTCCATATCCTTTGTTATTTTGTGATAAAAATAATAGTAGCCTGGGAATGTATTAATTATAGGTAACAGGTTCCTGTTTGCCTAGAGAGATCTGGTTTAGCTTGTCTGGAATAATTATACATGTTTTTCTACTCTCAAGGAGAAGGAAATGGCAACCCACTCCAGTACTCTTGCCTGGCAAATCCCATGGACAGAAGAGCCTGGCGGGCTACAGTCCATGGGGTCGCAAAGAGTTGTACACGATTGAGCGACTAATACACTCTCAAAAGTGTTTGAATCTAGTCAAAAAGTGATGAGGTCACAATAGTTATCTACCACCAAAAAGATGTCTCTAAAAGTGAAAGATAATGGTACATTACCCTTCTGCCTTCAAGCTGAAAGTATCTGCACAAGAGTCAAGTTACTGACCATTTCATTTAGATGTGAATTATTAAATAAAGGAAATAACAATTAATAAGTTATTTATTATAATTAATAAATAATAAAAATTAAGAGAACTCTCTTAAAAGACTAAATGACAGATAAAACAAACCTAAGGATTTCCTGACATCTTTTTGGTGGGCAGTAGATTTCATTCTTTCTTTTCCCCTGCCTATTTCAATTACACTGAGAACAATTTGCTTTCCTCTTTCAGCAAATACCTAAAGTAGCAGAATAGAAAAGAAAAACACAAAAAGAACTGCTAGTAGTTGCAATCACAAAGAAAAAAGAATTGTTTATTGGCAAGATTTTTCTGGAATAACAGAGCAAACTTACGACTACAGACGAGTTGAGCCAATGGTTGAGTGCCTTGAGTTTCACTGTCCTCTGTATATTTTATCTCATTTCTGTGTTCTCATCTCCCCTGATCTTTATTTTCACATTTATATTTTTCTTCCAAATTATTTTTTGTTCTGTTCATCTTTTAAGCATAATTTGTTATAACAAATTTCTATGTGCAAGGTCTAGTTTTACAAAGGGATTTAGAGGTAAAGAGCCTGCCTACAAGTGTTGGAGATGTAAGAGACACGGGTTCAATTGCTGGGTCAGGAAGATTCCCTGGAGGAGGGAATGGCAACCCACTCCAGTATTCTTGCCTGGAGAATCCCATGGACAGAGGAGCCTATGGACGACAGTCCATAGGGTCACAAAGAGTCAAACAAGACTGAAGCAACTTAGCATAGCACAGCACCTATTTACAAATATCCTTTATAAATATAATATTTATTTTGTACATTTGTTCCTTCATACAAAGGGAGTAACAATTAATTAACTACTTCAATCCTTGCTCAGAGAATTCCTCTTGTTCCCTGACATTTACTGAAATTGCATTATTTATTATAAAAGTTCCCAATTGTTCTCCACATATTGTTCTCCAATATATCTCTCTAAAATCTTAGATTTCATCTATGCCCAAATTTCAAATTCACTCCCTGCTCAAAACTCTTGGGTGGTTCTCTATTGCCCACAGAATGACTTGGGTGTCCGCTAGTATTATTCATCAACTGAAAAATAATACAAGCAATGAATCAGCAAATTTCCTGAAGAGCAAATGGGGAAAGAAAGCATGCACTTGGGCCAGAAATGCTGTCTTGACGATGCTGCTGAAAATCCAGATAGAATTTTTTAATACTTGTGGTTCTGCAGTGCGACCTATGAGGCATTCATGAGCGAGAGTTATAATAGAGAGAAAGTAGGACCATCAGCCAGAAGCAGGTAATGGAAGCCATGAAACTGAACAAGGGCATTATAACTCCATCACTTTCCATCGTGATGCTAATGGGTCTGTCTCACTCCTGAAGTATAATATATTTTAGGAAAAGATTTTCCCTAGAACCTAGCATAGACCCAAGAATGTATAACATTCATAATTATTATTTGCATTGCCATGCACTATATTAAATATTTTATATGTGATGTCACTAGTGGCTTTTAATCTAGACAGAAAATCATCTAAAGATACAGCCAACAAATATCCTATTCCATTCTTTTTTCAAGAAAGCTATAAATGAAAGTAGTGTGAGCTTTCAAAAAGTGCTTTCAGAGTCTGAAGAACTGTCTATAAAAGTATATTGTAGTTGCACCAAAGTTTTCATCTAAACTTGACATTTGACTTGAGGATTATCTTTCCATCGTTTCACATTTGACACGAAGGCCTCCTTTTGGTTTGTGTGAAAAATAAAAAGCCTTGAGTTCAATGCCACAGTACCAGGCTGTTTAACTGTGGCAGTGGGGTTGTGATCCTGTCAGTCTTCCTCTGCATAGACATTTTATTAATCTGCCAGGAGTTTAGTTATCCAGGGAGATGCATGATCATCTCTTTCTGTTTTGTCTCTACAGTTACTGGAAGATCTCAAGCTGTATATATAATTCTAAACTGCCCATTCCATTCAAGGCAAACATCCTGAATTAGAATGCTATAGCATCTTTTAATACCATAGAGAACACACATACACACCAGAAAATGAGGAACATTGCAATCACCATGCTTTCGCAATCAAAAGTTTTTCATCTTCAAGCTTTATGCTCAGTAGAATAGAAAATAAGATTGATCTTAAGAACCATCTAGTTCAAGTATAATCAGATGTTTGAATGGCTCTTGCAACTTTATAGTAAAGAGTTGCCCAGCAGATCAAAGGGGTCCTCCAGGACTCATTTGGAGATGGGAGGGCTGACACATCTCCAGACACGACTTCAGTCACAGAAATCCCCATCACTCACGAGCTCAACTTAGAGTTCTGAGGATTATTTGGAGAAAATTGGTTAAAAAAAAAATACACTACCATATGTAAAATGGATAGGCAATGAGAATTTGCAGTGTAACTCAGGGAACCCAAAGTGGGGCTCTGTAGCAGCCTAGAGGGGTACAGGGGACAGGGAGGTGAGAGGGAAGCTCAAAAGGGAGAGGACATATGTATACCCATGGCTGATTCCTGGTTATATTTGTCAGAAACCAACATAATATGGAAAAGCAATTATCCTTCTATTAAAAATAAATACTTTTAATTAAAGTAAAAAATATCAATACCCAAGTGAGAAATCACTTTATCCAAGGACAGTTAATATTTTTTATGACAGCCTTCCTTATAAGAAGTGAAATTGTTTTCTTCTGGATTCCTCACACTGGTTTCACTGCATTCCAGAGACTGTAAGGAAAACAGGCTTCCTCTCTCCTCGTCATGGCAGGTATGTTGGTACTGCTGTTGAAGTATTTGAAGAGTTGTTGGTTACCGGAGTCCAGCCCCGGTGGATCCAGGGAATTCGAAGGTGGGGATGGCGTCGGCGTCTTTGGAAAAATACATATTTAATTACAGATATAGAGAGAGATTAGAAATGGATAGTGTAGTAGGAAATAGTGTAGTGGAGAAAAGGAGGCTGAATCCAGATGGGAATTCAGCCAGAGAAATGGGAGCAAGAAAGAAGCGACATGGGGGAATCAGTCTTTCCAGAAACTGATCCGATTCCTTTATTTCTGGGTTTGCTTATATACCTTTTGTTACACATAGGGATGAATACAGAGTCGCGGGGGTCAGCAGTCCTGACCTTTATCAAAATCAAGTGCTTCACATAAATGTATAAAAAAAGGTCTTAGGGATATTACATCATCTTCTGGCCATGAGTGAGACCTGCTGACATTTTATGATCCTTTATTTCTGATAACCAAAAAACTTATTTTTTCCAAGGGTGTTTTTTCTTAAACCAGGCACCACCCTCCAAATAAAGTTAAATTCCTATAGGGTGAGGGTGTAGTGAGTTACAATCAAGAAAGGAATTTATTTAACCCAAGGTTAACAGGATTAATCTTAAAGGTTAATACTTATTTCTCCTATATGCTTAAAGGTTAATACTTATTTCTCCTATATGTTAGTTATATTCATTATAAGGGCAGGGAATATGGAGATTTAGCAGCAAACATCAGCCAAACAAATGAAAATCATTTCACCAATGCTCCCCTTAAGATCTATCTAGTCTTAAGATAGTGATAAAGTTACATTTTTACATGGCAAGGACACGGATTTATAATAAAGTACAGTGATCTATTACAAAAGAGAAAACTCATTAACTCATAAAGTCTAGTATTGCTAACATCAAAACTACTCTATTTCCTTTTCTATATTCCAAATACATTGATTAATATATTCCCAGGTGCCTAAGGATATGGAGGCCTGGCGGCAATCACTGACTCAACAATGAGAAAAGCCCTATGCTAATTAAGACTCTCAAAATACTCCAAAACTCTCTGTGCTGTTTATGGTTGAGAGGTAGTAAACAATCATGTGGCAGGAGTATGGATAATCCTGTCACACAAGCTAGTCTGTCAGCAGAGAGGTTTGACCTGAGACATCCTTGTCCCACCCAGGGGAGAGAATTAGCAGCAATTATTGGCACAACAAATGAAAAACCCCTCACCAATATAATTCCTAACCAACCCACTATACTAATAATTTCTAACTCCCCAAAAGAATTTGCCTTTAGTAAGTCTAAAACATCTCATGCCTCTCAGGTTGGGAGGCTGTAAACAATCACATGTGGCCGGACGAAACTATACAGGTGGGCTAGATAACCTTCAGAGGAGTCCGTAAGCTAAAACACTCTTGTCATGCCCAGGAATTTTTATTGCCTTGGAGCTGCATGTTTACTCCTTCTCCGAGAGAAACGGTTATGGGGGAGAACCCCCCGTAAAGTCAGGGGTGTAAGTGAGAGCATAAAACAGACTCTGGTTTTGGGGTAGATGCTCAGGAACAGGGGGTTTCCTGAGGCTTGATCACGCCTTTGCGTATGCCAAGCCTCCTTCCTCGTGACCTTTGCCATGGGCGGAGTTCCTCACGCTGGCCCCTGGCAGTTAGTGTGCCCCCCCCACCCGCCCCGCAATAATCAACATTTAGCTTGTTATCCCCAGGCTCCACCTTTTCTCTTTCCATTGGCATTTACATGTCTCATGTGGGAGTGATGGGAAGAGAGTACATTTTATGAGATCTATTTGTCATTCAGCTGCCCTACTGCACTGCTGCCCAGGTGTTTTTTTCACCTACTTCAATTATTTTCAGTAATTTATTTCTATTTATTTCTAAACAATAAACCCAAACAATCTAGGGACTTCCCTAGCGGTCCAGTGGCTAAGGCTCTGCATTCCCAATCCAGGGGGCCTGGGTTCAATCCCTGGTCAGGGAACTAAGATTCCACATGCTCCAACCAAGAGTTCATCCCGCATGTCACACTGAAGATTCTGCACGCCACAGTGCAAAGACCCAGGGCAGCCTACAAACACATACAAAAAAGCCACACTGATCTTACTTGCAAGAGATTTATGACTTTACATATGTATACACTTGTGGGTAAAAAAGTGACTCAGTATTGTCCGACTCTTTGCATCTCCATGGACTGTAGCCCGCCAGGCTCCTCTGTCTGTGGGATTCTCCAGGCAAGAATACTAGAGCAGGTTGCCAGTTCCTAGTCCAGAGGATCTTCTTGACCCAGGAATCAAACGCACCTCTCCTGTGTCTCCTGAATTTTAGGCAGGTTCTTCACCCACTGGGCCATGAGGGAAGATCCATACCCTCGTGAGACCACAACCAAAATAAAGCAATTCCAGCAGCCCAGATTTCATTTATGGTGTTCCAGTCAATGTGCCTCTCCTTCCCCTGAGTAACCATTACTAACTGTGCTAACCTTTGATATCAGCGATGTCACAGTTTATCTTCATTTGTGCCTGGTCTCATTCACGTAAGGCCTTTTAAGTTTGCTCGAGGCCATTACAGCACAGTGCTTACAACTAAACAAAGAAAGGCAAGCTGAGTTCTGAAACATGCACAATGGTTCATTACTTTCTTTAAATTGAGGAGGACTCAGCACTCAAATCTTGGCAGTAATGTGATATGAATATGTGAAACTGTAATTCAGTGGTATAAGATCCCAGGAAGCGGTAAGACTGACCTACAGCAGGATTTCCCTCTCAGCTCAAGAGATATTCCAAGGCAAAAAGTAAAGAAAAGGGGAAAAGGGGGGCGGGGATCATCTTTACTGTACTTCCCAAACAAAATCTGTTTTCTTGCCCCATTAGCCAAAGTCTTCAGTTGACTTCGTCAGTCCCAGGCAACCAGATGCCCTGTCATTTTCAGTAGTCAGATCACATTTTTCTGCTACTGAAAGCCAGTCTTCAAAAGGTTGCCTTCTCTGGCCAGTATGTGATCATCATACTAAATCACACAGACCCTTGTATGAATTCTTCCAGGACTTTGTCATTTCCAGGCTTTAGGATTCTAAGATATCTTGTAGGACTTCCTTCTTTCACTGTCCCACTTCCCTCCCAGCAACCCCACCAATCTTTGTGTAAAATACACCTGAACCACCATCCTCAAAAGACCCTGCTCCTGGATACTTCTCTCTCCATGGTCCACGGAAGTCCTCAGCATTGAATGTCGCATTTCCAAGGGGGCGCTCCCACCATCCCTACTTACTGTACTCTTCTTTGGCCCTGAAATCACTTATTTCTTCACTGAGACATTTTAGCTTGTGATTCACTGATGTGTCTTTAATAATACGTCTTCCCGATTTTCTAGTAATTTTGATATCTGCAAGGATGATCTTTTAAACTTCCTTAAAAGTCCTGTTCTCTAATTTTTCTGATTTCTGTTCTCCAGGCAACCTTGACCTCCATTCCCCCTCAGACACTCTTCCGGCCATGCTCTCGGTATACACCTTATCATTATCTATAACTGCAAACCTCAAAAAACCTCACTTGCAACCATTAGCCCCTACTCTCCAGCTCACCTCATGTAATACTCTAATTTCAATAATATGTGGTCCCTATTAAAGCCAAGAGTGTATTGCTCCTAATACATTTTCATAACCACTGGCCCCAGTCACATCACCACTACTGTGTTCCCCTACTTCATTTCTTTGGCCCATCATTGTGTATTTTCATTTCTATACAGACTTAACGACTTCTCTCGATTAATAATATATTCGCTTTACAAAACCCCACCACTTCTTAAATCCAGCTTTTGCTCACTCTGCATCTTTGTCAGTGCAGCTAAAAGTGGCAAGGAAAACCTCCCGACCTTGTTGACAGGTCTTATTTTAAATTCATGATCGCTGAGTTCAAATGGAGCATAAGTTACCCCTGGCATAGAGCAATCACTCTCTCATTTCCTTCGCCACTACTTTATCCCTCATCCTCTCCTCCCCTGCAGCTCTGCTTTCCCCAGTAGCTCACTCTCAGGCTATATCTTTGCTTCTTACTCGCTGAGAAAATTAAGGGAAGCAGAAACCAATTTCTGCATGCTCTCCTGTCTACACACCCATCTACATCTTTGCCCACATTCTCCACCTTCTCCTAAGGGAACCAGAAACCAATTTCTGCATGCTCTCCGGTCTACACACCCATCTACATCTTTGCCCACATTCTCCACCTTCTCCTCTATGACTGTTGTTGGTTATTCCTGCTCCTGACTGAGGCCAAGCCCTTCCCTGTGACCTCTGAGGGACATTGAATCTGCAGAACTGTCCTCATTCTTTTTATGATAAATCCCTCCCAACCCAATTGCCCCATCACTATGACAGCATGCTTTTATAATCCCCATTTTACAAAACCCTCTCTTGATCACCCTTCTCCACCCAGTTGCCATCAAGTGCTCTCTCCCCTGAACAGTGAAAGATTTCTCATGTAGTGGTATTGGTAAAGAATCCTCCTGCCAATGCAGGAGATGCAAGAGATGTGGGTTGGGAGATCCCCTAGAGTGGGAAATGGCAACCCAGGCCAGTATTCTTGCCTGGGGAATGCCATGGACAGAGGAGCCTGGAGGGCTACAATTCATGGGGCCACTGAAAGTTGGACACAACTGAGCTCAGTGCCACAGTGCTTCACAGTAAAATTTGTCAAAGTTTCTCTTCCATATTTCTCAACCTGCTCTCATCAGATTTTTGCTCTACTCCACAAGGATTGTTCTTGTCGAGGTCAACAGTGACCCCCACGTGATTCATCCAATGCCCACCACCCTGTTCGCATCGTTGTCTTGTCTGACCTCACAGCGCCTCTGGGCACACATTATTCCATCATCCTGAAAACATGATTTTCAGTTGACTGTAGACACATACTGTGTTTGCATTCCTGGTAATTCACTGGCTTTACCACTCACTCTCCTTTTTCTGGTTCTCCTGCCTCTCTGAATTTTTCCTTTCAGTGTTTTCCAATGCTCAGTTGTTGGCTGTCCTTTTATTTATCCTTATTTCCTTATTGATCACATCCAGTTCGTGGCTTCAAATGAGATATATATTCAGTGATTTCAAGCTTTCACATCCAGTCCTGATCAGTCTTTTGGACTTCAGAACTATATTTCCAACGGACTACCTCTCTACTTGGATTTCTAATGTGAATCTAAAGTTTAATATACCCAAATTCCAGAATTCTGCTCTTCCCTTTTCCAAACCAAATTAAACCAATGCAAACAAAACAAATACACAGATCAGGAAAAAAAATTTCCATTCTTCCACAGCCTTGTCTACTTCAGTTGTTGTTACTGTTTAGTTACTAAGTTATATATGATTCTTTGCAACCCCATGGACTGTAGTCCACCAGGCTTTTATGTCCATTTCTTGATTTAGTATTCTTGATTTTCCAGGCAAGAATACTAGAGTGGGTTGCCCTTTCCTTCTCCAAGTCTATTTTAATAAATCTCCATATGTCCAGTGGTTGAATACTGAGTTGAAAAATGTAATTTCATCTCTAACTTCTCCCTTTCACTTTTAAAATAATTTTTTAAATTATAGAGCAGTTTTAATTTCACACAAAAATTGAGAAGTACAGAGGTCTCATAATACTCCTTGCCTCCAAACACCCATGGTTTCCTCCACTATCCTCATCTTGCACAAGATGGTATCATTTTTCAATCAATGAACCTGCACTGATGTGTCATTATCACCCCAAGTCCATGGTTTACCTTATCGTTTGCTGTTAGTGTTGTGAATTCTGTGGATTTGGATAAATGTATAATGACATGCATTCATCATTTTACTATCATACAGAAATATTAAAATGCCCCCCAAATCCTCATGCTCTGCCAATTCATTCCTTCCTCCTCAATAAACCTTAGCAACCACTGATCATTTTACTGTGTCTATAGTTTTATCTTTTCCATATGTCATGGAGGTGAAATCATTACAGTAGTGAACCTTCTCAGGCTGGCATCTTTCACTTAGTAATAAATATTTGAATTTCCTCCATGTGTCCTCATGGTTTGATAGCTCATTTCTTTTTACCACTAAATAACAGTCCATTGTTTAGATGTGTCATATTTTATATCCTACTGAAGGGCATCTAGGTTGTTTCCATGTTTTGGCAATTTAAAAGGGGTAAAGATATCCATGTGCAGGTTTCTGTGTGGATTTAAGTTTTTAATTCCTTTGGGTAAATACCAAGGAACATAATTGCTGGGTCATAAGGCTTAACCATGTTTAGTTTTATAAGAAACTGTCTTCTAAGCTGGCTGTTCCATTTTGTTTCCCATCAGCAGTGAAGGAAAATTCTTGTTCCTCCATATCTTTGTCAGCGTTTGGTGTTGTCATTATTTTGGCCATTCTAATAATAAGTATATAGCTGTTCAGTTCAGTTTAGCCACTCAGTCATGTCCAACTCTTTGCGACCCCATGAGCTGCAGCACACCATGCCTCCCTGTCCATCACCAACTCCCGGAATTTACCCAAACTCATGTCCATTGAGTCAGTGATGCCATCCAGCCATCTCATCCTCTGTTGTCCCCTTCTCCTCCCACCTTCAATCTTTCCCAGGAACAGGGTCTTTAAAGTATTGGAGTTTCAGCTTCAACATCAATCCTGCCAATGAACACCCAGGACTGAATTCCTTTAGGATGGACTGGTTGGACCCCCTTGCAGTCCATGGGACTCTCAAGAGTCTTCTCCAACACCACAGTTCAAAAGTATCAATTCTTCGGTGCTCAGCTTTCTTAATAGTCCAACTCTCACATCCATACGTGACTACTGGAAAAACCATAATCTTGACTAGACAGACCTTTGTTGACAAAGTAATGTCTCTGCTTTTTAATATGCTTTCTAGGTTGGTCATAACTTTCCTTCCAAGGAGTAAGTGTCGTTTAATTTCATGGCTGTGATCACCATCTGCTGTGATTTTGGAGCCCCCAGAAATAAAGTCAGCCACTGTTTCCACTGTTTTCCCATCTATTTGCCATGAAGAGATAGGACCAGATGCCATGATCTTCGTTTTCTGAATGTTGAGCTTTAAGCCAACTTTTTCACTCTTCTCTTTCACTTTCATCAAGAGGCTCTTTAGTTCCTCTTCACTTTCTGCCATGGGGTGTTGTCATCTGCATATCTGAGGTTATTGATATTGCTCCCAGAAATCTTGATTCCAGCTTGTGCTTCTTCCAGCCCAGCGTTTCTCATGATGTACTCTGCATATAAGTTAAATAAGCAGGGTGACAATATACAGCCTTGATGTACTCCTTTTCCTATCTGGAACCAGTCTGTTGTTCCATGTCCAGTTCTAACTGTTGCTTCCTGACCTGCATACAGGTTTCTCAAGATGCAGATCAGGTGGTCTAGTATTCCCATCTCTTTAAGAATTTTCCATAGTTTATTGTGATCCACACAGTCAAAGTCTTTGGCATAGTCAATAAGCAGAAACAGGAATATAGCTGTACCTTGTTTTAATTTGCAAGTCTTCCAATGACATGTGATGTGCAGCATCTTTTTGTATCCATATTTGCCTTCTGTAGATATTATTTGATGAGGTGTCTGTATTACTTTTAATTCCACTTTTGATTTCTCAGGAATTCTTCCAGCTTCATTATCAAAATATATCTGAGGGGCTTTCCTCTTGGGCCAGCGGTTGAGATTTTACCTTCAAATGCAGGGGGTGTGGGTTCAATCCTTGGTCAGGGAGATAAGATCCCACATGCCTCATGGTCAAAATAGATAAATAAATAAATAAACATAAAACAGAAGCAATACTGTAATGAATTCAGTAAAAACTTTAAAAATGGTCCACATCAAAAATAAAAAATATTTAGAACAAACAGAAAAACAAAATAAATTTTTCTTCTTTGAAGGAAAGATATGAAAAAAAATTACACAGTGTATTAAAAAGCAGAGAGATAATTTTTCCAACAAAGGTCCATATAGTCAAAGATATGGTTTCTCCAGTAGTCATGTATGGATGTGAGAATTGGACCATAAGAAAGGCTGGGTGCCAAAGAAGTTGATGCTTTTGAATTGTGGTGCTGGAGAAGACTCTTAAGAGCCCTTTGAACTGCAAGATCAAATCAGTCCATCCTAAAGGAAAACAACCCTGAATATTCACTGGAAGGACTGATGCTGAAGCTGACGCTCCAGTACTTTGACCACCTGATGTGAAGTGCCATCTCTTTGGAAAAGACCCTCATGCTGGGAAAGATTGAAGGCAAAAGGAGAAGGGAGAGTCAGAGGATGAGATGGTTAGATAGCATCACCAACTCAATGGACATGAATTTGAACAAACTCCAGGAGACAGTGGAGGACAGAGGAGCCTGGTGTGCTGCAGTCCCTGGGATCGCAAAGAGTTGGACACCATATAGCAACTGAACAACAACAGCAAATATCTGCGATTGGAACATGACTCTCCACCTCCGCCACCATCTCCATGGACTAAGCTGTGTCCTCTCTCACATTATCTTTATTGTAGCTCACTAGCTGTCCTCCCTGCTTTGTCTTAGACCCTTTATGGCCAAAGTGATACTTTTTAAAATAAGCCATTTCTCCATACCCTATATGTCTTTTCATAGTTGTAAAGTCATTAAAATGATTTGCAACATTATCTGCTCCTGGTGTCTCAATGACCGTATCTCCTAATGATCTACTGTGTATTTATTTACTCAACAGTAGCTACACTGTCTTCCCTGATACTCCCTTTATATGTCAGATAAACTTCTCAGAGCACCTGCACTTCCTGTTTCCTCTGCCTTAAACCCTCTTTTGTTATCCACGGGACTTTCTCCCTGTCTTTTTAGGGCTTTTATTAAATGTTAATACTCATTGAGACCTGTCTTATCGCCTGTTTAAAATGTAACAGCCTCCTCTTAGCAATCAATACGCCCTTTTCTAACTTTATTTTTCTCCTCTATACTTAGGACTATCAAATATACAGTATATCCGACTTACTGACCTTTTTGTGGTCTGTCAGATCCTTTAGATGTTACATTCCAAAAACAAGGATTTTTTGGAATTTTTAAATACTATATCCTTAGCATCAGGAAAATCAGTATTTGGAGCCCCCAGCACAAGAAGAGTTAATGCTGCATCTCACAACTCCTCAGTAAATATGCTATCAAGATAAGATGTTAAAAAAAAAAAAAAATAAGATGTTTACCAAGACAGATTTTTTAAAGGTACCAAGTTGTTTGGGTTTCTGTTTCCCTTAATATTAAGATTGATGAGCATATTGTTTAGGAGCCAATTATATTAATTTTACATGACTCATCAGGTATTCATATCCTGAATTCATTTTAAAATGTTGTTATTAATCTCTTTCCTACTGATTTATATGGGCTTTTGTATTAAAATTAGGCCCCTGTTTGCTACAAATTAAAAAATCCCTTATCAGTTTGTCATTTGAATGATGTCAATGCATGAATTTTTATATTTTTAATTTCCTTTATCAGTATAGGTCACAGTTTGGTTATCTCAAGTCCTCTTTAGAAATAGAAATGACTTATCATCCTAATATCTAAAATTTTTTCCAAGTTTTCTTCTCATATTTTATGGCTTGTTAACAATGAAAATATCTTCTAATTTGCATTTATATAGAGTGAGATGTTTGGATCCAAGTTTATTTTTGCTTCCAATGGCTACTGCGCTAGGGCAGTATCAGTTATTCATCTTTTCTTCACTTATTGTAAATACTGCCATACAGTAATCCCCATGTGTGCAGGTTAATGGCTGAACTGGTTTGCATCCTTGAATCAGTAGCACTTGCTTATATCTCTTTTTTATTTTTTTTAAATTATGAAAGTATGATAACACAATTACAGGTGACTTGGAAAATATAGAACATATAGTTCCACTATATATTACAATCATTTTTATTAAGTCGATATTGTTCACTAAGTCATGTCTGACTCTTTGAGACCCCATAGACTGTAGCACGCCAAGCTTCCCTGTCCTTCACTATCTTCCGCAGTTTACTCAGACTCATGTCCATTGAGTTAGTGATGCCCTCCAAACTTAAATAGATTGATTTTGAGTTGGAGTTTCAATATCAAACTCTCAAAAACCAATAGAATATATATACAGAAAAGAAGATAGTAGACCTGAAAAGCACCATGAACCAGTTCAACATAATTAAAATTTATACAATTTTCACAAAACAGTAGGATACAAATTCTATTCAAATTCCCATAGATTATAAACAAGAAGACACTGGAACATATCTAAGAACGTAAAACAAGGTGCAAAATTTCATGGTCTAGAGGTATTGAAATCATACAGAGTCTGTTGTCTTATCACTGAATAACATATTGTTTTAATTAATATAAACTTAAAATATAGTTTAATATCCTGCACAGCTAGCATAGACTTGTCCTCTACATCCAAACTTATCAGGGGTATTTTAGCTAGTACATGTTTCTGAATGGGTTTAGAATCAGCTTGTTGTATTTTAATAACCCAACAGTGCCCAACAAGCATTTATTTAAAAGATTCCTTGGGGGGGAGGGGGGTTCATGTTTGGGAACGCATGTATACCCGTGGTGGATTCATGTCAATGTATGGCAAAACCAATACAGAATTGTAAAGTAAAATAAAAAATAAATTAAAAAAAATAAAAAATAAAGTAGATTCTTAAATTGCCTTAAAAAAAAAAAAAAGATTCCTTGTACTCTGTGATCTTCAGAAACTCAGCATAAAGTTGAAAATAATCCGTCTCAGTATTCAATGCCATAATTTAGTTGTGTCACCCCTCCTTAGATATCCCACTGGCTTTAGAGTGAGAACGTAGCCAGAATATCAGCTCATCCATGTAGTCTAGATAGATTTCAGGACTCTTCTATAATTTAAATATTATGTTGGGTGCTTGTGATATAAATATCAACATGACATGGTCTCTGCCATTAAGAAGCATCAAAATTGTTCTTTCAATTGATGGCAGGGAATTTTGAAGTAACCTATTTTTTTTAATTGGAGTCGAATTATTTTACAATCTTGTGTTAGTTTCTGCTGTGCAACAATATAAATTGGATATATGTATATATACATATGTCCCCTCCCTCTGGGACCTCCCATCCCACCCCTCTAGGTCACCCCCGAGCACCAAGTTGTGCTCTCTGTGCTACACAGCAGGTTCCGGTTAGCTATCTATCTCACACATGCTAGTGTATACGTGTCACTGCTAGTCTCTCAGTTCATCCCACCCTGTCCTCCCCCAAGACCCCATGTTCTCTATGTTTGTGTTCCTACTGCTGCCCTGCAAATAAGTTTATCTGTACCATTCTTCTAGATTCCATATATATGTGTTAATATATGATATCTGTTTTTCTCTTTCTGCATTCTGTATGACAGACTCTAGGTCCATCCACATCTCTACAAATGACCCAATTTCATTGCTTTTTATGGCTGAGTAATATTCCATTGTGTATATATATATATATATATATATATATATATATATATATGCTACATCTTATTTTCCATTCATCTCTGCTGATAGACATTTAGGTGGTCTCTATGTCCTAACTATTATAAATAATGCTTCAGTGAACTTTGGAGGGCATGTGGGTTTTTGTTTTTTGTTTTGAATTATGGTTTCCTCAAGGTGTATGCCAGTCGTGGGATTTTTAATGTGAAAACAACCAGTAATGTTAAAGAAATGCAGAGGCTGACATATTGTTTCCTGACAGCGCATGATTTAGGGCACCTCCTATGAGCATAGAAAGGGCTAACTCCTGTGTGAGATGAAGTTTGAGTCCTTATGGATGACTGCAGGTTTCTGACGTGCTTACTTCTAAAACATAATATGTGTTGGACTTTCTTATCCTGATTGTGAAATAGTACTGCATTCAAACTATTGTCAAAAACTTAAACATTGTGAAATATGAAACAGGAAAAAAATCACCAGGAATGATCCATATACATTAGTAAATTAAATGCAGAAGTGATACCGTGGAGTGATTCTCTTTCTCTGGCTGGCTTATTTCACTTAGCATAATGCCCTCATGGTCTGTCCGTGTTTCCACAAATGGCAGTGAATTTTGTAGTTTCTCTGTGTGTGTAAAGAGGGGGCTATTTATATATTTATATTTATATATGCCACATTTTCTTTATCCATTCATCCTTTGATGGACACTTTCATTGTTTTCCATATCTTGGCTATTGTGAATAACACTGCAGTGAGCATGGGAGTACAGGTATTTCTTTGAGGTCCTGCCTTCTTTTCCTTCAGATATATATATACCCAGAAATGGAATTGGTGGATTATTCTGTAGTTCCATTGTTTGAGGAACGTCCACATTGTTTTCCATTGTGGTTGTACCAATTTACACTCCCACCAACAGCGTGCATGTGTTCACCAGCTCTTTTCTCTTCTTGATGATGGCCACTCTAACAGGTGTGAGGTGCTATCTCATCATGGTTTGATTTGCATTCCCCTGATGATTAGTGATGTTGAATACATGTCCATGTACCTATTGGCTAACTGTACGTCCTCTCTGAAAAAAATGTCCATTCAGTTCTGCCCACATTTTTAATATATATTTTGGATATTAACCCCTTGTTAGATATATAAGTATTTCTCCCACTCCATAGACTGTCTTTTTGTTTTGTTGATGGTTTCCTTGCTATGCAGTAGCTTTATTTATTCATTTATTTTATTGAAGGATAATTGCTTTACAGAATTTTGTTGTTTTCTGTCAAACCTCAGCATGAATCTGCCATAGGTATACACATATCCCCTCCCTTCTGAACCTCCCTCCCATCCCCCTCCCCATCCCACCCCTCTAGGCTGATATAGAACCCTTGTTTGAGTTTCCTGAGCCATGTAGAAAATTCCTGTTGGGTATCTATTTTTACGTATGGTAATGCAAGTTTCCATGTTACTCTTTCTACCCTCTCCTCCCCTCTCCCCATGTCCATAAGTCTGCTCCCTGTGTCTGCTTCTCCATTGCTGCCCTGTAAATAAATTCTTCAGTAGCTTTTTCAGTTTGATGTATTCCTACTTGTTTTTGCTTTTGCTGCCTTTGCTGTTGGTGTCAAATTAAAAAAAAATATATCATTGCAAAGACTAATGTCAAGGAACCTACCCTCCATGTTTTATTCTAGAAGTTTTACAGCTTCAGGTCCTCAATTTAAGCCTTAATAAAGTTGGAATAGATAGATCACTTGGGTAGCTTTGTAGAGCACAGGTTTTAGAGAGGTGATACCAGTTAGAAGGTTGGCCTAGTCCAGGAGAGAAAGAATAAGAGACAGCCACTAAGTTAAGAAGTGGTCATGGAGATGGCAAGGAAGAGAGACATGAAGGAACTATTTTCTGTACATTGAAGTCTGAGATGAGCACACTAGATCTGAATTCTTGGATGCTATTTGTGAAATTCTGGATGATTGTTTGGAGTTATGATTTCTCAGCTTAAACCATATATTATTCTGTAAGTGTACCCTCGCTGAGAAGGCAAAATGGAGAAAACACTATTGTCAACTCAAATGTTGACACAAGTATGAAAAGTGCTGTAGTTGTTTAATGACTTCATGATTCCATCGTTTTCAACACTGTGTGTGTGTGTGTGTGTGTGTGTGTGTGTGCGTGCTCAGCAATGTCCAACTCTTTGTGACCCCATGGACTATAGCCCACCAGGCTCTTCTGTCCATGGGATTTCCCAGGCAAGAATACTGGAGTGGGTTGCCATTTCCAACTCTGTGACTGCCAATAATTATCTATAGTAAGACCAGGCTATGACCCTGACACACTGTCTAGAAGCTTGAAGAAGTGCAAAGGACTTGGTGTAAATTGGTTGTTTCTGAGCTGGAAAGCCTTTTTTGAAACTGAGAAATCTCCTTAACACCATTTGGCTTGTAACTTTGAACTCACGTGGTATAAAATACAGATATATTTATGGCTGGGATCCTGCTATTTCTTGAAAAGACTAAGAATATTACTTCCCTGGTGACCTTCCCTGGTAGCTCAGACACTAAAGAATCTGCCTATGATGTGGGAAACCCGAATTCAATTCCTGGGTTGAGAACAGCCTCTGGAGAAGGGAATGGTAACCCAATCCATCCTTCTTGCCTGGAGAATCCCATGGACAAAGGAGCCTGGCAGGCTACAGTCCATGGAATTGCAAAGATTCAGACACAATTAAGCAACTAACACATACAAGAATGTTACTAGAGCTGTAACAGTCCTTGAAAAGTTGCTGTACCGGCCTATGAGTTTTATGTCCTAGAAGACAAACCATTCCAGAAAAATCTTGTTGAAAAGGTGGGAGAAAGAAAATAGTCATATGAGCAGCTATTTTTCCATGGAGTTTTTCAGCTAGTTAGAGAAATGAGGCAGAGAAAACACTTCACCCTAATCCTCCCAAATTCAGTCACATCAGCAAAGTGAATCTTTAATAGCTTCCATATACTTAAATTCTGAACATGTTTATTAGAAGAGTTTTAGAATGAAAATGAACTAAGGGTATGAAAAATTCATCTTGTTAAACTTGATGTTTGGTCCAAAGCCGGGATGCTCTTCCTGTCCTGGAGTGTGGCCACAAGATAGATGTGATTGAGAACTGAGGCATGGCTATAACCCTGCCATTAGGCTACCAATTGGAGAAGTCAGCCAGTCAATCCTGTCAGAATATCATACGAATGAGCAGGATACAAACCAGAGTAGCCTCAGCCTCGTCCTCTCATTGAAATGTTTGTCTTACCTGAGATAGGGAAAGCTATGACCTTCTGTTCGCTGGTTCCTCTTCACTGAAGCCCGCAACATCCATAGCTGAACCTCACTTAATTGACTCATTGATGCCTAAAGATACCCATGAAAAGGCAGTTTCTGTTTCTAAAGAGTGTTTATCTGGCCGTGACTTTTAAGTTTAGCAATGCCAGAATTGGAAAAAACAAAAGAGAGAGAGAGAGAGAGAGAAGGACAAACAGCAGATGAAAACAAAATTTTATTACATCATTTATTCAAACAGGAGTGGGTAGTCGTTCCCTTCTCCAGGAGATCTTCCCAACCCAGGGATTGAACCCAGGTCTCCCAAATTGCAGGTGGATTCTTTACCAGCTGAGCCACCAGGGAAGCCCAAGAATACTGGAGTGGGTAGCCTATCTTTTCTCCAGAGGATCTTTCCCCAGGAACTGAACTGGGGTCTCCTGCATTGCAGGCAGATTCTCTACCGGCTGAGCTACCAAGGAAATCCTTATTCTAAATAGTATGTTCTAAACCTAAATACATTCAACTATTTCATGTTTCATTCTTGCCAGACAAGATAAGTAAAATATTTTTTTTAAGAAACCATCCACAGACAGACATTCACACAATTATTAGTATAAGCCATCTTTTTAGGAAAAAAAAGATCAATTAATAGATCAAACTTAAAATGGGGCTTGTTTTATTCTTCCATGGGATTTCTGTCTATCCCGAAAGATGACCTAATGAAATAAGTACTTTTTCTTTCCTAAAACACTAGTTGTTCAGAAGTTTCCTTAGATATTCCTGCTTTCTTCTCTCCTGCTTTTAAAATTTCATCAGGAGCTAAGACTATCTAGTATTTTATACTTTTCTTACTGAACTGTAAGTTATTTGAAAGCGAGTGTATATTTTCTTTCTCCTTTGTTATACGTAGAGAAGATGGTGAATGGTTTCCTGCCACTCAAGAAACATATATTAGCAAAAGAGATGAAGAAGGCTAAATGCATGCTTAGCGCTGCTGTCTTAATGTGTTTATTAAATCTGTAAAAGCAGAGTGCCTGTCACGTGGCAAGGAAACTCAGCATTGGCATAGAAAAGGGAATAAGATGGTATCCCCACACTGAACTTCAATGTAGAAGACATTCAGTTAAAACTGTAGTATAGTCGGGTACATTCTACCATAATAAAAAACAAAATAATAGGAGTAAAGGTACATGAAAATTTTGAATTCTTGTGTACCAGAAATCAATCCATACTTAAGTACATTTGACATACATGATTCACTTTATTCCAAAACTATCCCAAAGACATAGGCCTTAATTTTGTACAAAGTTAGTAAACAGAAGGCATACCATGATGAAAGCTACACATTTTTTTAAAAATGTCATTTTTGTTTGCATTGAGTCTTTGTTGCTATGCGTGGGCTTTCTCTTGTGCAGAGAGCGGGGGTTACTCTCCAGTTACGGCACACGGGCTTCACATTGCAGAGGCTTCCTCTGTTGCACAGCAGGGCCTCTAGGGCACATGGCTTCGGGAGCTCTGGCTTACAGGCTCTAGAGCATAGCCTTGATAGTTGTTGTACACAGGCTTAGGAGCTCGGCGGCATCTGAGATCTTCCTGGATCAAGGATCTAACCTGTGTCACCTGCACTGAGCCACCAGGAAAGCCCATAAGCGGTGAACATCTCTCTGTTCTTTCCTGTCTCTTCATTCAAGAGTTTAGGGTCCATTTAAACACAGATTAATGCCTTTAGAATGTTGGTTACTAATAAAGTGAGTGTTACAACAGTTGCTTAGAAAGAGACATGCAACTCTAACTTTGGGGGTGACTACTGTTTTAGTAATACTTGGTGTATTATTACTATTCTATATGTTCCAGTATGTTGGGCAAATGCAGTAGTGTTGTACTTAGTGGAGGACTTCATGTAACAGAGGGCTGGGGGGGTGTCAAGCTGGAAATGGAGGAGCAGGCTTTGTGGTCCCTGCTAAGTTTATCATGAAAACTGTGGAGCTTCATTGTTGCAGACTGGGGAGAATTGAGGGCTGTGCAACAGGCTTAAAGATCCCCTAAAAGAGGAAATGTCAACCCACTCCAGTATCCTTGCCAGGGAAATCCGATGGACAGAGGAGACTGATGGGCTACAATCTCTGAAGTCGCGAAAGAGTCAGACACAACTGAGCGACTGAGCATGCGCACATGCAATAGCCTTGCTGTTTGCCAACAGGATGGGCATCTCTTAACCCTTTGGGAAGTGTCAAGACCCAGCCTGGGGAGAAGTCTTTTCTCTTCCAGAAGAAGCCTACTGTCTTACAGCTGTGCCCAGTACCCTGTGCAGGTCAGGATTATTCTAACTGGCTCCTGGGTGATGGCAGTCTCCAGCTTTCCAGCTGTTTTATTCAACAACACCATTTTGCCTACAGGGGAAGTTTTGAATTCACTCCTCCCACACTTACTGGTTATGGGCTTCCCAGGTACTCAGTGGTAAAGAATCCACATGCAATGCAGGAGACCCAGGGCCAATCCCTGAATCAGCAAGATCCCCTGGAGAAGGGAATGGCAACCCACTCCAGTATGCTTGCCTGGGAAATCCCATGGACAGAGCAGGCTGGCAGGCTACAGTCTATGGGGTCACAGAGTCAGATACGACTTCGTGACTAATCCACCACCACACTTTCTGGATACAGACTATGGGTTGTTGCCTGCATCACGTTCTGGAAACACAAAGAGTGAGACTAAGTCTTACCCGTGAAGGATCTTATGGTTTGAAGGAAGAGAAAGGATTATGCCTAGATGTGGCCAACATGGTGCTGAATGTGCTGTAAATAGTGGGCTGGAAAGGAAGCTAGGACAGAAGTCAAATATGTGGTTCAAAGAGCAGGAGCAGGCTTTCCAGAAGACACCACACTTGAGACACTGTTTGACAGAAACGTTCTTTCAGCCCTGCCTGCCGGCAGTGGCCCCTCTTCTGCCTCTGCAGAATTACTGTTTCAGGTGTCAATTATCCACTCACATCCTGCCCTGAAAGGCAGACCTGAATCAAGTGTCACTCTTCAGCTCTGTAGCTTTGCAATTTTAAAGGCGATGCATACATAATTACATCTAATTCACTTTCTTAAGTAGCCAGTGTATTGGGCATCTCTTGTAGGTCCAAATTTTACATTTTCCTGTAGTGCCAGAAGGAGTGAAGGGGCAATTGTATAAAAAACTCAGTGTGGATGTACCTGGCTTAAAACTAGCAGAGAAGAAGCCCACTTATCTTAATAAATATCTTTCAACGATGTAATATGATCACTTTATGAAGTAAATGGAGATACTCATGCATTTATGGCCAGGGTCAAGAGTTCAATGAAAATGGTCTTATATATCATGATATCTTGAGTTCAAAAAGTCTTGCTATCAATAATTTTATAGATTTTTTTCCCCTGATAAAGACCAGGGAAACTATATATTGGTTGGTGTGAGTCAGAGCCCAGATTTTATGTAAAGTCCATAGATTATCTTATTACAAGAACTAAGGTTAAATAAATACTTCAAATGTTTAGAAAGGAATGTATTTTATTTATTTTAAACACAGGTTTCAACTTAGGAATATGTTGTCTTCCAGAAGTTCAAATTATATTACTTACTTGGCTCAGAAATAATTAGGAATGACATCATCTAGTTATGATCATATTAACTTATCAATGATAAGAAATCTGACCTCACTTACTTAAATTCACTTTCCCTCTTTACTTTTATACTTGCTGATAATGTTGTTAATTACAGGTGTATAGCAAAGTGATTCATATACATGTGTATATTAATACACACAAACATATGTATAATTTAACATATAAATATATAACTCTCTCTATATATATATATAATTTAATATATGAATATACTTTCTGGAAAGCAAGAGAGTTCCAGAAAAACATATACATCTGCTTTATTGACTACACCAAAGCCTTTGACTGTGTGGATCACAACAAACTGTGGAAAATTCTTGAAGAGATAGGAAACTAGACCACCTTACCTGCCTCCTGAGAAAATTGTATGCAGGTCAAAAAGCAATAGTTAGAACCAGACATGGAATAATAGACTGGTTCCAAATTGGGAAAGGAGTACATCAAGGCTGTATATTCTCATCATGTTTATTTAACTTATATGCAGAATGCATCAGGCGACATGCCGGGCTGGATGAAGCACAAGCTGGAATCAAGATTGTGGGGAGAAATATCAATAACCTCAGATATGCAGATGACACCATCCTTATGGCAGAAATTGAAGAGGAACTAAAGAGTCTCTTGATGAAAGGCAAAGAGGAGAATGAGAAAGCTGGCTTAAAACTCAAATTAAAATTCATAAAACTGGCTTAAAATTCAGAAAACTAAGATCATGGCATCTGGTCCCATCACTTCATGGCAAATACATGGGGAAACAATGGAAACAGTGACAGACTCTATTTTCTTGGGCTCCAAAATCACTGTAGATGATGACTGTAGCCATGAAATTAAAAGACACTTGCTTCTTGGAAGAAAAGGTATGACCAACCTAGATAGCATATTAAAAAGCAGAGACAATACTTTGCCAACAAAGGTCTATCTAGTCAAAGCTATGTTTTTTCCAGTAGTCATGTATGGATGTGAGAGTTGGACCATAAAGAAAGCTGCTGCTGCTGCTGCTGCTGCTAAGTCGCTTCCATCACGTCCAACTCTGTGCAACCCCATAACGGCAGCCCACCAGGCTCCCCCATCCCTGGGATTCTCCAGGGAAGAATACTGGAGTGGTTGCCATTTCCTTCTCCAATCCATGAAAGTGAAAAGTGAAAGCAAAGCCGCTCAGTCCTGTCTGACTCTCAACAACCCCAGGGACTGCAGCCTACCAGGCTCCTCTGTCCATGGGATTTTCCAGGCAAGAGTACTGGAGTGGGTTGCCATTGCCTTCTCCGAAAGAAAGCTGAGTGCCAAAGAATTGATGCTTTTGAACTATGGTGTTGGAGAAGACTCTTGGAAGTCCCTTGGACTGTAAAGAGATCCAACCAGTCAATCCTAAAGGAAATCAGTCCTGAATACTTATTGGAAGGACTGATGCTAAAGTTGAAACTCCAATACTTTGGCCACCTGATGCGAAGAGCTGACTCATTTGAAAAGACCCTGATGCTGGGAAAGATTGAAGGCAGGAGAAGAAGGGGACGACAGAGGATGAGATGGTTAGATGGCATCACCGACTCAATGGACATGAGTTTGAGCAAGCTCCGGGAGACGGTGAAGGACAGGGAGTTGCAAAGAGTCAGACATGACTCAGCAACTAAACAATAAAAATGGAATCACATTTCTGTATACCTGTGATTAACACATTATTCCTATATAAATTATTTTCAGGTTGTTCCCCATTATTGTTAGTTACAAGATATTGAATATAGCTCCTTGTGCTACACAGTAGGGCCTTGTTGTTTAGCTGTTTTATATATAGCAGTATGGGGTCTCAAAGAGTCTGAATGACTGAGCGACTAACACTACAACTGCTACTATGTATATATCAATCCCAAACTTCTAATATATCCCTCATCCCCACCTTTTCACTTTTGTAACCAAGAGTTCATTTTCTATGTCTGTAAGTCTATTTCTCTCTCATAAATAATTTCATTTGTATCATTTTTTTAGATTCCACTTGTAAGTGGTATAATACGGTGTTTGTCTAACTTCATGTAGTATGATAACCTCTAAGTCCGTCCTTGTTGCTACAAATCTGCATTATTTCATTTTTCTCCATGGCTGAGTAGTATTTCATTGTATATATGCACCACGCCATCTTTATCCACTTATGTGTTAGTGAACATTTAGGTTGCTTACTTGTCTTGACTATTGTAAATAGTGCTGCTATGAACATTGGGGTGCATGTATATTTTTGAATTATGGTTTTTACTCCATACATTTTTCCAGGGCTGGAATTTATGGATCATACAGCAGTCCTATTTTTAATTTTTAAAGGAAACTTCCTACTGTTTTTCAAAGTGTGCTTATACTAATTTTATTGCACCAGACCCTCTTAATGAGAAGATAATCTCAGACTTTCTCTCCTTTCCTTAAATCTGTAGTACTTGCTCACTGAATCCTCTACCCATCAACTTACTTTTATCATAAAAAAAGAGAAAAAGAAAAAAAACTAGTCATAAGAGAACCATGCTGTCTTTCCACTATTGGTTCCACAGCCTGAGCCTCACAGGTATACTGGTTTTTTCTCATAGAGACAGGAGAGTGAACTGGCCTCTATCCCCCCATTTCTTCTCAGGATGCTCCCCCTTGTTCCTTTTGAAGAAGGTCCTGTAGTGTTGCTCTTCTGCAACCAATATCTCTTCCTCTCCCAGTCATTGCATCTGTATCCTAAACATGTCTTAATACTGTCTAAATTTAAAATGTTTTTATACTGCTACCGATACCACTGTATTGAACATGTAGAGCTCATTTTCACAGCAAAATTTCCTTTAAAAAAGTCATCAGTACTAGCTACTGACATCTCTACCTCCAAGCAAGTTCCCGTTCTCACCAGCCCGTGGAATACCTCCTTGAAGATTACTTACATCTCACATTTTGCCAGTGTCAATGGCTGGTTTTCCATCCTCATCATCCTTGAACTCCAACACTAACTGACCTGGTTGAATTCCAACTGAATGTCAGAAACATTCTCCCCACTAGGTTCATAACTCTCTAATCTCTTGGTTTTCCTTCTCCCTAAGTGACAATTCTTCACCCTTTCTCCTTGCTTCCATCCTACGTGACTTCTAAATGTTGCCACAAGCAAATATTTTCCCCTCTATTCTCTTTTATTTTTGACTTAAGCTTCCTTCTTGGGAAACCTCATCCCTGCGTGCTGTGTTCAGTTGTGTCTGATTCTTTGCGACCCTTTGGACTGTAGCCCGCCAGGCTCCTCTGCCCGTAGGATCCTCTAGGCAAGAATACTGGAGTGGGTTGCCATGCCCTCCTGCAGGAGATCTTGCTGACCCAGGGATCGAAACTGAGTATCCTTCATTGCAGCCAGATTCTTTACCCACCGAGCTACTGGGGAAGCCATCATCCCTACCCATGTCTTTTAAATATTATGCATACACGGATGACTCCTGTACTAAAGTCTTCAGCCCAGAGCTCTCTCTGTCTGCCTGATCAGCCTCTCCACCTGGGTGTCGAAGCCTAACATGCTCTCCCCCGTGCCCTAAGTCTTCCTTAGTGTATTAGGTAGAACCACCTCCATTGTTTGTTGAGATCAACAATCCTCAGTCTCACTCTTTCCCTTCCATCCTTCATGGTCCATCAGTTAACTCCCACAGTTTTCACCATCTCCCCTAACAGGATCCAAATTTCATGAGTTATTGTAAGAACATTGTAGTTTAACTCCTTTCCTCTGCTTTAGGCTCTGTCCATTTCAGCCCTGCATATAGGAGCCAAGAGATGTGTCTCGTCATGTATAAGGTCATGTATTTCCACTTTTGACTCCCGTGGCTTCCCATTGTGATGATATTAAAGTGCAGGTGAGTGACCGTTGCTTTGCATTCCCTGTCTTCCTCTGCACTCTCTTTCCATATCTCTATCATTGGAAACAGTGCCAGCCCTGTAGGTATCTTTTCATCTTTGGGGGGAACAATGCTCATTCTTGACTATGACTTTAAATTTTCCAATCATTTTGCCTGGAACATTCTTCCCTGAAATATTGCAAGACTGCCATCTTTTTGTGGTTCTGTTGCTATTGTTTAGTCACTCAGTCGAGTCTGACTCTTTTGCGACTCCATGGACTGTAGCCTGCCAGGTTCTTCTGTCCATGGCATCTCCTATACAAGAATACTAGAGCGGGTTGCCATTTCCTTCTCCAGGGTGATCTTCCCAACCCAGGATTGAACCCACACCTTCTGCATTGGCAGGTGGATTCCTACCACTGAGCCACCAGGGAAACCCTATTATGGTTCTGCTGCTGCTGCTGCTGCTGCTAAGTCACTTCAGTTGTGTCCTACTCTGTGCAACCCCACAGATGGAAGCCCACCAGGCTCCCCCGTCCCTGGGATTCTCTCCAGGCAAGAACACTGGAGTTGGCTGCCATTTCCTGCTCCAATGCATGAAAGTGAAAAGTGAAAGTGAAGTCACTCAGTCGTGTCCAACTCTTAGCAACCCCATGGACTGCAGCCTACCAGGCTCCTCCGACCTTGAGATTTTCCAGGCAAGAGTACTGGATTCAGTTCAGTTCAGTCGCTCAGTCCTGTCTGACCCTTTGCGACCCCATGAATTGCAGCACATCAGGCTTCCCTGTCCATCAGAATGGTGACTGCAGCCATGAAATTAAAAGACACTTACTCCTTGGAAGAAAAGTTATGACCAACCTAGATAGCATATTCAAAAGCAGAGACATTACTTTGCTGACTAAGGTCCGTCTAGTCAAGGCTATGGTTTTTCCAGTGGTCATGTATGGATGTGAGAGTTGGACTGTGAAGAAGGCTGAGCACCGAAGAATTGACGCTTTTGAACTGTGGTGTTAGAGAAGACTCTTGAGAGTCCCTTGGACTGCAAGGAGATCCAACCAGTCCATTCTGAAGGAGATCAGCCCTGGGATTTCCTTGGAAGGAATGATGCTAAAGCTGAAAGTCCAGTACTTTGGCCACCTCATGCGAAGAGTTGACTCATTGGAAAAGACTCTGATGCTGGGAGGGACTAGGGGCAGGAGGAGAAGGGGACGACAGAGGATGAGATGGCTGGATGGCATCACTGACTTGATGGGTTACTCCCAATCAAATATTATCTTTTCTCAGAGGCTTTTCCTAACTAGAATACTAGACTCTATTTATTCTCTTTCCTCTTAGTCTTTTTTCCTCTTGTATATAGCTCTTATTAGGACCTGAAATTGTGTTGTATATTCATTTAGCACTTATAGTCTTTCTTTCCCTGTGATAAAGTGCATTCTGATGTTAGGGACTCTGTCTCCTACAGAATTCCTAGCACCTTCGCTCCACTTGGCATAGACTAAACACCCAATGAATCTGCTGCAGATTCTAGAGTCAGATCACACTTTCATAATGGCAATATTACATTGGCAATCAAGCGTAATTTCTAGAAAGATTTATCATGGTGATTTAGCCAGCTTGCATGTTTCATTTCATGTATTATTTAAATATTATCTTCTGAGAAATTGACACAGAGCTCTTAAACTGATATAATAGACAAGATTTGCTAATTCCACTTGTTTCTTCCAAATGGGATTTTGAATGTTCCTGGAAGATGAAGGGAAGAATTGAACTAAGGGTTTCTCAGAGAAGTTACTAATCCAAAACAAATGGTCATATATTAAATTATTTATCCTAGTTCCTGGCTCTTATAAGCAGGCCACAGGGACTGATGTAATCTTTATAGGCAAGACCCTTAGATCTCTGATTGGACAGAAAATGTTACATAGTGTGAGTCCTGGGCAGAGAGTCTAAAGATGGAGGAGATGTGGGGAGGACTGGCTCCAGAAGGGCAGTGAGGAGGAGGCAGCTGGGGATCTGACTTCCTTAGCCTGTAAGAGGTGGATTGGGACTCAGGCAGCATTGTATGGGTGGGGGAGGGGGGCAGTCAAAGGGAGGAGAGCATAGCATCGTAACATATGGATTACAGATCAAGGCACAGATGCATGATATATGTATATCATTTATATGTTAACAATGTTATCATCTACCTTGAAAAAAGTCACCAGCAATCAACTTAAAAACTTATATGCATACATAAAGGAGGAGAAATTAGGAGGGGTTCTTAGTCACCCAGGAAAGATATGACTGATGGTAGCTTGGACTAGGGGAGGGGAGGGTAGAAACAGGAAGAAGGTAACAGAGTTGGGAAATATTTGAACAACCTGGTGGATGCTTTCGTGGTTCATTGAAATGGGAAAAACTGCAAGAGGAGATGCTTTGGAGGTAAGATAATGAGTCTGGTGCAGTTTAAGGAGCTTTTCAGACACACAGGTGGAAATGTAAAGACTATGAGGGGGTGGTGTGCTTGCCTGCATGCTCAGTCACTCAGTCATGTCTAACTCTTTGCGACCCCATGGACTATAGCCTGCCAGACTCCTCTGTCCTTGGGAGTATCCCAGCAGGAATACTGGAATGTGTTGCCATTTCCTCTTCCAGGGATCTTCCCAACCCAGGGATTGAACCCCGCTCTCTCACATTGGAGGTGGATTTTTTTACCATGGAGCCGCCAGGGAAGCCTGGACCAGAGCTCAAAGAAGGTTTAGAGGAATTTAAGTTTGTGATCCATACACTTTTTGAGTTTTAGACTATAGGTATCCCTTATTTTTATCTTATATGTATTTACCATAATTTAAACAATTAAAGCAAAAATGCTATAGAGCAAGATGGACGTCTATATTTTTATAACATTTGACATCCAAGGGTTAAAATTTGTTCAACAAACTTTAATAACCCTGGCGGGGGCCGGAGCAGAAGAGCAGAAACAAGCTCAAGCCTTTTGGATTGAGTCCTTCAGAACAAAATCTGCAAACGTGACCCATGAGTGTGTACTTTGCTGACAGAACTGTCCATGGGTCCACAAATATAATTGAAATTCATTGTCGTAGCAGCTACACTAAGGAGACTATGAGGGGGTGGTGACAACCTGTCTTTAGGAAAGATTAAGTTATGCATATAGGTAATGCTGTCATTGTTCAGTCACTCAGTCGTGTCCAAGTCTTTGAGACCCCGCTGACTGTAGCACACCGAGTGTCCCTGTCCTTCACCGTCTCCTGGAGTTTGTTCAAACTCATGCCCATTGAGTCAGTGACACCATCCAACCATCTCACCTATACATATAGGTCATAAGGAAAGGCATTTTTTTAAATGTGAAGGTGAAACACATTTATTTTTTTTTTAATTTTTTTATTTTTTTATTTTACAGATCTTTATTTTATTTTATTTTATTTTTTTAAAAAACACAAAAAATAGCAGTAAAAGGAAAACAGAAAAGACCAGGAGCCAACTGAATGTTTGAGTCCTCCTCCCAGCTCTGCCCCAGCATGCTGCTTCCACCCTCTCTGAACCTCATGCTTCAGGCTCTAAGATGTAAGTCTGAGCTGTGATGCTGAAGCTAAGTTCCAATACTTTGGCCACCTGACGGAAAGGCCTGACTCACTGGAAAAGACTCTGGTGTTAGAAAAAATTGAGGGTAGGAGGAGAAGAGGGTGACAGAGGATGGGGGAAGCCTGGCATGCTACAGTCCTTGGGGTTGCAAAGAGTTGGATACAACTGAGCAACTGAACTGAACTGAACGAAATGACGAAGGAAATGATTTGTCTTACATACAATGTAGCTATTGATGTGTAATAATTCTTGAAGGGTTAGTACAAATATCCCCTCTAAGGCTTTTTATAGGTAAATTTATAAAATCTATTGTCTTTACTAAGTCCAAAATTTCTAGAAGAAAAAGAATACTAAGAAATATGTGGCAGCTAGATTCTCCTAAGAAATTAGGTGATTATGGAATGTGAAGTGTGCAATATGGACCAGTTAGTACTATCACTTCACCACTTCCTGTGAATGCTAATTGACCTAATAAAGGAATATAAAATTACTGGAGAAATAAGACAGAATTTTTTCCAAAAAATGTATGAGAAAGTCTAAAGCTTTCATTAAAGAAGAACTGTGCTTGAAATAGTGATTATTTTATTTATTTTTGATTATTTTAACTGTAAATGTGCAACTGACTCTCCTTGAAACTATTTTGGTGCAAAGCTGATTTCCTGACTTCTTGTTTAGGCTGGCTTGTTTCAACACTTCTTGTGTCTGGCTCTTTTGTGTCCCCATGGACTGTGGCCCGCCAGGCTCCTCTCTCTCTGAGATTTCTCAGGCAAGAACACTGGAGTGGACTGTCATTTTCTTCCCCAGGAAGGTCAGACTGACTACCTGGCATACTTGCCAGGCTCTGGGGTTCTGTTCCAAGGGAGGCAGGTGAAGCTTAACTCCAAGCCCAAAGGACTGGTACTAGACTACCGTCCACCGGTTAGGGCAAGGTGCTCTCTCCAGGGACATTTTCCTCTCTTGAGTAGCCAAGCTCTCCAGATTTAATTAGCTATGTTGCTTTGTTATCTCCAGTATATTTTTTGCTCTTTAGCTAGTGTGCCAGACAAATGATTTTATCTGTGTGGGTCCATCAACAGAGCTGCTTATTGGAGATAATATAACATTTAACGTATCATGTAACCTCGGGGCTCATGGCTTCATGGGTACCGGACTCTATCTTGCTCATTATGTTATCACTAAAACTGAGCACAGTACCCCCAAACCGGTTGTTCAGGAAATCCTTGTTGACCAGTTGAGCGGGTGGAACTGCATGTAAAATGTGAAGGGGAAAGAAAAGGGAAAGTGGTGTATAACTGCTTTCACCCTTAAATAGTGGATGAGATTTCAGGAAGGAGCAATTTAGAGAGAGATTATTCCAGAAAAGGTGTGGCATATTTGACTCGTGACCTCCTGGACTGTAGCCTGTCAGGCTCCTCTGTCCATGGGATTTGCCAGGCAAGAATACTGGAGTGGGTTGTCATTTCCTTCTCCAGGGGATCTTCCCAACCCAGGGATCGGACCCACATTGCAGGGTCTCCCACACTGCAGGGTCTCCCACATTGCAGCAGATTCTTTACAGACTGGGTCACCGGGCAAGCCGGAAAAGGAAAGCACCTTAAATAAGGAACATGTTCTGGTGAGGGATGGGGGTAACAGGACATCTTTAGGAAGAGTGAGTAATCTTGTCTTTGTCAAAGTTTACAAAACATTTAGAACTAACCATACACACCACCTCTGTTATGCTAACTACCCTAATACATCACCTTATGACATCTGAACTCTGATGTAGTTATGTTTCAATTATTTTCCTTACAGTTTGTTTTGTACCTTCTGTTCAGAGAGATCGATAGTGGGAGCTGTGTCAAAACACACAGGAGCTGAAAAGACTGTAACTTCAATTACTGATTGAAGTGGGGAAAGAGTGTAAAATGCATTTTCTTGCTGTTTCTAGAGCAGGAGGGAGAAAAATAAAATGGGGGGGGGGGACCTCTTCCCAAGATAGCACAAGACTACCATCTAAAAATCAACATTACATAGAAAGAGAGATGAAGATTAAATCCTGAGAAAAACCTGAAGGAAGACTAGTAGGCAGCATCTTAAAGAGGAGGTGCCAGGATTGTTATAATTGTGATGCCTAAGCTGACTGTGGGAAGATCCCCTGAAGAAGGGAACGGCTACCCACTCCAGTATTCTTGCCTGGAGAATCCCAGGGACAGAGGAACCTGGTGGGCTACAGTCCATGGGGTCACAAAGAGTTGGACACAACTAGCAACTATACAACATATGACAAGCTGCTATGTAGGTAGCATAAGAAAAAAGTGAAATATATACTTTGAATACAAGCAAGAAATCAGTTGTGCTTTGCAAATGTAGTGTTTGATGTTACTGGTCTTTTCACATGTCCACCTGCTTCAAACATGTATTGTACTAGATTGTAGGGACATAGCAGAAGATGTGTCCCTGATCTCAAAAATTTTCCCTCTGGTGGCTCAGTGGTAAAGAATCTGCCTACAATACAGGAGACCTGGGTTAGATCTCTGGGTTAGGAAGATCCCCTGGAGGGAGGGCGTGGCAAACCACTCCAATATTCCTGCCTGGAGAATCCCATGGACAGACGGGTTACAAAGAATCAGACACAACTGAGCAACTAACACACACACACACGCTCAACAGCATTATGACTGACTATCTAATCACAGTGTGACAAGGGCTATGAGGAGAATTAAAGGCTGCTATTAGAATGTTCAATCAGAAGAAATTTAGTCAACAATATTGGGAAACGGTTCCCCTAAGAGATAACATTTTAATCTGTGGATAATCATTCCACAGCTGTTGCATGATGATGCTCTGATAAACCCTATCATACTCTTTCATTTTTTACATTTATAATATAACATTAGCTCCCAACCGTCGCTGCTGTATAAATATTACTTTTTTCTTAGTTAAGTGTTTACTGTTCATTATCAACAGTATATTAGTTTTAGAGCAAATTTGCACCACATTGAAGCTACATGTTCATGTACAATTAGTACATTTTATTTTTTATTAGAGCGTAATTGCTTTAAGATGTTGTGTTGGTTTCTGCTTCACAATGAAGTGAATCTGCTATATGTATGTGTATATCCCCCACCTTAACTCTCTCCCACCCACTCCACATTCCACCCTTCTAGATCATCACACCCTTTCATTCCCCTCAGCATGTCCGTATTTCCTTTCTCTATGTCTGCATCTCAATTCCTGTCCTGCCCTACAAATGAAATGGTTCATTTGTACCATTTTTCTAGATTATATATATTTGATATATGATATATATGCTGTGCTGTGCTTAGTTGCTCAGTCATGTCTGACTCTTTGCGACCCCATGGACTGTAGCCCGCCAGGCTCCTCTGTCCATGGAATTCTCCAGGCAAGAATACTGGAGTGGGTTGCCATGCCCTCCTCCAGGGGATCTTCCCAACCCAGGGTTCAAACCCAGGTCTCCAGCATTACAGACAGATTCTTCACTATCTGAGCCACCAGGGAAGCCCCTTATTATATATATATATATATATATATATATATATATATATATATATATATATATATCTCATATCCCATCAACATACAGTATGTGTCTTTCTCATTCTAACTTATTTTACTCTGTATGACAGACTCTAGGCCCATCCACATCTCTACAAATTACCCAATTTCATTGCTTTTTTGTGGCTGAATAATAGTCCGTTGTATATTATGTACCGCTGCTTCTTTTTCCATTCATTTGTTGATGGACATTTAGATTGCTTCCATGTCCCATTATAAATAGTGCTGCAATGAACATTGGGGTACATGTGTCTTTTTGAAATAATATGGTTTTCTCAGGGTACATGCCCAAAAGGGATTGTCGGATCATATGGTAGTTCTATAGGGAGTTTCTATAGGGGTAGTTCTATGGGGTTTTTTAAGGAACCCCCATAGTGTTCTCCATAGTGGTTGTACCAATTTCCATTCCCAGAAACAATTTCTCCACACTCACCCCAGTATTTATTGTTTGTAGATTTTTTGATGGTGGCCATTCTAATTGGTGTGAGGTGATAACTCATTGTAGTTTTGATTTGCATTTCTCTAATAATTAGTGATGTTGAGCTTCTTTTCATGTATTTGTTGGCCATCTGTATATCTTCTTTGGAGAAATGTCTATTTAATATGGTTACTCTTACGGGCTACTGCATGGTTAAGGGATTATGGAATGCTGAGTATACATCCACATCATTCTCTTCTAAAGAGATGGAAACCTGCTTTTCCAAGCCTGGGAATCATCATGGATAGGAAAATCAGGGGTCATAGACCAAGGATCATAATAATAATAGTAGTGGTTAGCATTCAGCATTTATTATGTGTAAGGAAGATCTCCTGGAGGAGGGCATGGCAAACCACTCCAGTATTCTTGTCTGGAGAATCCCATACACAGAGGAGCCTGGTGGGCTACAGTCCATGGGGTCACAAAGAGTCAGACAGGACTGACCAACTAAATAACATCCTCCAAGGTTCCAATATATATTTCTAATTAAAACTTAAAATTTCACATATAAAATAATCTTGTGTGTGCTAAGTCACTTCAGTCGTGTCTGATTCTGCAAACCTATGGATTGTAGCCTACCAGGCTCGTCTGTCCATGGAATTCTCTAGATGAGAATAGCAGAGTGGGTTGCAGTGCCCTCCTCCAAGGGATCTTCCTGACCGAGGGATCAAACCTGAACCTCGTACGTCTCCTGCATTGGCAGGCGTGTTCTTTACCTCGAGTGTATATACCTGGGTGGTATATACATTTTTATCCTTAGTTTAAGGAAACCATAATAAGTACAAAGTTTATTAACAACCTTCAGTAAAAACAAATATCCAGTAAATTGCACTAGTTACATATCATAGTTTTTAGTATAATTTTGTAAATACTTTGCTGTTTTTTCTCAAAATTATACCTTTTATTTTGTGCAGTTTTGTTTGCCATCTTACAAATCAATCTTTTTTAAAGTGGTTCTGGATTCCTAGTGTCCTCTTCATTTCTTGACATACTTCTGCAGCAAGCATAAAATCATTGAATGTTTTTTCACCACAAGATTACAGCAAAAAACACAGCTTTCATAATTGTTAGTAAGATTTTGAATGAACAATGAAACTACTACTTTTCCTTTACTAGTTTAGGATAATCTCACAAAAGATGCCACAGACTAATTTTATAGCTGAAACAAAACCAGAACACAACATACCAATAGACACTTATTTTGAGGTTAAAAATTATATATGTATATATATATATGTAGAATTTATGTTTGAAAATATATTAAAGTAACATGATTCTTTTGAGTATCATGAGTACCAGCTTCCCTGATAGTTCAGTAGATAAAGAATCCACCTGCCATGCAGGAGACCCCAGTTCAATTACTGGGTCAGGAAGATCCGCTGGAGAAGGGATAGGCAACCCACTCCAGTATTCTTGGGCTTCACTTGTGGCTTAGCTAGTAAGAATCTGCCTGCAATGCGGGAGACCTGGGTTCAATCCTCGGGTTGAGAAGATCCCTTGGAGAAAGGCAAGGCTACCCGTTCCAGTATTCTGGCCTGGAGAATTCTATAACAGTCCATGGGGTCACAAAAAGTCAGACAAAACTGAGTGACTTCCACTTCACTTCAACATGATTCTATTAACTTCTGCTAGTTATTTAAAAACAGCTGTTATATTAGTGGTAAAGTGATTTCTGAAAAAGTCAATACCTAATGAATGGAATATCTTTATTTACTTTCTTTATTTATAGCCTTATATCTCATGATTTGCAGCTAGGCTGGAGCTGATAAGTATAGTAACTGAGGTTTATTGAATACAAAGATTAGAAATAAATGTAGGTGCTTTGTAAAAGCATTGCCTTTTGTTTGCCATTTCACATTTGCTTCAGAGTTGAAAAACAGCTGCTAAATTAAGGCTGTACACATAAATATTGGACTTCCCAGGTGGCACAGTGGTAAAAAAAAATCCATCTGCCAATGCAGGATACACAAAGGACGTGAGTTCAACCCCAGGGTCAGGAAGATCCCCTGGACAAGAAGAGGGCAACCCACTCAAATATACTTGCCTGAAGAATTCCATGGACAGAGGAGCCTGATGGGCTATAGTTCATGGGGCCACAGAGAGTCAGATGACTGAGTGCACATGTGTATGCCCGCGCACACAGGCGCACGCACACACACACACACACACACACATCACTGATTCATCAGCTGGTACATCTGAAGAAAATTCAAGATTCTTTTACCTACTCGGAGCTCAGATTGGACTATGCATTGTTTTCACTATGTTAACAAAACCAGTAGGATATGCATAGAGCATTACCTAAGGCAATGTTCCTTTCACATTTTCCTGTGAGCCTTTAGATAGCCAGTGTTTTAACTGTGCATCGATTTATCTTGTGTCTTTTCTTTTTCCCATCTCAGTGTATTTTTATAAACCTCCTGCAGAAAGTCTTGACTCTTGTGAAATTTGCACTTATATTTTTTGCAGATTGCACTAGTGTACCTTAGTAATGGTATAATTGATTTCAGTTTAATTTCATATCTCCATACTATTCTCTATAAACACTGTACCAATTTACATTCCCACCAACAGTGTAGCAGAGTTTCCTTTTCTCCACACCCTCTCCAGCATTTATTGTTTGTAGATTTGTTGATGATGGGTGTGAGGAGACAACTCACTGCAGTATTGATTTGCATTTCTCTAATAGTGATGTTGAGCACCTCTTCATATGCTTCTTGGCCATCTGCGTGTCTTCTTCAGAGAAATGTCTCTCTAGGTCTTCTGCCCAATTTTTATTGTGTTGTTTATTTTTTGACACGGAATTGCATGAGTTGTTTCTATATTTTGGAGATTATGGACACCAAGAGGGAAAAGGCAGGGTGGAATGACATTGGGACTGACACATATAATCCCCATATTTTTGATACTATGTATAAAATAGATAATTAATAAGAACTTACAATATAGCACAAGGGAATCTATTCAATGCTATGTGGTGACCTAAATGGGAGGGAAATCCCAAAAAAGTGGGGATATATGGAAACGTATAGCTGGTTTACTTTGCTGTACAGCAGAACCTAACGCAATATTCTAAAGCAACTACACTCCAGTAAAATTTTAAAAAATAAAAAGAAAGCATGAGAAGTATGCACGTACTCTGAGGGACCTGCGAAACACTTGTACCATGTTCTGTTGACCAAAGCGCATCCAAAGGGGAGTGGGGAAATCAACCTTACCCTTCCTTGTATCCACCGCTTTCAAATGTGAATTTGGAGAAAGAATCGATGCCATCTTGGAAGCCAGTCTTTCACAACCATATTATACTTTCTGAACACTATTTAAGAAACAGCAGTCTTTTACATTTTCTAATACTGTGATCCAAGATAAATTGCGGAACTCCACATTCCTGTGTTTTCACCAACTGTCAGCAAACGCCCTTCCAAAGTTCTATTGTTTTATACACCTCTGGGAATTCTGAGTGATTGAAAATAAAGAGGCATCTAGTGGGGCTATGTTTTGTTTATCTACCCTGGTGGCTCAGATGGTAAAGAATCTGCCTGCAGTGAGGGAGACCTGGGTTCAATCCCTAGGTCGGGCAGATTGCTGAAGGTTGCAGAAGGGAATGGCAACCCACTCCAGTATTCTGGCCTAGAGAATTCTATAGACAAAGGAGCTTGGCAGGCTACAGTCCACGGGGTCACAATAAGTCAGATATGACTCAGCAACTAACACTTGCACTTTTACTTTCACATCAGAAAGTATTAAGTATTTTTTCAAACATTTACTTTGTGAATAGTATTATTATATCATCTTTTAAAGTATTTTTGATTAATTTTTTTTAGTTTATGCTATTATTTAACTGTGTTAGGTCTTTGTTGCTGCTGAAGGGCTTTGTTTTAGTCGTGGTGATTGGGGTCTTCTCTCTATAGTTACGTGCACAGACTTCTTGTGCTGGCTTCCCTTGTTGTGGGACACAGGCTTGTGTTTTATTAAGCCATCTGTGTGCAGAAAAGCAACACCATGTTAGTCTCCTGCTGATGGGAGAGAAGACCCAGTGGACATTCCTTCCAAAGACAAGGCTGCTCATCATTTTAGAAAGTATTTATGAAATGACTTTCTTCCTCTGAGACGTCAGCCTCAGAATGGCAGGGAATTTATAGGGCAGCCTGTAAATTCTGTAAACTCTGCTGGTCAGTACTGTTCACCTCTGACCCTCTCCTGACAAAGGACCCTCTTGGAGATGGGAGGGGAGTGGTCTTGAGAAGATGAAAGGAAAAGACTATAAAAACTAGGTTTATTTAATTGGGAGGCACATGTTGAAAAGAGATAGAAAAGATGCCTGGATCCAAAAGTAGACAATGTTGGAAGTCAGGGAGATTTGCTGCCTTAACAAACACTGCCACAGTGTTAGAGTAAAGAGATATTTGTATTTCAGCCCATATGCACCCTGAAATAGTGACAGTCACAAACAAGTTGCTCCTATTTTAAAGCACATATTGAAAATAATTGGTGATTCTCTAATGTTTGCCTATGTTTAAATCGCTTATCATTCTTTCCCCTCCATATTCTTTTAGCACAATAAGAAAAAGCAATCCTTGATTTTAAATTTCACTGGAGGACGATGAATGGCAGGTGTTTGACCCCAAGCTACCTGGGCACCTGCTGGAGAATGAAAAGAGCTGGCTTGACAATCACTGTCAGGCTTTTCAAAGCCCACCTTCAAGACACGTAGCACAGCTGTAAAATGCTAGAGAAAGGTGCCTGCTTTTCAAAAATGGCAGGCAGTCGGGAGGACAAGAAAGATTGCTTCTCTATTTAAAGCACTGTGAAGCCGTGCAGCACCACAGAGGTCAGGCCTGGCACAGTGCCCAGCACACACACAGAAGAGCTACCATTCATTCAACATTCACTAGGTGATGGGCAGTATGCTGTGCTGGGCACAGTCACTCAGTCGTGTCTGACTCTTTGTGACCCCATGAACTGTAGCCTGCCAGGCTCCTCTGTCCTTGGAGTTGTCCAGGCAAGAATACTGGAGTGGGTTGCCATTCCCTTCTCCAGGGAATATTCTCCACGCAGAAACGGAGCCTGCATCTCCTCCATTGGCAGGCAGATTCTTTACTAATGAGCCACCAGGGAAGCCCTTAAATGGAAATATGCTAAATATGCCTGATTCCACCTTCATGCTAACCTTGCAAGAGAGGGGGCATCACTATCCTCATATCCCAGAAGAGGAAAATGAGGCCCAGAGATTCAGTGATGCTTGCACTCAAAACCAGGTGGCTCAGTGGTCAAGATCCGCATGCCAGTGCAGGAGACTTAAGGGAGGTGGGTTCAATCCCTGGGTCGGGAAGATCCCCTGGAGGATGGCAGGGCAACCCACTCCAGTATTCAGAGAAGGATACAGTATTCAGAGTATACAATATTCAGAGAAGTACTCAGAGGAGTATCCAGTATACGGAGGGAGCCTGAAAGGCTACATGAGGTCGCAAAGAATCACACACAACTGAAGTGACATGGTGAAAGGTTGTTGCTAATCTGTGAAAGATGCTCAAACTCTTGCCCTCCAGAGGAGAGGAATTCAATCCAGGGCCAGTGACAGGCTTGATCGCTCAGAACTTTTGTGTAATAAAGATTTATTAAAATATAAAAGAGATAGAGAAAGCTTCTGACATAGCATCAGAAGGGGCAGAAAGAGTGCCCCCCCTGCTTGTCTTTAGCAGGACGTTATAGAGTTACTGCTGCTGCTGCTGCTGCTAAGTCGCTTCAGTTGTGACCCCATAGATGGCAGCCCACCAGGCTCCCCCGTCCCTGGGATTCTCCAGGCAAGAACACTGAAGTGAGTTGCAATTTCCTTCTCCAATGCATGAAAGTGAAAAGTGAAAGAGAAGTCGCTCAGTCATGTCCGACTCTTCGCAACCCCATGGACTGCAGCCCACCAGGCTCCTCTGTCCATGGGATTTTCCAGGCAAGAGGACTGGAGTGGGTGCCACAGAACTACTAGCAGGCTGCTAACTGAAGAAAGGAAATGTCTCAAAACTCAGAGACTGGCACCAGGCCCTTCACCCACAGCATGCATTTTGAGATAACATTGGCACAAGGTGAGTTGTCCTGGGCCATAAAATGATTGACATGAATCTTGAAAAAAGGCATGTTTCCAGGCAAAGACATAGTCTCATTAATATAGAGAATATCTGCAGGAGTAAAACATACTGGCTTGTCAAGTTGGTTCTGAGTCTTAGGTGGAACTGACTTGAAGGCATAGTCTAGGGTAAATACATAGTTCATTAACATCGCTTAAGACAATCATTTCCATAAGAAAAACGCAAAGGTTAGCTCAAGGTTTGAGAAAAGTTAAGTTTAGGTGGAGCTAGGTGTCGTCATGGCAACACAGAATTTTAAGAGATACCCCCTTTTAAATTTATATAGAGAAGGGGGGGGAAATCTAACACTTGTTTCCTCCTGCCACTTAAGAGAGAGGTACAAATGTCTGATACTTGCCTCCTATTTCCTCCATTTGGAGACCCCTGGCCTTCCTGCCAGTTACCCTCTCATTCCCTGCTTTTCTTTTAGGAGAATTATGTTGCCTAGGGAAAGGGGCATCGTTCTCGTTCTGTAATTGCTTCCAAGCTGATACAGGGCATTGAATTGGTCAGGCAACATATTCTCCTAACCGTCATATTGAGGGTCTCTGATCCAGGGGCCCCAAGTAGACCCAGCAGTTAGACAGATTGTGGAATGCAGTGTAGGAGTGATCCCAGGACAGGAAGGCATTGTCTTGAGGATCAAATGGCAGACTCAGGATTTTTGGAGTCAACAAAAGCAGGCTCACATAGATTATCAGGCCCATCTGAAAGTACAAAGTCAGAGCACAGAAAGTAAAGACATAAAATGATGTCACTAAGTCCTGGTCAGGGTGCCACCTCTTAACTCGAGTGTGATGTATCCATGAATCAATTCCTGGCACTTTGACAGCTGTGGGAGAAGAAAGAATAACCTGGTAAGGTCCTTAGAGAGATTGGCCCCCAGATCCCAATGTTTTTATCAGGACCTCAGTTCCTGGCTCAAATAGAGGCTTGCTTGACTCAGAGGCAGGGTCAAGAGTCACCTCCCAGAGTTCCATTAATGTACCTTTTGAAAAGTTGAAAGTTGAGTTACCTAATTAGTTAATTCCAAGGCTTCAGGGTCTATAACAATGTCTGTGTGTAAGAAAGGCCTTCCATAAAAACATTCAAATGGGGACAATCCCTCCTTTCTGGGAGCAGTTCAAGCCCTCATTAAAGCTATGGGTAGAACTTTAATCCAATTGTCCTGCATCTCTTGAGTTAATATGTGCAGATGTCTTTTGATAATGTCATTAGCTTGGGGTCTCCAGGAACAGTGTAAGTGATATTCTATTCCTGCTGCTGCTGCTGCTAAGTCGCTTCAGTCGTATCCAACTCTGCGCGACCCCAGAGACGGCTGCCCACCAGGCTCCGCCATTCCTAGAGCTTTTGAAACCCAGAGTTACAGCAGCTTTAAAGGCGGACCCATTGTCACTCTGAAGGCTCCATAGCAGCCCAAACCTGGGAATAATTTCATGGATTAAATTCTTATAAACCGCTTAGCCTGTTCACTATGACAGGGAAAAGTCTCAATCCATCCAGTAAAAGTATCCACCCAAACTTGTAAACAAGAATACCCATTAGTTTTCAGCATAAGAATAAAATCAATTTCCCAGTCCTCTCCAGGATATTTTCCACTTCATCGTAATACAGATTTTGCTGGTTTTTCAGTCTTTGGGTTATTTTTCTGACAAACCTCACATCTTGTGATAATGTTCTTTAAAGTTTTCATTACATTTTTACCTTCAAACAAGTGAGAAGCCATCTGGTAAGTACTCTCAACACCTAAATGAAAACTCTGGTGTAAACACTTAAGAATTTTCCATTGAGCATTTTCAGTAATCGTCCATTCTCCGACTGTAACCATCCTTTTTCAGTCATCTTTGTTCCTCTTTTCTCATATCTTTCTAATTCTTATTCAGTTATATTGTGGTTTTTCCTGTTCCACAGGACCTGTCCAGATCAAAGGCGTCAGCAGTGAAGGGGTTTCTTAAAGTGCCACTTTTCTGGCTTGACAGTCAGCCAGCTGATTACCTTGGGCTACTTTACTCCTATCCCTGCTGTGCCCTTTGAAATGCATAATAGCTATTTCTTTAGGACAATACATAGCAGTTAAAAGTCTTTCAGTCTCTCTGAAATGTTTAATAGGTTCTCCAGTTGCCATTTTAAACTGTCTTTCTTTCCATATTGCAGCACGAGCATGTAAAGTCAAATAAGCATAGTTAGAATCAGTGTAGATATTTACTCGCTGCCCTTTGCTTAATTCTAGAGCTCGGGTCAGAGCCACAAGCTCTGCTAGTTGAGCACTTGTACACTGGGGGAGAGATTTTGCTTCTAAAACCTGTTCAACCATCACCACAGCATAACCTGCTTTATGCTTCCCATCTCGAACAAAAGAACTGCCATCTGTAAATATTTCCATGTCAGGATTGTCTAATGGGGTATCCATCAGATCTTCCCAAGCTGCATAGTGTAAAGTTTGAAATTGGGAACAATCGTGATCAGGTGTTTCATTTTCCTTCTCAGGAAGGAAAGTGGCAGGATTTAAGTTTCCACAAACTTTAAGCTTGGCTGTTGGTCCTTTTAACAACAATGACTGATATTTAAGAAGCCTACTGTCTGTCATCCAAATACTAACCTTAGAGTTTAAGATTCCACTCCTATAGGCAGCTGGTGAGGCCCTCGGGGTTACGTCAAAACTCCCAAGGCCATACCTTTTCTTTCAGTGACAAACAAATTAAATTCTGACCCTGTGGCCAAGCTCAAAGCAGGAGCTTGCAGGAGACCAGTCTGAAGAGCCTTAAAAGCCTTTTGAGTATCTGGAGACCAAACCAGCTTGTCGCTTTAGGCCCGCTGAATCTCAGTTATAAGTTTATATAAAGGCTGGGCAAGTTCCCCATAACCCAGAATCCAAAAGTGGCCTGTGATTCCAAAACATCCTCTCAATTGTCTTCAAATCATAGGTAGAGGATGATTTAATATAGGTTTAATTCTAGAAGGCAAATTGAAAAACATTTGGCTCATTCGGGAATTTCAAACAGTAGAGTACAAGGATTAGGCACCACAGGGTGTAAAGGAACTACCATCTCATTTATTATGTAAATATTACACTAGTCCCCATTTACCATTTGATTTCTTTATACCCAAAATAGGGCTGTTGCAGGGACTCTTACAGGGAATTAATAGCCCCTGCTCCTTTGAATTCACAATGATGGGTTTCAACCCTTCCTTCATCTCAGGTTTCAGAGGATACTGTTTTTCACGTGGAAATACACGTGGGTCTTTGAGCTTAACAACTACAGGAATAGCATGCTGTGCTCGACCCACAGATTTTCCATCAGCCCACACTCTAGGATTTACATTTTGTTCAATTAAAGGGAGATAAAAGAAGGACTCCATATTCATGAAAACAGAGGCATGGACCTTGCTCATTATATCCCTCCCCAAAAGTGGTGAGGGAGACTCTGGCGCAATCAGAAGCTTGTGTGAAAATAGCACAGAGTCCCAGTTGTAACTTAGAGGATGACTGAAATAATAACATTTGGCTCATCCAGACAGTCACATTATGGAAGCAGATCAGGAAGAAAGCGGGCCAGGGGCTTCAGTAAGCACAGAGGAAGTTGCCCCAGTGTCCAAAAGGAAATCAATGGATTGCCGCCCCACCCCCCACCCCCAGTCATTAATGCCCGGGGTTCCTCAGATGAATTAGGATGGGAGCTTGTGTGGGGACCCCTGGGCACCTTCAGTCCTGATTATCTTGAGAGTCCAACCCCTGACACCTACGGCTCTGGGAGCAGTCTCTCCTCCAGTGTGGTCCCTTGCAGACCAGACAGGGAGCCTGGGGCGGCTTAGATGCCTGAGGGCAATCCCGCTTGAGGTGCCCCTCCTTTCCACAGTAATAGCAAGCCCATCTCTTTTCTCCTGGGTCCCTCTGGGCATTTTTCTCAGGCTGTTTAAGAATGGTTCTGACAGCCGTTCTATTGTCTTTCTTTCCCTCATATTGTCTCCCATAATAGACTGTTTGAGCCCGTTGCAACAGATTGCCTAAAGTCTGATTTGGTCCATATGCCTGTTTTAATAGCTTACAGCAGATATCTGGAGCCGACTGAGTGAGAAATCTATCTTTTAAGCTCACTCTTCCCTCTTCACTTTCAGGATCAATCTCAGTGAATCTGCAAAGGGCTTCTCTCAGTCTATCTAGGAATTTACCAGGAGCTTCCTTCTCCTCCTGTTCTATATTTGCCAATTCGGCATAGTTTAAAGTCTTAGCACACGCTTGCCTGAGTCCTTCAAGAATACATCTGACAAAATGATTCTGATCCCATCTTCCTTTAGCTGTGTTATAGTCCCAATCTGGTTCTATAGTTGGGACAGCCTGATTCCCAGTGGGGAGGGTGGTTATCTCATCCTCTCTCTTCCCTACTGATTCATTACCAAGACTTTCATCTCCATAGGCAACCACTTTCCCCAAAACTCGAGTTCTCCAGTCAGGAGTTAGCATTGTCCCAGGACATACATCTCTCCAAGAAAGGTCAGAAAGTAAAGTTAGTCCCATAAAGGCTGCTATATATATATAATCTCGACCACAATTGGGACTGTTTGAAATTCTACTGAGACTGAGGCAACCCTTCCTAGGGGAGTTCCCTGACTTTTAGTTTGCTCAGTTTGGAGCCCCAGATACCAGGGCAAAAAGGGGGAGCTGAAGGTTTCACACCCAAATCTATACCCTTAGGACATTAAGTCTAGCGTGTCTCACAGAGAGAAAAATGGCAACACATATGCTACTTCTACCCATTTCCCTTGTTTTCTACAGAACCGGCCTAATTGTAAAACAGTATTATAATTAAGAGACCCTCCAACCGGCCACCGTTGGCCATGCTCCAATGGATACCGTGGCCATGCAGGATCACAGAGGAAGATCAGACATGTCGTCTTTAAGCTCTGGGGATCAAATCTATCCCGGTTTTTCAGGATACAGTTCAAAGGAGTGAGGCTGGAATTGTTAGCTCCCAGCTGTAAGAGAGAAAGAAAAGTGACCAGTGCCCTCTTTCTACCAGAGGCATCCCTCCCTGCTCTAGATGGGGGTGTAGACAGACTTACTTCCCTGGTCGGACTTAGTCTGTCCCTTACTGACAGACACCATACTCGTCCCTCCCAGCTCTGCCACCGAGGCAGGGTGAAGATGCACCAGGGGTGGGCCTGATGGCATCCCAGACTGATGTCCAGATCCTCACCATTAAAACCTTGCTTGCTTCTGATGCCACCTGGGAAGCAATCAGAGTAACCTTCCAGAATGCCTCTCAAGCTAAGACTGCTGGGAGAAACATTCATCTCCCTGAGTGCCTGTGCATGACCCTGAGTATATTCCTGACCACAATAAGACCAGTACAAACATAAAACGAAGATGTTTCTTCCGAGTGTCACCTCATCAGTATCAGAGGTAGTAAAAGAGATGGTGAAGGGCTGGCCAGCGAGGAAAAAGTGATTTTTGTCCTCGAGTTATTAGGGCCAGTCCTTCCAGTTCATTCTCACAGATTCCACAGAAAGAATATCTAAGGAATTGGGACAAAAGCCATTGGAGAGCCTCCTCTGGTCCACTAAGAGCTAGAGTTACCAAGAGAAGCCCACTGTACTTCCTGAGTAACCTTTAACCTGAGAGATGCTCTTAGATCTAGAGCTCCATCTAGCTTCCAAACTTTCGACTCATAGTGAGGTTAGGCACTTCTAGATACCAATCCAAGTTTGGGACCTAAGTAACAGTATACAGTAACAGCATAGATCACAAATCCCTTGAAAGTCTATAATCTGACAGATTAGGTTAGAAGTTCTAATTCCCAAGAAGTTATGAAGTGGTCAAAGAAACAGGAAAGTTTGACCAAGAAAGGAGAGATCACTCCACACGTTTTGTCCATCTCTGGCTGCTCCCTTCGCAGGGAGGTTGGGTGTCTCTTGGCCTTGGCAAGTCAGCGTAATTCCCCGACAGGTTTCTGCCATCAGCCATATGAGGTCACCGTGGATCCGCAGAGCAGGGCTCCTCACTTGTTTCACACAGGTCATGTCATTCATTTACAGAAGCACACAGTAGAGTTAGTAAAGTACAGCAGAATATATGCTTGCTAGGAGAACAAAGAACTAGAGCTCCAAGCATCCTTGCCTTGTCCTAAAGAATCCCGGACGAGCCCCTAACATGAAAGGTTGTTGCTGAACCACGAAAGACACCGGGCTTCTTGGCCTCCAGAGGAGAGGACAAGGCTTGATTGCTCTGAACTTTTGTGTAATAAAGTTTTATTAAAATATAAAAGAGATAGAGAAAGCTTCTGACATAAGCATCAGTAGGGGGTAGAAAGAGTGCCCTCTGCTAGTCTTTAGCCGGACATTATAGAGCTACTAGCAGTCTGCTAATTGGAGAAAGGAAATGTCTCAAAACTCAGAGACTGGCACCAGGCCCTTCACCCACAGCATGCATTTTGAGATAACATTGGCACAAGGTGAGTTGTCCTGGGCCATAAAATGATTGACATGAATCTTGAAAGAAGGCATGTTTCCGAGCAAAGACAGTCTCACTAACACAGCTTAAGAGAATATTTGCATGAATAAAACATACCGGTTTATCAAGTTGGTTCTGAGTCTTAGGTGGAACTGACTTGAAGATACTCTAGCATAAATACATAATTCATTAACATTGCTTAAGACAATCATTTCCATAAGAAAAATGCAATGGTTAGCTCAAGGTGTGAGAAAAGTTAAGTTTAGGTAGAGCTAGGTGTCATCATGGCAACACAGAATTTTAAGAGAAGGGGAAAAAGTCTAACACTTGTTTGCTCCTGCCACTTAAGAGAGAGATGCAAATGTCTGACACTTGCAGCCTATTTCCTCCATTTGGAGACCCCTGGCCTTCCTGCCAGTTACCCTCCCAATAGCACACACACAGGTGCTCAAAACCAGACTCCAGAGCTCACCCATAGCTAGTGTGTACCTGTTGTTTAGTCACTCGGTCATGTCTGACCCTTTGAGAGCCCGTGGACTGTAGTCCATCAGACTCCTCTCTCCATGGAATTCCCTAAGCAAGAATACTGGAGTGGGTTGCCTTGCCTTTCCCCACAGGATATTTCCTACCCGGGGTCAGACCTGCATCTCCTGCACTGACAGGCAGAGTCTTTACCCATCGGCCACCAGGGAAGCCCTTATTGGAGCATGGTTGGTTTACAATGCTGGGTTAGTTTCTGCAGTGCAGCAACATGAATCCGCTATACATACTCATACATCCTGCCTTTTGGATTTTCTCCCCATTTAGGTCACCACAGAGCACCAAATAGGGTTCCCAGAACTATTTTATTGAAATTCAAATGGAGGTTTTCATCTGTGCTGCAAAGCAGTAGCCTTAGAAAAGATAACCTTTCTGCTCTCTCCTAGAGATTTGATTTCTTCTTACTTGGTCTGTTCATGTTGTAATATTTTCCCTGCAAGGTTATGGAGAGTTTATTGATGCCACTGTAATTAAAATGCTCCCCCACGTCACATGACTTTCTCTTTAAATGTTTTATCTCCCCTTGTGTGTTTCTACAGTTCTTTTTAGTAATGGTTCTCTCTTTTCCTTTTTGTTCTTTATGACGGATCTTTATCTAAAAACCATGTGAATATCTGCAAATTATACCTTAGAGTCACAGTTGAATGCCTCCGATGTCTAAACCATTTCTCTTCTCTATTATCTCAAATATGCATTGAAATGCTAAAAATTTAACTAACAGTGATTCAAGAAGAATTAACTTGATATATCAAGATGAAGTTTTGTTTATCATGCTCAGAATCCAAGTATTTTTAAGAGTTTTATTATGGTACGTCTTTAAGTGCATTCCTGCTGATTTCAAAAGTGATGAAAATTGCCTAATTTTCACTTGAATCACTTAATTTCCACATCACTTATTTACTCAGTCAATCCCTTGTACCCCACAATATAACAGTCATAGTCCTAGGGAAATGGACAAGGAGAGGTGAAAAATTTCAGGGCTGGTCCATCTAACTTTTTAGTAGGCTTTAAATATTCAAAGGTATAGGTCATGAAGCATGCGTCTGACTCTTTGCAACTCCATGAGAGGCTCTTCTGTCCATGGGATTCTCCAGGCAAGAATACTGGAGTGGGTTGCCATGACCTTTTCCAGTGAATCTTCTCAACCCAGGGATCAAACCCATGTCTCTTAGGTCTCCTGCATTGATCGGAGGGTTCTTTACCAGTAGCACCAACTGGAAGTCTAAGTCATGAAGTCTCCTGGTCTAAAACCTGCCTCTGGTAGATTTGTCTACAATTGCTTATTCAGACTCTGCCTCCAATTACAAGGCATGGAGTGTTTATACGCCAAGCAGTGTTTACACACCAATTATGTGTCCTACAATTAAATTCAGTTCTGACTCTATTTACCAGGTTCCTCTGTCCATGGGCTTCTCCAGGCAAGAATAATGGAGTGGGTTGCCATTTACTACTCCAGGGGGTCTTCCTGACCCATGGATCGAACCCTCGTCTTTTTTGTTGGCAGGATTCTATACCACTGAACCACCTGGGAAGCCTCAAAAAGAGTATACATATATCTTATTATAAATCACAATATCAGTCATAAACTATAAGTAAGCAAACTGCATGAAAGTTGAGAGGGATAGAGGATTGTGTATATGATAATTCATAATTTAGTCTGTTGATCTATTACAGTGTTATCATGTATCTCTGTGCTATGTATGGTATTACAAATTCATAGAGCCACAGAAAAAGAGGCAGTCAGAAGTATAATAATAATAATCCTTTATTTTAGTGAGTGATTGGGCTTTCCAGGTGGCTCAGTGGTAAATAATCCACCTGCAATGCAGAAGACCTGGGTTCTACCCCTGGGTTAAGAAGATCCCCTTGAGAAGGAAATGGCAACCCCCTCCAGTATTCCTGGAAATCCTGGGAAATCCCATGGACAGAGGAGCCTGGTGCACTATGGTCTGTGAGGTTGCAAACAGTCAGACACGACTGAAGTAACTTAGCACACGCATAGCAAGATGAGCTGATACTGGTGTAGGGTTGATCTCTTTTAAATTAATTTTTATTGGGGCATAGTTGCTTTACAATATCGTGTCAGTTTCTGTTGTACCAAGGTGAGTTGTTGTCAGCAAGGTGAGTCAGCCATACTTATACATACATCCCCTCTTTTTTGGATTTCCTTCCCATTTAGGTCACTACAGAGAGTTAAGTAGAGTTCCTTGTGCTATACCATAGGTTTTCACTGGTGATCTATTTTATACATAGTATCAATAGTGTATACGTGTCAATCCCAGCCTCCCAGTTCACCCCACTCCCACTTCCCCCACTTGGTGTCCATACATTCATTCTCTACATCTGTGTCTCTATGTCTGTTTTGCAAATAAGTCCAACTATACCATTTTTCTTTATTATAAGATGACTAGTGTCCTTATATGTTAAAGGAAGCTTTGACTCAGACAAAGAAGGAAGATGGCCATGCACAGACAGAGGTGGAGGTTAGATTCATGCTGCCATAATCCCAGGAAGGCCTGTGGCTCCCAGGAGCTGAAAGAGGCTGGGAAACTTCCGGTCCAACACCTTGAGTTTAGACTTCTAGACTTCGGAACTGAAAGATAATATATTTCTGTGGTTTTACAACTAATTCTTCTTCTACTGCTATCTCTTGTTGATGAAAACTTATCAATAGTTCATTTGGGGAATAAATAGAAAATTTGCTCAAGCCAAATTTGAGGATTAAAACTCAAGAACAGCAAACCAGAAAGCTCCAAGAACTATGCCTCCTGTTAGAAGTCAAAGCACAGTTATATAAACTTTTTGAGACACAGGGCTGTACATTCAATGATGTATTATTGACAGTTTACATAATCCAGATCTAAGCACCACGTGACACCTTAAGGGATCAGGAAGGAATGCTATCTTTAGGGAGCTGTCTTGCTGATGCTAGAATGCTGCTCTTTATGGCTGAGCAGGTGTTTCTGCCAATGGGGGAGGTTCGGTTGATGCATAATGTAGATACTTGATGCACAGTAGAGGGAAGAGAGAAAAACAAAGGGCAGAGAAGAATTTTTTTCTGTTTAAATGTTTCTTGTTTTGCCATAAAATGTTAATTTTATTTCACACTCTTCAAAGTACTGCTATCTCACCACCCCCCTGAAACTTCTCCATCAAGACCACCAGTGACCTCCACAGTACTCAAGCCAGTTTGTTGTCCTTGTTCAGTCACTAAGTCTCGTCTGTCTCTGTGGCCCCTGGACTGCAGCATGCCAAGCTCCCCTGTCCTTCACTATCTCCAAGAGTTTGCTCAGATTCATGTCCACTGAGTCAATGATGCTATCCAACTGTCTCATTTTCTGCTGTCCCCTTCTAATCCTGCCCTCAATCTTTCCCAGCATCAGGGTCTTTCCCAATGAGTCAGCTCTTTGCATCAGGTGGCCAAAGTACTGGAGCTTCAGCATCAGTCCTTCCAGGGAATATTCTGGACTATTTCCTTTCAGATTAACTGGTTAGATCTCCTTGCAGTCCAAGGGACTTTCAAAAGTCTTCTCCAGCACCACAATTCGAAAGCATCAATCCTTTGGCATTATATCTTCCTTGCATGCCTATTGGAAAAACAGTAACTTTAACTTGGTCACTTCTTATTACTCATCTTTCTTAAGCAACTTTCACAGTCATAATGCATGCAATCAACAAGTTTCTCCTCCAAGGTATACTTTCTTCACAGAGTTTCCAGAATATCCAACAGTCTTAATTTTCCTTTTATGTCATTAGTTGCTTCTTGGTCTTTTGCTATTTCCTATTCTCCCCCTTGTTCTTCATGTGGAGGTAAGTGCTTCAGGACTTAAACTTGGGCTTTTCCTCCCCTCTGTTTGAAAGACTCCCTTTCTGAGCACATCCAGCATCTCTCATCATGCTGGTGACTCCCTGATAGAGACATCTATCCTCAACTTCTCTCCTGAACTCTGGATCCATTCAGTAACTGCTTCTATGGCTGTTTTGCTAGTGTCTGTTTGCAATACAGCAGCCAGGTTGATCCTTGTGTGTAAGTGGGAAGACCATGTCACTGGTCTGCACAGAGCTGTGCAGTGGTTTCCATTTGACTCAGAGCAAAAGCTGGAATCCTCACAATGGCCTGAAGATACTTCCTGAGCTCATCTGCCTGCATCCCCTCCATCCTCCATGAGCTCTGCACCTGCACACTGGCTTACTAGCTGTCTTTGAATAAATCCGCAATACTCTCTTCCAGTTCTTTCCTCGGGTATCTGCTTGCCTCTCCCCACGTACTCCTGGAACCGTCACTCAGATCTCACTCACTCAACAAAGTCTCCTCTGGCCGCCCTGCTGCATTTAGGAGCTGCCTCAGCAGCCATAGCCCCCAACCCTTGGTTTCCTACCTCAGGCTTCATTTTTGATATAGAGTATAATGTACTCCACAATTTCATCAGGTAATAGGTTCTATCCCCACCCCCACTATTTTTGTATACTAAAATGTAAGCTCTTTGGGACTTCCCTGGTGATCCAGTGGTTAAGACCCTTCACTTCCACTGCAAGGGGTATGGTTTTGATCCCTGGTCAGGGAACAAAGATCCCACATGCCAAGCAGCCAATAATAATAATGATAAAAATAAAATAAAAGCTCTTCAAGGACAGTATTTCTAGACTTGCCCTTGATATTATCTGCCTTATGCCAAGACCCTTCAGTTCAGTTCAGTTGCTCAGTCGTGTCCAGCTCTTTGCAATCCCATGGACTGCAGCATGCGAGCCCTCCCTGTCCATCACCAACTCCCAGAGTTTACCCAAACTCATGTCCATCAAGTCAGCGATGCCTTCGAGCCATCTCATCCTCCGTCATCCCCTTCTCCTCCTGCCCTCAATCTGTCCCAGCATCAGCGTCTTCTCAAATCAGTCAGTTCTTTGCATCTGGTGGCCAAAATACTGGAGTTTCAGCTTCAGCATCAGTCCTTCCAAAGAATATTCAGGACTGATTTCCTTCAGGATGGACTAGTTGGATCTCCTTGCAGTCCGAGGGACTCTCAAGAGTCTTCTCCAACACCACAGTTCAAAAGCATCAATTCTTCAGCGCTCAGCCTTCTTTATAGTCCAACTCTCACAGCCACACATGACTACTGGAAAACCCATAGTTTTGACTAGATGAAACTTTGTTGGAAAAGTAATGTCTCTGCTTTTTTTTTTAATTAATTAATTTATTTATTTTTAATTTTTTACTTTACAATTCTGTATTGGTTTTGGCATAGATTGACATGAATCCACCACAGGTGTACATGCGTTCCCAAACATGAATCCCCCTCCCACCCCCCTCCCCACAACATCTCTCTGGGTTGGAAAAGTAATGTCTCTGCTTTTTAATATGCTGTCTATGTTGGTCATAACTTTTCTTCCCAGTAGCAAGCATCTTTTAAATTTCATGGCCAAGATCCTGGCATACACTAAATGTACAGAATGAACTAAAATCAGTGATATCTACATTACTGGACAATAATTCTGATGTTGAGACTTTTGTTATTTTTGCTGTTGGCTTCAGATATGAGTAAAGAGTCGGATAGGAAATATTGGAATTTCCACAACACTTTATACTTACCAGTATTTCTATGTCACCTGGATGAAAATAATTATTAGAAAACGATTGTGGCAATTGTGGACTTTTTTCATAGATCATTCTTGTTTTATATTGTTCTCTGAATTCTCATGAAATGAATGAATTTTTCTCCCGTAGGTCATTGGTCAATCGTTAAATCAAAAATTAAAACATAGCTATTCTGTTTTGGGCACTGTATCTCGTGCAATGCATTGCATTGTCTAGCTCAAAACCAATTTACATCCACGCAGTGCTGATTGCTTCTACCAAATAAACTTCCAAAAATTTCATCTGAATAATTTGGGGGGGGAAATGGTAATAAATGTTCAGCCAATCTCACACTGAAACCTAATGGCTGTGCCCCCAACTGGTAAAGAAAAATTGTGTGAGGTGCTGAGTGTAATCTTATCTATTGATTGCCTTCATTCTGGAGTCAGTGAAGGGCAAAAAAAAGGAATGGTTAAATGAAAGCAATAAAATATTGTGATTTATTAATAGAAAGACTATGTCATATCCATCTGCACATCTACAAAATTGCTTATTTGTCCTTAATGTATTTTCAGACAATGTTTTCATTTTAGGAACCAAGATGATGACCAAGCCACTTTCCAGTCATGGTTGTCTCCTCTCTGAGGAAAAACAAAAACAAAAACAAAAACAACTTTCACTTATATATGATGGCTCATGGTAAATTACTTAAGATGTGTTCAGATAACTGGACATATCTCATGATTCCCTTCAATCTTTATTCTCAGGGGTTTTGATTTCTCAGGGAGAGTGATTCAGACAGAGACAGGCTTGGCAGCAAAAAAATAAAAAGAAAAAAAATCAGATTGCAGTTGACAGGTGCAGTATTGGGCATCCAAAAAGGCAATCAGGCAGGAATTTTTCCAGAGGGTTATAAAGTATGACATGTGAAGTTTGCTTTTTCCACATTTTCAAGGTAGAGACAGGAATATATTTATATATTCTCCTTAGCAAATTGGTTCATGGGAATTTGCCTGAATTTCAGTGAACCCTGGACTTAGAATTTCAGATTAGATAGAAGTTGTTTTTTTTTTTTTAATTCCTTTGCGATTGGGTTTTATTTTTTACTTAGCATAAGGCCCTTGGGCCTTTCCTGGTGGTTTAGAAGGTAAAGAATCTGCCTGCAATGCAGGAGACCTGGATTCAATCCCTGGGTCAGGAAAATTCCCTGGAGAAGGGAAGGACTATCCACTGCAGTATTCTTGCCTAGAGAATTTCATGGACAGAGGAGCCTGGTGGGCTATAGTCCATGGGGTTGTAAAGAGTCGGACACTACTATGTGCTGTGTAGATAACAATTTCTTTTTTTTCATAATGCTCTTAAGAGCCATCCTAGTTTTACATAGATAGATCGATCGATCAGTCCTTTTTATGGTCAGGTAATAGTCCATTGTATAAATGTATCAATGTATCAATGTATCAATATATCAAGGTTGTTTATCCAGTCATTCTCTGAAGTACATGTGAATTATACATTGGAAGTACATTCCCAATTTTTGGTTTTTGTTTTTTCACAGTACTATGTATTTTTAAGAAATTGTTATTGGAGTTTATCTGCTTTACAATGTTCTGTTAGTTTCAATTGCATAGCAAAGTGAATCAGCTATACATATACATATACATATACCCACTCTTTTTTGGATTTCCTTCCCATTTAAGTCACCACAGAGCATTGAGTAGATTTTCTTGTGCTAAAGTCGGTTCAGAGTCTGTATATGTTCAGAATACGATCAGCCCTCAGAGAAGACCCAAGTTAAGATGGCTCTAGACAGGGAAATAGCATCATGTTTCTATCAAAGGATTCATTCACATCAGGTTCTTTTTTAATTTATTTTTTAATTGAAGTTTAGTTGATTAGTTAATAGCCTCTGAATAATGTGTTCAGTTGACCCTTAGATTTATTCTGTGGAAAGAGTTGTGAATAAGAAAATATTTTCATGCCAGATTGCCTTTGGCAGAGTTTACTTGAACTCAGATACTACACTGATTATATTTAATGAATTAATACTATAACTGTAATACCAAAAAATACAGCAAGTTTTGCAAAAGTGGTAGGTCCTTAGACAGCACCTGTGCAACATGTTGATAAATTGGGGATTCAGTATATAATGTGATAGACATATATTATTGACAGTCTCAGGTTTGATGTTGTCCATGCTTGAGAGAAGTGTTGTCTAAATAATACACTTCTAAACTACATTATTGGACTGAGTTCCTCTATCACCCTATAATCAACCTTGTCACCATCATATGACCAACCAGAATACCATGTGTCCTGTGTCTCATGAAGCTCTGACAATTCACAATGAATTTGGCCCTGTAAATGTAAAAAACAGTGGCTCAGTGGTAAGAACCCACCTGCCAAGCAGGAGACTCAGGTCTGATCACTGGGTCGAGAAGATACCCTGGAGAAGGAAATGAAAACTCATTTTAGTATTCTTGCCTGGGAACTCCCTTTGACAGAGGAGCCTGGCAGGCTACAGTCTATGGGGTTGCAAAGAATAATACACAACTGAGCAACTGAGCATGAACAAAGGCAAAAACTAGAGAGATGCTTGAGATGATTACTGAAGCAGAAAATGTGTTCTTGGATTTTGCATCAGAAAGAAATAGAAAAAAAACCAACAACAATTCACTGTGCAACTAGATTAACAAGGCAGAATGTTTGTTCCAACTGATAAAATGCCTGGATTATATCACATTGTTAAAATGGTATGGTTACATTATTTTTAAATATGTACATAAAATATAAAGATGCCTAGAGCAGGCCTGGTGGCTCAGATGGTAAAGAATCTGCCTGTCAACCAGGAGACCCAGATCTGATCTCTGGGTTAGAAAATACTCTGGAGAAAGAAATGGCAACCCACTCCAATATTCTTGCCTGGAAAATCCCATGGACAGAGGAGCTTAGCAGGCTGCAGTCCATGGGGTCACAAAGAGTTGGACACAACTGAGTGACTAACACTTTGAGATTTTCAGTTCAGTTCAGTTCAGTCACTCAGTCATGTCTGACTCTTGCCCACCCATGGACGGCAGCATGCCAGGCCTCTCTGTCCATCACCAACTCCCAGAGCTTGCTCAAATCATGTCCATTGAGTCCGTGATGCCATCCAACCAACTCATCCTATGTCATCCCCTAATCCTCCTACCTTCAGTCTTTAAAAGCATTAGCATCTTTTCCAGTGAGTCGGCTCTTCACATTGGGTAGCCAAAGTATTATGCCGTCAGCTTCAGCATCAGTCCTTCCAATAAATACACAATGGAGTATTACTCAGCCATTAAAAAGAATACATTTGAATCAGTTCTAATGAGATGGATGAAACTGGAGCCGATTATACAGAGTGAAGTAAGCCAGAAAGAAAAACACCAATACAGTATACTAACACATATATATGGAATTTAAAAAGATGGCAATGATGACCCTGTATGCGAGACAGCAAAAGAGACACAGATGTGTAGAGTGGACTTTTGGACTCTGTGGGAGAGGGTGAGGGTGGGATGATTTGGGAGAATGGCATTGAAACATGTATACTATCATGTAAGAAACGAATTGCCAGTCTATGTCCAATGCAGGATACAGGATGCTTGGGGCTGGTGTACGGGGATGACCCAGAGAGATGTTATGGGGAGGGAGGTGGGAGAGGGGTTCATGTTTGGGAACACATGTACACCCGTGGTGGATTCATGTCAATGTATGGCAAAACCAATACAGTATTGTAAAGTAAAATAAAGTAAAAATAAAAATTAAAAAAATATATATATAATAATAATAAAAAAGAAAAACACCAATACAGTATACTAACACATATATATGGAATTTAGAAAGATGGTAATGATAACCCTGTGTGCGAGACAGCAAAAGAGGCACAGATATATAGAACAGTCTTTTGGACTCTGTGGGAGAGGGAGAGGGTGGGATGATTTGGGAGAATGGCATTGAAACATGTATAATATCATGTAAGAAATGAATTGCCAGTCTAGGTTCAATGCAGCATACAGGATGCTTGGGGCTGGTACAGTGGGATGACCCAGAGAGATGGTATAGGGAGGGAGGTGGGAGGGGGGTTCAGGATTGAGAACTCATGTATACCCGTGGTGGATTCATGTTGATGTATGGCAAAACCAATACAGAATTGTAAAGTAAAATTTAAAAATTAAATAAAATTTAAAAAATATGCAGGACTGATTTTCTTTAGGATTGACTGGTTTCGTCCTCTTGCTATCCACGGGATTCTCAAGAGCCTTCTCCAGCAGCACAGTTCCAAGGTATCAATTCTTCAGTGCTGTCTTTTTAATTTCTAACTCTTACATCTGTACATGACTACTAAGAGATAATTATTTCTAGTAAAGCTTTCTCTAAAGAGGTTCTTAGTGATTACATTTCTTATCTCTTTAGAAAAATGTCAGGAATTAGCTCAGTTTCCCCAGAATAAAACAGAAGCTCAACTTGTTAATCTGAGGACATTTTTAGCCAGGGACAGAATTATAAATTTAACTCAATATAACCCTGTTTTGGAGGAAAAGTATAATTTTGCTTCACAGCAAAATTTTTATATGCACTTGTGTCAAGTAGAAATTGTTGGTAATCACTCATTATTAGAGAACTGCAAATCAAAACCACAATGAGGTATCATCTCACACTAGTCAGAACGGTTGCCATCAACAAGTCTACAAACAATAAATGCTGGAGAGGGTGTGGGAAAAGGGAACCCTCTTACACTGTTGGTGGGAATGCAAACTGGTACAGCCACTATGGAGAAGAGTGTGGAGAGTCCGTAAAAAACTGGAAATAGAACTGCCATATGACCCAGAAATCCCACTGCTGGGCATAAACACCAAGGAAACAAAAACTGAAAGAGGCATATGTACCTAAATGTTCATTGCAGCACTGTTTACAATAGCTAGGACATGGAAGCAACCTATATGTCTATCAGCAGATGAATGGATAAGGACGTGGTGCTACATATACACAATGGAATATTACTCAGCTATATAAAAGAATGCATTTAAGTCAGTTCTAACAACGTGGGTGAACCTGGAGCCTATTATACAGAGTGAAGTAAGTCAGAAAGAGAAACACCAATACAGTATATTAATGCATATATATGGAATTTAGAAAGATGGTAACAATGATCCTATATGCAAGACAGCAAAAGAGACACAGATGTAAAGAACAGACTATTGGACTATGTGGGGGAAGATGAGGGTGGAATGACATAAGAGAATAGCATTGTAACATGTATGTTACCATATGTAAAGTAGATGACCAGTGCAAGTTCAATACATGAAGCAGGGCACTCAAAGCCAGTGCACTGGGACAACCCAGAGGGATGGGGTGGGGTGGGAGGTAGGAAGTGGATTCAGGATGTGGGGGGCGCATGTGTACCCATGGCTGATTCATGTCAGTCTGTGGTAGGGGCCACCACAGTGTTGTGAAATGACTGTCCTTCAATTAAAATAAATAAATAAAATTTTAAAAGGCGGGGTGTGGTTGGTGGGGTGGGAAAGAAATGGATTGTGAGTTTGGGATTAGCACAGGCAAATTATTATATATAAGATGGATAAACAACAAGGTCCTACTGTATAGCACAGGGAACTATATTCAATATCTTATAATAAACCATAATGGAAAAGAATATGAAAAATAATATGTATATATGTGTGTGTATTTATATATATATATATAACTGAATCACTTTGCTATACAGTAGAAATTAACATTGTAAATCAACTATACTTTAATAAAATAAATTTTAAAAATTGTGTTGGTGTATATGTGGTTTTCAGAGTTATGTTTTATTAATGAATTTATCTTTAAAATTAAGTGGTGTTATTTTTAAAAGGATCTGCATTTTTAATGTGAAAACAGTATAATTAGGAAAGACGTATTATGGAATTGATTCTATTGCATCAGTGGTTTTATTTATGAGGACAGACAGTTTTCCAAATGACTGTCCTAGTACCAATGACAATATTGTACAGTACCTGTTGTTGTTTAGTCACTAAGTCCTATCCAACTCTTTTTTGCAACCTCATAGGCTGCAGCCCACCAGACTCTCTCTGTCCATGGCATTTCCCAGACAAGTATACTGAAGTGGGTTGTCATTTATCTAGTATAATGTTTTTCAGATTATGAGTGAGAAACCAAAACTCAACCTTTTGATTCAGAATCAGTATTTTTTAAATATAATAATAGGATGGGGGAGAAAACACATACCAGAAGCATTGTTTCAGGAAACGTCTGTTTTCTACATTTGTACACATGTACGTTTGTGTGTGCTTTCTCAGTGTAACATATCTTTGATCAAGAAAGTGTTAGAGTACTGATGTATCCAGATTTATCATGGGAATGACAACTCCATTGCAAATTAGATTTAAATTAATTTATCAAATTTTAAGTACACAATATATGTGTAAAAATTTACCCTCCCCCCCAACCTTCTTATAACCATCCTCTTGCTATGAATCAATTGACATTCAAGTTAAGATATGTACTGCAAGAAGAGACCTGAAAAAAATCAGTGTGTGCTGGGTCATCATTGTTGAGTACAAGCATTCTCTTTCCTTTACACTTTTAAACTGTATACAGCTACAATTTACTTTCATGTCAGAATTGCTTCTGAAGTTTTTATGCAGTAAAAGTAGTGTTTCTGAGCACTAAAGGAGTGCTCACTGAAGCACTGCTCTAGACTGTCTATTTTGCAACAAGGGGATAATAACAGAAATTATCCATATCATAGAAGCATGGAAGATGATCCATGGAAGGTCCACTAAAGCTCTATCTTGTATTTATCATAGATTAAAATTATTTCCATTTTAAATTGACTTTATTTTTTAGGGTAGTGTGAGGTTTGAAGCAAAATTAATTGAAAGGAACATACATAGATTTCCCATATATCCCTACTCCCCCAGTGCACAGCCTCTTCCATTTCAGCATCTGCAGGCAGTGGTGCCTTTGTCACAGTTGATGAACCTATATGCACATGTTGTAATCACCCAGAGTCCAAATGTTAACTTAGGATTCATCTTGCTTTGTGTATTCTTTGGATTTGGACAAATGTATAGCTTCAGCAACATGTGAACTGGGACAAATGTATAGCTTCAGCAATACGTGAACCGTGAATTCCCTGATGTTCAAGCTGGTTTTAGAAAAGGCAGAGGAACCAGAGATCAAATTGCCAACATCCGCTGGATCATGGAAAAAGCAAGAGAGTTCCAGAAAAACATCTATTTCTGCTTTATTGACTATGCCAAAGCCTTTGACTGTGTGGATCACAATAAACTGTGGAAAATTCTGAAAGAGATGGGAATACCAGACCACCTGACCTGCCTCTTGAGAAATCTGTATGCAGGTCCGGAAGCAGCAGTTAGAACTGGACATGGAACAACAGACGGGTTCCAAATAGGAAAAGGAGTACGTCAAGGCTGTATATTGTCACCCTGCTTATTTAACTTCTATGCAGAGTACATCATGAGAAACGCTGGGCTGGAAGAAACACAAGCTGGAATCAAGATTGCCGGGAGAAATATCAATAACCTCAAATATGCAGATGACACCACCTTTATGGCAGAAAGTGGAGAGGAACTAAAAAGCCTCTTGATGAAAGTGAAAGAGGAGAGTGAAAAAGTTGGCTTAAAGCTCAACATTCAGAAAATGAAGATCATGGCATCTGGTCCCATCACTTCATGGGAAATAGATGGAGAAACAGTGGAAACAGTGTCAGACTTTATTTTGGGGGGCTCCAAAATCACTGCAGATGGTGATTGCAGCCATGAAATTAAAAGACACTTACTCCTTGGAAGGAAAGTTATGACCAACCTAGATAGTATATTCAAAAGCAGAGACATTACTTTGCCGACTAAGGTCCGTCTAGTCAAGGCTATGGTTTTTCCTGTGGTCATGTATGGATGTGAGAGTTGGACTGTGAAGAAGGCTGAGCGCCGAAGAATTGGTGCTTTTGAACAGTGGTGTTGGAGAAGACTCTTGAGAGTCCCTTGGACTGCAAGGAGATCCAACCAGTCCATTCTGAAGGAGATCAGCCCTGGGATTTCTTTGGAAGGAACGATGCTAAAGCTGAAGTTCCAGTACTTTGGCCACCTCATGCGAAGAGTTGACTCATTGGAAAAGACTCTGATGCTGGGAGGGATTGGGGGAGAGGAGAAGGGGACGACAGAGGATGAGATGGCTGGATGGTATCACTGACTCGATGGACATGAGTCTGGGTGAACTCCGGGAGTTGGTGATGAACAGGGAGGCCTGGTGTGCTGCAATTCATGGGGTCGCAAAGAGTTGGACACGACTGAGTGACTGAACTGAACTGAACTGATAGGGACATACAGACTTCCCCTGGTCAGCCAGCCAGTTCAGTTGCTCAGTCATGTCTGACTCTTTGCAACCCCATGGACTGTGGCATGCCAGGCTTCCCTGTCCATCACCAACTCCCAGAACTTGCTCAAACTTCAAACTCGTCCATCAAGTCAGTGATGCCATCTAAGCCTCTTATCCTCTGTCGTCCCCTTCTCCTCCTGCCTTCAGTCTTTCCCAGATCAGGGTCTTTCCCAATGAGTCAGCTCTTCACATCAGGTGGCCAAAGTATCAGAGTTTCAGCTTCAGCATCAGTCCTTCCAATGAATATTCAGGACTGATTTCCTTTTGGATGAACTGGTTGGATCTCCTCGCAGTCCAAGGGGCTCTCAAGAGTCTTCAACACCACAGTTCAAAAGCATCAATTCTTTGGCGCAGTGGTAAAGAATCTGCCTGCCAATGCAAGTGACATGGGTTTGATCACTAATCCTGGAGGAAGACACGGCAACCTGCTCCAGTATTCTCGCCTGGGAAATCCTGTAGACAGAGGAGCCTGGCAGGCTATATTCCATGGGGTTTTAAAAGGGTCAAATACAACTTAGTAAGACTAAACAGCAACATAGTGACATATAATCATTATGGCATAATTTTACCACCCTAAAAATTCTGTGTTCTGCTAATTCATACCCTCCCACTTCATACCCTCATACCAGCCCCTGGCCACCACTGGTCTTTTTACTGCCTACATAGTTTCACCTCTTCAAGAATGTCATATAGTTCTAATCATATAGTATATAACCTATTAATATTGGCTACTTTCATTGAGTAATATGCACTGAAGCTTCCTCTGTGTCGCTTCATGGCTTGACAGAAGTGCTGTGTAATAGTCCTTTTCTGGGTGTATTACACTATCTACCTATTGAAGGACATCTTGGTTGCTTTCAAGTTTTGACAATTAGGAATAAAGCTTCCATAGACATCTTTGTGCAGCATGGGCATAAGTTTTCAGCTCCTTTGGGTAAATACCAAAGAGAAGTAGGATTACTGGTTTTTATGGTAAGAGTATGTTTAATTATTTAAGAAACTACCAAACTGTCTTCCTAGTAGCTGTAGCATTAGCGTTTCCACCTGCACCGTATGATAATTCTGGTTGTTCCACATACTCACAAGCATTTGGTGGTATCAGTATTCTGAAATTTGGTTAGTATTCTGAATTTGATTCTGATAGTATGTAATGGTATCCCATTGTTTTCTAAATTTGCATTTCTCTGATGATATATGATATGGAGCTTCTTTTCCTATTCTTATTTCCCATCTCTATCTTCTTTGCTGAAGTGTCAGTTCATGTCTTTACATCATTTTTTAAATTGGGTTGTTTATTTTCTCACTCTCAACTTGTAATCATTCTTCATATACTTTAGATAATAGTCTTTTATAACATGTCTTTGCAAATATTGTCTCCAACCTATGTCTTGTCTTCTCATTCTCTTGATATTGTCATTAAAATAGAAGAGATTTTACTTTTAATGACATCTGCTGCTGCTCCTGCTAATTTGCTTCAGTCCTGTCCAGCTCTTTGCAACCCCATGGGCTGCAGCCTACCAGGCTCCTCCATCCATGGGATTTTTCCAGGAAGAGTACTGGAGTGGGGTGCCATTGCCTTCTCCGTTAATGACATCTAGCTTATCAATTATTTCTCTACAGGATCATGCCTTTGGTCTTGTGTCTAATAAGTTGTTAACACACACAAGATCATCTAGGTTTTCTGTGATATTATAATCTATGAGTTTTTTAGTTTTACTTTTTACATCTAGGTCTATGATGCATTTTGAGTTAATTTTCGTAAGGAAGCAAGGTATCTGTCTGGATTCATTTCTTCTGTGTGTGGTCATCTAGTTGTTCCAGCACCGTTTGTTGAAAAGACTGTCTTTGTCCACTGCATTATTTTTGCTTCTTCATCAAGATTAGTTGACTACATTTATGGGACTCTATTTGGGAGCTTTCTATTCTATTGACCTATTTGTCAATTCTTTCACCAATACTATACTGATTTGATTACTATAGCTTTATGGTAAGCCTTGAAGTCAGATTGTGTCAGTTCTACAACTTTATTCTTCTTTAATACTGAGTTAGCTACCTTGGGACTTTTGCCTTTCTAGGTAAACTTTAAAATCATTTTGTTGATATCAACAAAATAATTAGCTGGAATTTTTACTGATACTTAAGTAACACTTGGACACTTCCTGTCTATGAACACGGAATGTCTCATTTAGCTCATCTTTGATTTCATTCATCAATTTCATAGCTTATCTCATGTAGATTTCTGCATTTTATTAAATTTATACCTAAATGTTTTGGATGATGCTAATATAACAAGTATTGTGTTTTTAAGTTCAAATTCCATGCATTCATTTCAGGTACATAGGAAAATTATTGACTTTTATATATTAACGTATTCTGCAACCTTCCTGTAATTGCTTATCAGTTCCTGGGGTTCTTTTGTTAATTCTTTCATATTTTCTATGTGGACAATTGTCACTTCATTTGTGAACAAAACCATGATTCTTTTCCTTCCCAATATTTCCTCTTTTTTTAGTCTTATTGCATTATCTAGAACTTCCAGTAGGATATTGAAAAGGAGTGGTGCAAGGGGACATCTTTCCCTTTTATGTGATCTTGGAAAGATTTTAGTTTCACACAGTTAAGTACTATATTAGCTGTAGGTTTATTGCAAATATTCTTTATCAAATTGAAGAAGTTCCCCCTCGAGTCCTAGTGTACTAAGAGTTTTTATCATAAATGGGTTTTGGATTTTGTCTTGTACTTTTTTCTGCAGCTATTCATATGATCATGTGATTTTTCTATTTTAGTCTGTTCATGTGATGGATTACATTAATTTATTTTCAAATGTTGAAACTAAAGTCTTGCATACCTGGAACAAATCCCACATGGTCATAGGGTATAATTCTTTTTATACATTGTTTTTTATTTGATTTGCTAATATTTTGTTGAAGATTCTTCATTGATATACATGAGAGATATATTGATCTCTAGTTTTCTTGTAAGATCTTTATCTAGTTTTGATATTCTGGAAATATAAGGAATTATCACAGCTGTTTCTAGCCTCTGAGATTATGGAGAATTGTTAAAATTTCTCCCTTAAATGTTTGATAGATAGAATTCATAGTGAACCCATATGGACCTGGTACATTCTGTTTTGGAAGGGCATTATTTATTCAATTTACTTAATGAAGATAAGTCTATTGTCTATTTTTTCTTCTTTATGTTTGGAAAATTATGACTTTCAAGGAAATGGTCCTTTCATCTACATTAACAAATGTGTGAGAATACAGTTCTTATATTATCCCTTTATTATGCATAGGATCTATGAAAAATGTCCCTTCTTTCATTTCTAATATTAGTAATTTGTCTTTTTTTCTACTCTAATGATTGTTTCTTTTCTTCTGCTTACTCTGTATTTAATTTGCTCTTATTTTTCCAATTTCCTAAGGTGAACACATAAATGATTGATTTTTAATTATTTTTTTTCTTTTCTGATACATGCTTTCAATGCTGTAAATGTCCCAACAAGCACTGCTTTTGCTGCATCCCACAAATTTTCATAAGTTACATTTTTATTTTGAGTTAGTTCAAAATATCTTTTAATTTCTCTTGGGATTTCTTTTGGACTGGTGTGTTATTTAGAAGCATGTTGCCTAATCTTTTTCATTTGGGGATTTCTCAGGTATCTTTCTGGAGAAGGCAATGGCAACCCACTCCAGTACTCTTGCTTGGAAAATCCCATGGACGGAGGAGCCTGGTAGGCTGCAGTCCATGGGGTCGCTAAGAGTTGGGCACAACTGAGCGACTTCACTTTCACTTTTCACTTTCATGCATTGGAGAAGGAAATGGCAACCCACTCCAGTATTCTTGCCTGGGGAATCCCAGGGACAGAGGAGCCTGGTGGGCTGCTGTCTATGGGGTTGCACAAAGTTGGACACGACTGAAGCAACTTAGCAGCAGCAGCAGCAGCAGCAGCAGCAGGTATCTTTCTGTTAATGACTTTGTAGTTTCATTCCACTATGGTCTGACAGGAGACATTAAATAATCTCTATTGTTTTAAACCTGTTAAAGTGTGTATTATAACCCAGAATATGTTCTATCTTAGTGAATGTTCTATCTTAGTGTGTGTTCTGCTGTGGTTGGATGAAGCAGTCTACAGATGGCAATCATACCCAGTTGACTGATGGTGCTGTTGAGTTAGCTATGTCCTTACTGAAATTCTGCTGCTGGAATTTCTGTTTTCTGATGGAGGGGTGCTGACATCTTCAATGACACCAGTGGGATCATATTTCTTGCTGAAGTTCTTTTACATTTGCCTCAAACAGACACTTTTTAGGCACAGAGGCAGTTGAGATTTTGATATCATCTTGGATACTTGACCCCTTTATCATTACAGAAAGCTCTTTTCTTCTCTGATAACCTTACCTAGTTTGAAGTCTGCTCTTTCTGAAATTAATACAGCTCTTGCTGCTTTTATAGCAAGTGTTAGTATAGTGCCATTTTCTCCATCCATTTATTTTTTACCTATGTGTGTCTTTACATTTAAAGTGTGTTTCTTTTTTAGTCCACATATAATTGTTTTTTTTTCTTGATTCACTCTGACAATCTCTGTCTTCTAATTGAAGCATTTAGATCATTGACATTCAGAGTAATTACCAATATAGTTGAGTAAATATTTAGCGTATTTATTACTCTCTTCTATTTATTGACCTTGCTCTTTTTCCCTGTTTTTGTCTTCTGCTCTTTTGGACTTTTGTTATTTTAATTAAGCATTTTATACGAATCCATGTTCACTGCTGTCCTAACACTTTAATCTTTTTTTTTTTTTTTTTGTAACTTTTGTTCGTGTTTGCCCTAGAGTTCCCAATATTCATTTACAGTTAAATGAAGTTCAATTTCCAATAACACTATACTACTTCAGGGGTTGTGTGAGTACCTTATAAAAAGAAAATAATCTTAATTCCTCCTTATTGTCCTTTGTATCACTGACGTCATTCATTTCACTTATATATATAAGCATATGTATATATATATGTATACATACACACAAGTACTTTTATATAATACATAAGCATACACAATCAAATATATGACACTGTTATTACTGTAAATAGTTATCTGTTAAATCAATTAATAAGAAAATGTAAAAGGTTTTATTTTAGCTTCACTTATTCCCCCTTCGTTTCTTTATGTAGATCCAAACTTCTATATTACATTCTCTGCAGAATCCTCTAAAGCATTTTTCTCTGTATGTATCTTTTATTGAGGTAACACTGATTTATAACGTCCGTTTCATGTGTCCATCACACACTGACTTCTGTAAACTCTGCAGTGTGTACACCATCAGGAGTTTACTTTCCACCCATCATCATACAGTTGACCACTTTTACTACTATGCTCTTCCGCAGCTCTCCCCTTCTGGTAACCACTACTCTGTTCTCTGTGTTATGTGGTGTTATCTGTTTTCTTTTTGGTTTGGTTTGGGATGTTCATTTGTTTTGTTATTTTTTTAATAGTTCACATATGAGTGAAATCTTTTTTTTTTTTCTATTTAACTTATTTCATTTACTATCACACCCTCAAGGTCCACCCATGTTTTCAAAGATGGCAGGATTTCATCTATTTTCATGAGTGACTAATAATCTGTATGTGTGTGCCTGCCTGATGCATGTGTATAACTAAGTCACTTAATTATTCCTCCTTCATTCTTTCTACCACTGCTGTGATGAACATACCGGTTCATATATCTTTTTGAATTAGTGTTTTTGTGTTCTTTTGATAATTACCCAAAAGTGGAATAGCTGGATCATATGGTAGTTCTAGTCTTAAATTTTGTGTACCATAATGTGCACCAATTTACATTTCCACCAACAGAGAAGACTATTCCCTGTTTTCCACATTTCTCATTTCTTGATATATACATATTATATATATATATACACACATACATGTACTATGTTTACATATACATAAACTATATATAGTTTCTTTCATGTGGCTGTTGAGGTTTCCCAGAATCATTTATTGAAGAGACCAGCCTTTCTCCATTGCATGTTCTTTGCTCCTTTGTCATAAATTAATAGCCCCTGTGTGAGGGTTTCTTTCTAGGCTCTCAATTCTTTTCCAATTATCTGTGTCTTTTTCTGCCAATACCATGCTGCTTTACTAAAACTCTGTAGTATAATTAGAATACTTTGAATATGGGAGTTTGATAATGCCAGTTTTGTTCTTTTTTCTCAGGATGGCTTGGGATAATTGGGGTATTTTGTGCAGAGGTTAAAGCATCTGCCTGCAATGTGGGAGACCTGGGTTCGATCCCTGGATTGGGAAGATCCCCTGGAGAAGGAAATGGCAATCCACTCCAGTATTCTTGCCTGGAGAATCCCATGGATGGAGGAGCTTGGTGGGCGACAGTCCACAGGTCGCAAAGAGTCGGACACGACTGAGTGACTTCACTTTCACTTTCTTTCATGGTTCTATATTAGTTTAAGGAAGCTTTTGTTCTATTTCTGTGAAAAAATGCCATTGGTATTTTGATAGGAATTGCATTGAATCTGTAACTTGTTTTAGATAATATAGAATTTTAACAATATTAATTCTTCTAATCCAGTAACATGAACTATCTTTCCATTTCTTTATTTTATCTTCAGTTTCTTTCAATAATGTCATGCTTTTTTTGGTGATCTTTTCTTTTACTTCCTTGGCTATGTTTATTCTTAGGGTTTTTGTTTTTGTTTTTGTTTTCCAATTGTAAAAAGGACTTTTTAAAAATTTCTCTTACTAGTTCATTGTTAGTGTATAGAAATGCAACCAGGTTTTATGTATTGATTGTGTTCTGCAACTTTATTGTATTTATTTATTCAAATTATTTAGTTTATTACTTTTAAAGGGTTTTTTGGTGAAGTCTTTAGGGTTTTCTATATAGAAAATCATGTTATCTGCAAAAGTGACAGTTTTGCTTCCCTTCTAATGTGGATGTCTTTATACTTTATATTTCTTTCTTATCTGATTGCTGTAACTAGGCATTCCAATACTATGCTGAACAGAAGTGGCAAGAGTTGGCGTCTTTATCTCGTCCCTGTCTTAGAGGATAGCTTTCAGTTTTCACCACTGAGTGTGATACTATCTGTGGATTTATCATGTGTGGCCTTTACTATGTTGAGGTACATTCCTTCTATATCCATTTTATTGTGTTTTTATCATAAATGGGGTTGAATCTTGTCAAATGATTTCTCTGCCGATATTGAGATGATGTTATGACTTTATCTTTCATTTTCTTCATATTATGTATCATGTTGATTTATTTGCAGATATTGAATATCTATCTTGAATTCCTGGAATAAACCCCACTTGATCTTGGTATATGATTTTTTAAATGTGTAGTTATATTTAGTTTGCTATTAATAATATTTTAGCAAGGATTCTGGCATCTATGTCCATAAGGATACTGTCCAGTAAGTGTGTGTGTGTGTTGTCCCAGTCTGGTTTTGATATCAGAGTAACATTGGCCTCATAGAATGAGTGAGGAAGTGTTTCCCCCTCCTCTTCAAGACTGTGTAAAGGATGTTTTACGTGCCTTTGAATGTCTGGTAGAATTCACCCATGAAGCCATGTGGTCTTAGAGTTTTATTTGGTGGGAGGGTTTTGTTTACTGGTTCAATTTCCTTTATTGTGATCAGTCTATTCAGATTCTCTATTCATAATTCAGTCTTTTTGTTGTTGTTTAGTCACTAAGTCATGTTGACTCTTTGCAACCCCATGGACTGCAGCACACCAGGCTCCTCTGTCCTTCACTATCTGTATAATCCAGTCTTGGAATGTTTTATGATTGTAAGAATTTATGCATTTCTTCTAGGTTATATATCCTGTTGACATATAGCTATCCATAGTATTCTCTTATAACCTTCTTTGTGTTTCTGTGATTGGTTGTAATTTCTTCTCTTTCATTTCTGATTTATTTATCTAAGCACTCATTTTTTTTTTCTTGGTGAATCGACTAATGTCTTACCAGTTTTATCTTTCCAAAGAACCAGTTCTTAGTTTGATTTTTCCTGTTGTCTTTAAGTCTCTATTTCATTTATTTACATACGTTTTAATTATTTCCCTCCTTCTACTGGCCTTCATGCATTGGAGAAGGAAATAGCAACCCACTCCAGTGTTCTTGACTGGAGAATCCCAGGGACAGAGAGGCCTGGTGGGCTGCTGTCTATGGGATCGCACCGAGTCGGACACAACTGAAGCGACTTAGCAGCAGCAGCAGCACTGGCTTTAGACTTTATTTGTTCTTTTCCTAGATCTTTTTGGTGCAGGGTTAAGTGGGTCATTTGACTTTTTCTTGTTCTTGAGGTGAGCCTGTGTTTCTGCGAACTTCCCTGTAGTACTGCTTTTGCTGCATTCCACAGATCTCAGTGTGTTTCCTTTTCATCTGTCTTAAGGTATTTTTTCACCACCCAGTAGTTTTTCAATAGCATGTTTGTTTAGTCACCATCTCTCTGTGATTTTCCCAGCTTTTAACTTGTAGTTTTTCCAGTTTCACATCATCGTGATTGTAAAAGATACCTGATATGATTCCAGTCTTTTAAAATTTAACTGAGACTTATTTTGTGTCCCAGCATATGGTCTGTCCTTGAGAAAGTTTCATGTGCACTTGAGAAGAATCTGTATTCTGCTTCATCTGGATGGAATATTCTGTATAAATCTATTCTGTCCATCTTGTCTAATGTTTCATTTAAGTACACTGTTTCCTCATTGACTTTCTGTCTAGAAGATCTATCCATTGACATACAGACATGAGTAGAGTATTAACATTCACTACTATTAAGGTGTTGTTATCAAATTTCTCCCTTTAGGACTGCTAATAATTACTTTCTATATTTTGGTTCTCCTCTGTTAGGTGCTATATATTAATAACTGCTATGTCTTCTTGATGAATTAACCCCTTTAACACTATATACGGTCAATCTTTCTCTTTTGTTACCTTTTTTAGCTTGAAGTCTACCTTGTCTGATGAGTATGTTTATATCCACTTTCTTCTGACTGCTATTTGGTTAGAGAATCATCCTCTATGCCTTCACTTTGAGCCCATGTTTTTCTTTAGAGCTATAATGAGTCTCCTGTAGGCAACATATAGTTAGGTTTGTTTTTTAATCCATCCAGCTATTCTATCTTTTGGTTTATTCATTCTGTTTGCATTTAGGGTGATCACTAATAAATGAGGCTCTTATACTGTCTTTTTATCTTTTGTTTTCTGGTTGCTGTATATGTCTATTTTCATTTCCTTGTGTTTTTATCTACCATTTTAGTTTGGGGTTTTATGATTTTTTTTCAGTCTCCTCTTTATGTTTTCGGTCTATGCTCTAGATCTGTGGTTACCATGAGGTTTGTATAAAATGTCTCATAAATAAGATGCTAATGCTAACAGTAGTAAGAGGACCATTTTATCTTCATTTACCTATATGGATTCTGTTTTTTTCTCTTCCCCTTTTGATTTTTGTTTTCTCAAATTATCCCTTTTGTTTTCTCAAGTTATTCCTTACTAAATTGAAGTAGCTATAGTTATTTTTACTGCTTTAATTCCTTTAACCTTTAGTCTATAGTTGTTTAACAATTTATTCTGATACAGAGTTGCATTGTTCTGATTCAATATGCCCATTTATCACCTTGCCCAGAGTTTTGTGTACTTAGGTCTTTTCATTTCAGGTGGAAGACATCATTTTAACATTTCTTATAAGACAGGCCTAGAGTTGATTGGCCTAGAAACTTGCTCAGTTTCTCTTTGTCTGAGAAAGCCTTTATTTATCCTTCAGGTGTGAATGAGAACTTTTCTGTATAAAGTATTCTTGCTTGATAGTTGTTATCTTTCACTATTTTGATCATGTCATTCCACCATCTCCTGGCTTTAGTTTCTGCAGAACAATCTCCCGAGAGTCTAATGAGGGTAACTTTATGGGTTACCACCCGTTTTTTCCTGGCTGCCTTTGATAGTTTTAATATACAGTGTCTTAGAGAACATCTTTTTGCATTTGTCTTGGAGCACATCTTTTTGTATTACATCTTTTTGTAATGAAGTATTGAGCAAATTCTGGGAGATAGTGGAGGACAGGGAAGCTTTGCATGCTGCAGCCCATGGGGTCACAAAGAGTCAAACACAACTTAGTGACTGAACAACACCACATTTAGTATTCTTTAGCTTCATGGACTTGAATATCTAGTTCCTTCCTCATGTTTGGGAATTTCTTAACAGGAAGTTTCAATAAACTTCCTGTTCCCTTCTCTGTTCCTTCTCTGATATTCCCATTACCTTAACATTGCCCTTCCTAAAAGAACCCAATAGCTGATAGAATTTCCTCATTTTAACATATCATTTCTAGATTTCCATCTTCAGGCTCACTGATTCTCTCTTCCACATGGTCTGCTGTGTCCAGTGCTTTCCCTATTGTGGTCCTCATCTCATTTATTGAGTTTTCAGCTCCAGAATTAGTTTATTTTTCAGATTTCCAGTCTCCTTGGTAGAATATTTCTTCTCTTATTTTTAGTTCTGAACTCACTGAACTTCCTTCCTGTGTTTCTGCACAGGTCATGAGTTTCTTCATCACAGCTATCTTGAATTCTCTATCAGTTCGATTGATTGCAGTACTCTGTGACTGTAAGTTTGGTTTATGGAGAACGGTCATTTTGTTCATCTGTGTTACCATGTTTTCTAAGTAGTATTTGATGAGTTATTCCTTTGCCAGAACATGTGAAGTAGCAAATAGCTTTCCTGTTTAGGTGAAGCTTTTTTTACCTACTCAATTTTAATGATTCAATAGGTTAGTAATTAGAGGTGATTCTTTTTTGTTTTCCTTTGTGGGGGACCACTATGGAACAAGCTTTTGTTTGCACTTATGTGGGTAGCATGCATGCTAAGTTGCTTCAGTCATGTCTGATTCTTTGTGACTTATGGACGGTAGCCTGCCAAGCTCCTCTGTCCATGGGATTCTCCAGGCAAGAATATTGGAGTGGGTTGCCATGCCCTCCTCCAAGGGAATCTTCCCAACCCAGGGACTGAACCCATGCTCTTATGTCCCCTGCATTGGCAGATGGGTTCTTTATCACTGATGCCACCTGGGAAGCCCCAAAGTGTTAGTTGCTCAGTTGTGTCCGACTCTTTGCAGCTGATGGACTATGGCCTGCCAGACTCCTTTGTCGATGTGATTCTCCAGGCAGAAATACTGGAGTGGGTTGCCATGCCCTCCTCCAGGGGATCATCCAGACTCAGGAATCAAACCGAGGTCTCCTTCATTGCAGCCAGATTCCTTAACTTTACCATTTGAGCAACCAGGAAATCTACTATGTTAGTTGCCTGTGGTTATATTCAAGTCTGTACTTGCTACCCTCTACCATCTCTGTGAGAGATGGTGCCCTGTGCCCTTGTTTCCATCGCCTGTGCCTCTTGGGGTAGCTGGTGCCCTGCTCTTGCTGGCATTGCCACCTGGGGCACCTGGATTGTGGGCAGTTCTGCTGCGTCTGGGGTCTCCTGGTTCTCAGTCTCCACAGCAGCTGGTGGAGGAGGAGGTTGAAGAGGGGCCAGGATCCCAGGTGCCTGTGCCATATCTGGGATCATCATATTTGTAGTCACTGCCATTGAGGGCAGGAAGCTAGAGTTGTGGGCACCTCTGTAGCTAGAGGGCTTCCCTGTGACTCAGATGGTAAAGAATCTGCCTGCAATGCAGGAGACCCGGTTCAATCCCTGGGTCAAGAAAGTCCCCTGGAGAAGGGAATAGCAACCCACTCCAGTGTTCTTGCCTGGGAAGTCCCATGGAGAGAGGAGCCTGGCAGGCTGGGGCCACAGGATCTGCAGCCGCCACTAGTGGCTGTGGTCACCGTGGCAGCCAGGGGACCTGAGCCTTGTGGGCAGAGTCCCCTGATGCTCCTGGGTTCTCTGGGGCTGTGGCTCAGCAGCTCTGGCATCACAGGCCATGCCCCCACTCTTCCCCCAGCTCTGACTCCTCTAGGGGGTCCGGTCCCCGCACATTCACACCTACAGATGTGTGCAGTCTCTGGTGTCCAGGCGCATTGCACAGAGGCACCTCTGTCAAGCTGTGGCTGTTTTGTTGGTTGTAGATGGATGGAAGAGGACAGACCAAGGGAGCTCATTCCACCAAGGTGCTCACACTGGGGGCTTCCCAGCTGGCTCAGTGGTTGAGAACCCACCTGCAGTGCAGGAGACCTGGGTTTAATCCTTGAGTTGGGAAGACCCCCTGGAACACGCAATGGCAACCCACTCCCGTATCCTTGTCTGGAGAATCCCATGGACAGAGGAGCCTGGCGGGCCCCAGTCCCTGGGGTCCACAAAGAGTCAGACACAACTGAGTGTTTAACACTTTCACTTTCTTTAATCTCCTTTTGACATCTCACAAGGCAGGTCTACTGGCAACCCATTTCCTCAATTTTTAAGAAACTTAACTATTTCTTCTTCATTTTTAAAGGGTAATTTTACAGATTTCTGGTTTGGTGAGTTTTTTCCTCACAACAAATTAAATATCCCATTGTATTCTCTTTTTCTTGTTTATTTTCTAGTGAAAGTGTTAGTCATTCAGTCATGTCCGACTTTTCGTGATCCCATAAACTGTAGCCTGCCAGATTCCTCTGAACATGGGATTCTCCAGGCAAGAAAACTGGAGTGGGTTGCCATTCCCTTCTCCAGGGTATCTTCCCGACCCAGGGATCAAACCCTGGTCTCCCGCATTGCAGGCAGATTCTTTACCATGGAGCCATCAGGAAAGACCATTAAGTTTCTAAGGAGGAGTCAGATGTAAGTTTTACCTTTGACTCTAAGTAATGTATTTTTCTCCCTCTGGCTTCTTTCATAATATTCTGTCTTTGGTTTTCTGTACTTTGAAAATTAAATGCCTAGGTAAATGTTGTTGGCCTTTATATGCTTGGTATTCTCTGTGCCTCCTGGATCTGTGGTTTGGTGTCTTACTCAAGAGACAAAGAGACACAGGTTTGATCCCTGGATTTGCAAGATCCACCATAGAAGTTAATGGCAATCCCCTCCAATATTCTTGCCTGGGAAATTCCATGGACACAGGAGCCTGGCAAGCTACAGTGGATGGAGTCTCAAAGAGTTGGACAAAATTGAGCCACACACACCCACTATTAATTGGGGTAAACTTTTCAGTCTTTCTTGCTTCAAAGATTTCTTCTGTTCCTTTTTATGTTTCTATTTCTTCTATTCCCATTATGAACATATTATACCTTTTATAGTTGTCTCATAGTTGGATATTGTTTTCTTTCAAGCTTTTGTTCTCTTAGCTTTTCAGTTTTGTAAGGCTCTATTGATATATCCTGAAGTTCAGAGATTCTTTCCTCAACTATGTCTAGTCTCCTTACAAGCCCATCAAAAGCATTCTTCATTTCTGCTAAAGTGTTTTAATTCTTAGCATTTCTTTTTTATTCTTTCTTAGCATTCCATTCTCTTTGCTCACATGGCCCATCTGTTTTTGCACATGGTCTACTTTATCCATTAGAGCCCTTTGCAAATTAATCATAGTTGTTCTGGAAACCAGAAATTCTGTTTCAATTTTTAAACAATTGTTTCATGGCAAGTGTTAAGTACCAGGAAGCATCCTAGCTGCTCAGAGTAAGTGATAAGGATATGTTGTATACTCTGGAGATTTTAGTAGAGGAGATTGAATACCTCAATTTTTTTCTGTCTTTTCACTTTGATTTATAGGGAATAAAGACAAAGATCCTAGCAGCAAGGGAAAGTACGGCTTATATGTAGATTCACTTTGTTACATTTGTGCAGACTTAGTGTACGAGGAAATGATTTATATAAGAAGGGGGAAAAAGGAAGCCAGGATGAAGGAGTGTGAATGAGCAGGAAGAACTGCCAGAGTCTCTGGTTGGCCCTCAGTTAATTTGTTAAGCTTCTTAGATTGTTGAGAAACAACTGGGTAAGATATGCTCAGATATAAATATGAAATGGGAAAGTTACACTGGTATCACTCAATATCGAATTTCCATGTTTTTAAAACCTCTTCCAATTATGCTATCTAGAGAAGAACGCTAGGACAAAGCATAAAAATGTTCACAATGCCAGTCTTGCTGACATGTCATTCTACAAGAGACTGTTAGATGGCCTCTTGTCTCAGCCCAGATCACTGCTGTGATGACATGGTAGACAAGCCCTCATCACTTTTTCTGTCTGCTAGACTGATTTTGTATTCAAAATAGCTGATGTATCCTCCCCATATTTCCTCTGTCATGCACAATTTTTCCTTTAATAGTAGCCTTCTGCTTTCTTCCTGAGGACCTGCTGAGATGCACTTGTGCATAACAAAAAGATGCCCCAAGTTTTCCTCTAAAAATCATTTGCAGAACATTTAGCAAAACAGACCAAACTTTCTTGCAGTACATTCAAGATGCTTGTGGATAAACAGACTACTCCCACCAGAGTAGAAAAGACTTGTTTCAAGCTGTCTAAAGCTGTATGTTCCAATGTCAATTTTTCTGAACCTGGCAAGCTGTGTAAATTACTTATATCTACAAATAAGTAAGATAAATTTAACATATATATAATTTCTAATTTAATGCAAGGCTGGCACCTGTATTGATGATCAGACCAAGTCCAGTTGTATACTTGAGAAGCTGAGTCTGGAGTGAGTATATATTTTTCAAATAAAGGTTCAGGAATAAATAGGTATAATGAAAGTGAAAAGTTAAAGTGTTAGTGGCTCAGTCTTGTCTGACTCTTTGTGATCGCATGGACTGTAGCCTGCCAGGTTCCTCTGACGACAGAATTCTCCAGGCAAGAATGCTGCAGGAGTTTGCCATCCCCTTCTCCATGGGATCTTTCTGACCCAAGGACTGAACCCAGATTTCCTGCATTGCAGGCAGATTCTTTTCCTGAATTATTCTATCTGGTAGTTTGGATGGAATAGTAGCAGATGGAATAAAAAAGAAAAGAAAGAAAGCAAAGTCGCTCAATTGTGTCTGACTCTTTGTGACCCCCATGGACTGTAGCCTACCAGGCTCCTCTCTCCATGGGATTTTCCAGGCAAGGGTACTGGAGTGGGTTGCCATTTCCTTCTCCAGAGGATCTTCCCAACCCAGGGATTGAACCTGGCTCTCCCACATTGCAGGCAGACGCTTTACCATATGAGCCACCAGGAAAGCTTCAGAAATAAAACTTGAGAATAAATACCAAAGAACATTGTAGAAGGTAAAACATTAGGGAATGCCTCTTTATGCTTTTTAAATTACTTTTTATTGGAGGGTAATTGCTTTACAGTGTTGTTAGTTTCTATTATACAGCAAAATGAATCAGCTCTACGTATACATATATCCCTTCCTTTTTGGAGTTCCTTCCCACTCAGGTCTCCACAGAGCATTCGGTAGAGTTCCCTGTGCTATACGGTAGGTTCACTGACTAGTTATCTATTCAGTACATAGTATCAATAGTGTATATAAGTCAATCCCACTCTTCCAATTCACCTCCACCTTGGTATCCAAATATTTGTTCTCTAGGCAGATGACCCACTTTTCGATAGCTCATTTCCTGATACATAAGAGGTCACTTTAGTATTAGACATATATTAGATAATTGAAGCAAAGAATCATATGCGAAAAATACAATAACTATCTGTAAGGCAATAGTTACCTGGAAGAGGTTCATGTCTCAGCCCTACATAGTTGGACCATCCTCATCCCAGAGTTCAGCAGAATTAAGTACTACTATAGAATCATTAGAAGAATGCAATAGAGAACAGACAGAGAAAGGCTGCCAAGTGGCATCATCTTTGCCTGCTTAGTCCCAAATGCTAATCTTTATTTACTTTTTTGAATAATGATACAAAATATTACTGTGTCCTCAAGGTTATCATGAAAATGTACACTTGGAACCTCAGACCATAGAGGGAGCCCCAGAATGAAAGAACGCAAGAGTCTAGGGCTGTCCTCAATAGACCTTCACACCAGCACATCACAGGAATAGTCACACTCATTTGCCCTTGTCCCAGACTTAGAAGAGATAAGATTCATTATAACAAAGACTACTCCGTGTTCTAATTATGCTAAAGCAAAATGAGTCTTTCCAAAACTTATTTTGCCTGTGCGTTTTGTGATCAGGGATTCTGACAGGTCAGGATGGATGGTTTTTGTCTGTTACATGATGGCTGGGGACTTGCTTGGGAAGTTGGTGGTGGGAGGTGACTAGATGTCTGGGGACTGAATGCCTTTGACGGCATCTTCAAACATCTTCAAAGGCATCTTCAAATGCCTTTGACGGCTTTGTTCAAACACCTAAGGACACATAAGTGTAGCTTATATCTGGGACCTAACTTCAGGACCTTCAAGCTCAGGGTAGTCAGGCATCTCATCTGGCATCTCAGAAATCAAAAGGCAAGTGTCCCAAAAATACAAAGAAGAAGGTGCATGTCCTTTATTTTGTTAGCATTTCTTCTATTACACCATCTCCTAAGCAGTCCCAGCCTAGCTTGGATTAAAGAAAGGGGACATAAACCCCACCCCTTGATGAAAAATGGTGTCAAAGAATTTACAGAAGCATTTTAGAGCCAGCACAGTGGGTAAGCATTCCATACCTGAGAAGCCAAGGGATCGCAATCTTATGTCTTCTGAAGGGTGTCTTAATGGAGACATGGAGTTCTCTGTGGATAAAAGGAAAGAGGCGAGATTGTAAATTTAGGACACAGTCCAGCAAGATGGCACTTCTAAATATTCCTGATGCCCATTAGAAATTACCGTTGTATTTTTGTAATATGTGTGTATATATATGAATATACTCACAACAGATAAATATATAAAAGGAACAGCATTAGCAAACACCTAGAGAAATAATAAGTATTAAACATAACCTGAGGAAAACAGACTGGAGAATTTCAGGGAGGTAAGTATGTTTACTTCACTTAAACATAGGTATTGATAGCTATGTGCTCAGTGGTGTCTGACTCTTTATGACCCTAAGGACTGTAGCCTGCCAGGCTCCTCTGTTCATGGGAGCTCTCCAGGCAAGAATACTGGAGTAGGTTGCCACGCCCTCCTCCAGGGGATCTTCTCAACTCAGGGATCGAACCCACGTATCTTATGTCTCCTGCATTGGTGGGTAGGTTCTTTACCAGTAGTGCCGCCTGGGAAGCCCCATATTTATGGACACACACACATATATACAGATCCTTAAACCTGCATAGTCATCAATGTGTATGTATGTGCATATACAGACAGAGCAATGAATAGGAGTTTGCAAAATAAAGAAACATATTAATGTTTCATTTTATCCAGAATCAGGAATTATTTTATTATGAGTAAGGACTTCCGAAAATACTACTTTCATTATATATTAACTTGTGCATCTTTGTTCATTTCAGTAAAATTCCTAGCATTATGTCTCTGAAGTATAATGTGATGAAACAGTGAATATCTATTTCAGTGTTGAGTAACTTCTCTATACTCTTAAGTACTTGCTCAACCAGGATTATGTTTTGCAGGAAAAAAATTAAAACCATTGACCATTTTATTGCTAATGTCCGCTGATTTTGTGGTTGGAACAATTGGTTACACTGTACTTACATTAAGTAATATAGCACTTAGCAATTTTGCAAGATGCTATTCTAGTCATTTGCATATATATTTAACCATGCTTTACAGTAGATACAAAATAATGACATACCCAAGGAAAGAGGTGAATGTGTAGGTATGCAAGCTGCTACTGCTTCGGACACCCACACCCAGCAAAGCAGATGAAATTGTGTTCCTGGGATGTTTAAGGACTTTTAGAGTGCTTCCTACCAGCAGCATCTGGAGACCAATTACTGAACACTCTCCACAGGGGGCTTGCCACAGGGTTTTTAAATGGATGAATAATATATAAACTCTCTGCCTTCCCACTGAGAAAGACTGAAGCAGCCTCTGAGAGAAATAGCCTATTGGAGTTGAACTAAAAAGGACATAATTCGAAATTGGAACTAAACTCTTTTGTGTTTGCATATCTTATTGGTTGTAAGGTTGCACTGTGTGTGTTAGTCACTCAGTTGTGTCCAGGTCTTTGCGACCCTATAGACTGTATAGAGGAGCCTGCCAGGCTCCTCTGTCCGTGGAATTCTCCAGGCAAGAATACTGGAGTGGGCTGCCATTTCCTCCTCCAGGGGATCTTCCTGACCCAGGGGTGGAGCCCAGGTCTCCTGCACGGCAGGCGGATGCTTTACCATCTGAGCTCCTAGCAAAGCACAGATGTAATGGGGCAGGGTGGACAACATCATGAGTCTGGAATAGAAAGAATGGAAAGGAAAACTGAACTCCGAGTTCAAACCTGAAAAACTGGTTTATGTAAGAATTTGTAATACGAAATTAATGGAAGAAATATGCAGTATGTGAAAGCCTGAAAGTATCCTAGAGTATTATATAGGGTATCTTACACCCTTCACAGTATATTCAGAGGCCTGATGGGCCTGCTGAGTTTCCTGGGAACAACTACCTACAGAGGCGGCACTGGATTCGGGGGTTCATTCTCATCTTCCTTGTTGCAGGCATCACGCACAGTGTATAATAATTAGAAATAACAGACACGCCTACTGTGGGCATGGAGAATTGCTGCTCCTAGTTTACAATGAGATATTCAAATACATTGTTTCATTTAATTTTAACAACAATTCTCTATGCTGTTTATAAAAACAATTCTTATGGTTCTTTTACTGGTTAAGAAAACGAGTGCACAGAACCTGAGATTCTGTGTCGGGTCTGAGAAGTTCAGCATCTTTGGTGAGTCTCATAGGTAGACAGAATAGAGCCTGTCATACAGAGTGAAGTCAGTCAGAAAGAGAAAACAAATATCATACATCAATGTGTATATGTGGAATCTAGAAAAATGGATGAACCTGTTATTGATAGCAGGGCAGGAATAGAGGTGTAGATATAGAAAATGGATGTGTGAACCCAGGGAGGGTGGGGGGAATTGGGAAAATGGGATTGAATATATACACTACCCTGTGTAAGATACCTACTGGGAAAGTGCTGTACAGCACAGGGAGCTCAGCCTGGTGTTCTGTGATGACCTAAAAGTGTGGGAGTGGGGAGGGAGGTCCACGAAGGAGGGGCTGTATATGTATGGCTGAGCAGCTTTGTTGTCAACAGCAGAAGCTAACACAACATTGTAAAACAACTATTTATATACTCCAATTGGAGTATATTTACTCCATTAAAAAAAATCTACTTTTTATGAGTTTTCTGAAAGGATCAAATTATACAACAAAGCTAGGAAGATGCCTGAAGAGTATCTTCTAAGAATTTAGTACCTCGTTCATTCATAATATTTATGAAGCACTCAAGTTTCTCAGATGCCAGGCACTCTCATAGGAGCTAGAAATACAGTTGTGAGTATGACAAGGGCCGCTATGGGCCCCTACTAGCCTGAAACCTCATAAAAAACTTCCATGTGAGATCAGCTAAGCTACTGGAATTGCGTTTGCTATGCGAGAAGTCAGAAGGGAAAAAATGTTAACATTAAAGTGGAAACAGTTGAACGCAGATCTCTCAGTTCCTAGAGTAGTTTAGTGCTCTTCTAATAATACTGTAGTATTCAGTTCCGTGGCCCAGTCCTGTCCAACTCTCTGTGATGCCATGGACAGCAGTATGCCAGGCTTCCCTGTCTATCACCAACCCCCGGACCTTACCCAAACTCATGTCCATTGAGTTGGTGATCACAATTCAACTCCATTGTCCCTCTTCTCCTCCTGCCCTCAATCTTTCCCAGCATCAGGGTCTTTTCCGATGAGTCAGTTCTTTGCATCAGGTGCTAAAGTACTGGAGCTTCTGCCTCAGCATCAAGTCCTTCCAATGAATATTCAGGGCTGATCTCCTTTAGGATGGACTGGTTTGATATCCTTGAAGTCAAAGGGACTTTCAAGAGTCTTCTCCAATACCAGAGTTCAAAAGCATCAATTCTTTGGTGCTCAGCTTTCTTTATAGACCAACTCTCACACTAATTCTTTGGCGCTCAGCTTTCTTTATAGACCAACTCTCCTATCCAACTCTCACTACTCTCCTATCAAACCATAGCTTTGACAAAGAGACCTTTGTTGGCAAAGTAATGTTTCTACTTTTTAATATGCTGTCTAGGTTGGTCATAACTTTTCCTCCAAGAAAGAAGCGTCTTTTAATTTCATGGCTGCAGTCACCATCTGCAGTGATTTTTGAGCCCAAGAAAATAAACTCTGTCACTGTTTCCACTGTTTCCCATCTGTTTGCCATGAAGTGATGGGACAAGATGCCATGATCTTAGTTTTCTGAATGTTGAGTTTTAAGCCAACTTTTTCACTCTCTCCTTTCACTTTCATCAAGAGGCTATTTAGTTCTTTGCTTTCTGCCATAAGGGTGGTGTCATCTGCATATCTGAGGTTATTAATATTTCTTCCAGAAATCTTAATTCCATCATGTGCTTCATTCAGTCCAGCATTTCTCATGATGTACTCTGCATATAAGTTAAATAAGCAGGGGGACAATATACAGCCTTCATGTACTCCTTTCCCAATTTGGAACCAGTCTGTTGTTCCATGTCCAGTTCTAACTGTTGCTTCTTGACCTGCATGCAGATTTCTCAAGAGGCAGGCAGGTGGTCTGGTATTCCTATATCTTTCAGAATTTTCCACAGTTTATTGTGATCCACACAGTCAAAGGCTTTGGCATGGTCACTAAAGCAAAAGTAGATGTTTTTCTGGAACTCTCTCACTTTTTTGATGATCCAACAGATGTAGGCAATTTGACCTCTGGTTCCTCTGCCTTTTCTAAATCCACCTTGAACATCTGGAAGTCCACGGTTCATGTATTGCTGAAGATGGGCTTGGAGAACTTTGAGCATTACTTTGTTAGCATGTGAGATGAGTGCAATTGTGCAGTAGTTTAAGCATTCTTTGGCATTGCCTTTCTATGGGATTAGAATGAAAACTGACCTTTTCCAGTCCCGTGGCCACTGCTGAGTTTTCCAAATTTGCTGGCATATTGAGTGCAGCACTTTCACAGCATCATCTTTTAGGATTTGAAATAGCTCAACTGAAATTTCATCACCTCCACTAGCTTTGTTTGTAGTGATGCTTCCTAAGGCCCACTTGACCTCACATTCAGGACGTCTGGCTCTAGGTGAGTGATCACACCCGTGGTTATCTGGGTCCTGAAGATCTTTTTTGTACAGTTCTTCTGTGTATTCTTGCCACCTCTTCTTAATATCTTCTGCTTCTCTTAGGTCCATAACCTTTCTGTCCTTTATTGATCCCATCTTTGCATAAAATGTTCCCTTGGTATCTCTTAATTTTCCTGAAGAGATCTCTAGTCTTTCCCATTCTATTGTTTTTCTCTTTTTCTTTGCATTTATCTCTGAGGAAGTCTTTCTTATCTCTCTTTGCTATTCTTTTGAACTCTGCATTCAAATAGATATATCTTTCCTCCTCTCCTTTGCCTTTCGCTTTTCTTCTTTTCACAGCTATTTGTAAGGCCTCCTCAGACAACCATTTTGCCTTTTTGCATTTCTTTTTCTTAGGGATGATCTTGATCACTGCCTCCTGTACAATGTCATGAACCTCTGTTAATAGTTCTTAGGCATTCTATCAGATCTAATCCCTTGAGTCTATTTATGACTGCCACTGTACTCAATTTAGGTCATACCTGAATGGTCTAGTGGTTTTCTCTACTTTCTTCAATTTAAGTCTGAATTTTGCAATGATGGGTTCATGATCTGGGCCACAGTCAGCTCTCAGTATTGCTTTTGCTGACTGTATAGAGCTTCTCTATCTTTGGCTGCAAAGAATATAATCAATCTGATTTTGGTGTTAACATGTGCAGAGTCTTCTCTTATATTGTTGGAAGAAGGTGCTTGCTATGACCAGTGTGTTCTCTTAGCAAAACTCTATGAGCCTTTGCCCTGATTCATTCTGTACTCCAAGGTCAAATTTGCCTGTAACTCCAGATGTTTCTTGACTTCCTACTTTTGCATTCCACTCCCCTATAATGAAAAGGACATCTTTTTTTTACGTGTTAGTTCCAGAAGGTCTTGTAGGTCTTCAAAGAACCATTCAACTTCAGCTTCTTCAGCATTACTTGTCGAGGCATAGACTGGAATTACTGTGATGTTGAATGGTTTGCCTTGGAAGTGAACAGAGATCATTCTGTCGTTTTTGAGATTGCATCCAAGTACTGCATTTTGGACTCTCTTGTTGACTATGATGGCTACTCCATTTCTTCTAAGGGATTCTTGCCCACAGTAGTAGATATAATGGTCACCTGAGTTAAATTAACCCATTCCAGTCCATCTTAGTTTGCTGATTCCTAGAATGTTGATGTTCACTCTTGCCATCTCCTGTTTGACCACTACCAATTTGCCTTGATTTATGGACCTAACATTCCAGGTTCCTATGCAGTATTGCTCTTTACAGCATCGGACCTTGCTTCTATCACCAGTCACATCCACAACTGGATGTTGGTTTTTGCTTTTCCTCCATCTCTTCATCCTTTCTGGAGTTATTTCTCCACTGATCTCTCATAGCATATTGGGCACCCACCGACCTGGGGAGTTCATCTTTCACTGTCCTATCTTTTTGCCTTCTCATACTGTTCCTGGGGTTCTCAAGACAAGAATACTGAAATGGTTTGCCATTCCCTTCTCCAGTAGACCATGTTTTGTCAAAACTCTCCACCATGACCTGTCAGTCTTGGGTGACTGTACAAGCATGGCTCATAGTTTCACTGAGTTAGACAAGGCTGTGGTCCATGTGATCAGATTGGTTAGTTTTCTGTGATTGTGGTTTTCATTCTGTCTGCCTTCTGATGGAGAAGGATAAGAGGCTTAAGGAAGAAACTGGGTCTTGTTCTGATGGGTGGGGCCATGCTCAGTAAATCTTTAATCCAATTTTCTGTTGATGGTTGGGGCTGTGTTCTCTCCTTGTTTTTGACCTGAGGCCAAAGGATGGTGGAGGTAATGAAGATGAAGGTGACCTCCTTCAAATGGTCCCAGGCATGCACTGCTGCACACAGTGTCCCCAACCCTGCAGCAGGCCACTGCCAACCCGTGTCTCCGCCAGAGACTCCTGGACATTCATGGCCAACTCTGGGTCAGTTTCTTGTGGGATCACTGCTCCTTTCTCCTGGGTCCTGGTGCACACAAGGTTTCATTTGTGCCCTCAAAGAGTCTGTTTCCAGTCCCTTGTAAGTTCTGGCAGCACTATGGTAGGCTTAATGGTGACCTTCTCCAAGAGGGCTTACGCCATACCCAGGTCTGCTGCACCCAGAGCCCCTGCCCCTGCAGCAGTCCACTCTTGACCTGTACCTCTACAGGAGACACTCAAACACAGTTCTGTCTCAATCTCTGTGGGGTCTCTGGGTCCTGGTGCACACAAGGTTTGTTCGAGTCCTCTGAGTTTCTCTAGTGGGGTGTGGTTTGATCATAATATTATTTCATAAGAATTATCATTCACATCAGTTCAGTTCAGTTGCTCAGTCCTGTTCGACTCTTTGTGACCCCATGAATTGCAGCATGCCAGGGCTCCCTGTCCATCACCAACTCCTGGATTTCACACAAAACCACATCCATCGAGTTGGTGATGCCATCCAGCCATCACATCCTCTATCGTCCCCTTATCCTCCTGCTCCCAATCCCTCCCAGCATCAAAGTCTTTTCCAATGAGTTAACTCTTTACGTGAGGTGGCCAAAGTACTGGAGTTTCAACTTTAGCGTCATTCCTGCCAAAGAACACCCAGGACTGATCTCCTTTAGAATGGACTGGTTGGATCTCCTTGCAGTCCATGGGACTCTCAAGAGTCTTCTCCAACACCACAGTTCAAAAGCATCAATTCTTTGGTGCTCAGCTTTCTTCACAGTCCAACTCTCACATCCATACATGACCACTGGAAAAATCATAGCCTTGACTAGACAGACCTTTGTTGGTGCTATCTAGGTTGGTCATAACTTTCCTTCCAAGGAGTAAGCGTCTTTTAATTTCATGGCTGCAATCACCATCTGCAGTGATTTCGGAGCCCCCCAAAATAAAGTCCAACACTGTTTCCACTGTTTCCCCATCTATTTCCCATGAAGTGATGGGACCAGATGCCATGATCTTAGTTTTCTGAATGTTGAGCTGTAAGCCCACTTTTTGACTCTCCTCTTTCACTTTCTTTAAGAGGCTTTTTAGTTCCTCTTCACTTTCTGCCATAAAGGTGGTGTCATCTGCATATCTGAGGTTATTGATATTTCTCCTGGTAATCTTGATTCCAGCTTGTGCTTCTTCCAGCCCAGTGTTTCTCATGATGTACTCTGCATATAAGTTAAATAAGCAGGGTGACAATATACAGCCTTGATGTACTCCTTTTCCTATTTGGAACTAGTCTGTTGTTCCATGTCCAGTTCTAACTGTTGCGTCCTGATCTGCATATAGGATTCTCGAGAGGCAGGTGAGGTGGTCTAGTATTCCCATCTCTTTCAGAATTTTCCACAGTTTATTGTGATCCACACAGTCAAAGGCTTTGGCATAGTCAATAAAGCAGAAATAGATGTTTTTCTGGAACTCTCTTGCTTTTTCCATGATCCAGCGGATGTTGGCAATTTGATCTCTGGATCGTCTGCCTTTTCTAAAACCAGCTTGAACATCAGGAAGTTCATGGTTCAAGTATTGCTGAAGCCTTGCTTGGAGAATTCTGAGCATTATTTGACTAGCATGTGAGATGAGTGCAATTGTGCGGTAGTTTGAGCATTCTTTGGCATTGCCTTTATCTGGGATTGGAGTGAAAACTGACCTTTTCCAGTCCTGTGGCCACTGCTGAGTTCTCAAAATTTGCTGGCATGTTGAGTGCAGCACTTTCACAGCATCATCTTTCAGGATTTGAAGTAGCTCAACAGGAATTCCGTCACCTCCACTAGCTTTGTTCATAGTGATGCTTTCTAAGGCCCACTTGACTTCACATTCCTGGATGTCTGGCTCTAGGTGAGTGATCACACCATCGTGATTATCTTAGTCGTGAGGATCTTTCTGATACAGTTCTTCTGTGTATTCTTGCCACCTCTTCTTAATATCTTCTGCTTCTGTTATTTCTGTCCTTTATCGAGCCCATCTTTGCATGAAATGTTCCCTTGGTAACTCTAATTTTCTTGAAGAGATCTCTAGTCTTTCCCATTCTGTTCTTTTCCTCTATTTCTTTGCATTGATCACTGAAGAAGGCTTTCTTATCTCTTCTTGCTATCCTTTGGAACTCTGCATTCAGATGCTTATATCTTTCCTTTTCTCCTTTGCTTTTCACTTCTCTTCTTTTCAGAGCTATTTATAAGGCCTCCCCAGACAGCCATTTTGCATTTTTGCATTTCTTTTCCATGGAGATGGTCTTGACCGGGAGCTGACTATGGCTCAGATGAACTATGGACTGAGGTTCGTGACATCATTCAGATATGATTAATTAAATCATTAAAGGCCCGGTTGCCTTCCATTTATGCTACACAGATAGACTGTATGAGTGGTCTCTTTATCCATGGTCAGCCCTTCCATTTAGCCCTTATTGTATAATGATTTATTTAATGAGTCAAGAAAAAAAGGAAGGAGACAGATGCTGATGTAGTAAAATAAAAATAATTACATTATTAATGGCTGACTGTAGTTTCTAAGGACAATCACTTGGAGTAAAGTCTAGAGCTCAGGGGGTTTCCCTCAGTTGGTCAGAGGTAAACAATCCACCTGCCAAAGCAGGAGCCACAGGTTCGACCCCTGGGTTGGGAGGATCCCCTGAAGGAGTGTAGAGTAACCCACTCCAGTATTCTTGCCTGCAGAATCCCATGAACAGAGGAGCCTGGCAGTCTGCAGTCCATGTGGTCACAAAGAGTCAGACACAGCTGAAATAACTTAGCACACACATACGCTAGTTCCCAAGACTAATACAGACCCTCTAGATTTGTCTGTCTGGGTTCTATACCAACTCTCAAGAATTAGATATATGTGTTTTTATATAATACCTTCTTAAAAGTAGTTAGAAATGTTGAGATCAATGTTGAGACAGAAGAAAATCCTGTTGATACTTAATGAGAGAGCTTTCCAGTGTTAGCTCCCCTGTGATGGAAAATTTAAATATGTGCAGAAGAAGCAAGAGTCCCTGTGCATCCATCACTCTCAGCTTCAACCATTATTAGCTCAAAGTCTCATCTATATTCTTATCCACTTCTCCCCCCATATTATTTTTAAATGTATCCCAGACAGCATATAATCTTCTCTGTAAATATTTCAGTGTGTATCACTAAAGAAATAAGACTCAGAAAAAGATATCACATCCAAAAGACTTCCACAATGATTCCCAGGGAGAGTGTTAGGAAGATAAGCAAAATGTGCCTCTTGCAAAAAGAACTAAAAGAAAACACTAATTGTAACCACGGTGAGCACTTCCAATGCAAAATTAAATTCGTAGAACTCACTTTTACAGATGAGTTCTTAAAAATTGGGAATTACACTGACAATCTTCTCAAGGTGGAAAGATCAGCAATTTCAACAGGAACGCACACAAAACACTTTGTTGTGAAATGTCTTCTTCCTGTCTGGTATTTGCTGTGTGGCACTGAGATGATTGTTTTCCTGTTCCCACCTGTTACCTGAATCTACGCTCCTCTCTGTAGACACAGCAAATCCTCCTGATGGGTTATTATTCCCCAATGGTGTTGATGATGTGAATTACAAAAGTATCTGAGACAAGAAATGAGAATCCTGGAGGCAGCCCAAAAGGAAAGCATCTCTGACTGCTCTCATGAGTATGATGCTTATTGTGTTAGTTGATCCTCAGACATAGATGTGAGAGCAGTAGTGAGTCCAAAGAAGGGAGCTTGGAAGACAGGCGGAAAAAGTTTGAATTTTTTAAATATATATATGTACATATAAATAGATAGATATCCTTAGATGGCACTAGTGGTAAAGGACCTGCATACCAGTGCAGGAGACATAAGAGACACAGCTTCAATCCCTGGAGAAGGGAATGGCAACCCACTCCAGCATTCTGGCCTGGGGAATCCTATGGACAGAGAAGCCTGGTGGGCTACACTCTGTGGGGGTCACAAAGAGTCAGACATGGCTGAAGCGACTTAGTATTCATGCATGCATCCTCTACTTTAAAGACTTTTAAGACAGCTGAAATAGGAATGCAATTACTAATTATTAAGGAAAATGTTCTGTATCAACACCGATATAACATGGGGGTTGCAGAAGTCACATGATGACGGTACTGGTGTCTCTCAAAAGAAATATGGAAAATGAAGGATGAAGATCTATGTGCTAGAGTAGTGTTCTGATGTTAGAGCATCCTACTCAAACTTGAGGAAAGAGGGTTTATTTTATTCTAAAAGACCAAAATTTCATTCTTTTCTTTATTCCACAAATGCTGACTGAGTGCTTATAACATCTCAGGCATGCTGCTAATAATGCGGAAACACAGTCTATTCATTCACAGAGTTAACATTCTAGCTTTGCTTATATAATATATTCAATCTTGGTGGTTATGTTTTTAACATTTTCTTTTCCTTAACCAGCAAAACCCTTTTATGAAATAAATGTTTTAAAGTCAGGCTCACCTAGAATAATCAAATGAATTTTAGATGGAACCCTAATATGTAAAGTATATTAATGTGATTTGACTTTTATAAATATTATATCTGAGTACACAATTCTACTATTGACTTATAAAAGCAATCAATAATACCAAGGAGATTTTTTTGAAGGACAGAAAATGAAAGCAGAGGTTGTAGCTAACAGGCTTCTATCAACCTCAGAAATAGTTTTTCACTGTATGTTATTTTGGCTGCAGCCAAGTGGAGAGAGAGATAAATTTTGATATACACAATGATCTTAAATGTCACTTTTGTATTAAAAAAAAAATTCTGACAATTTGAAGAAACTTTTCAATGAATTTCCCAATATAATTGAAAGGATACTAGCAAGAAATTTTGCATTTCAATTTCAAAAAATTCTCATTTATGTTAATAGTATAGTGGGATTTTTCAGAATTCAGCCTTTCAGGTGAAAAACTTTGTGTCATTTCTGATCTGCATCAACTGTGCAGCCGTGGGAAAAATTACTCAGGTGGTCTGTGATTGATTTCCCTAATTCTAAAATGGAAGTGATAATACTAGAGTTGTTCAAATGATCAAGTAATATATAAAATACTTACATATTACGTGGGTCAGAAGAAGTGTTCCATACAGAATATTTGAGATCTAATCCTACTTAATCCCTGGAGAAGGAAATGGCAACCCACTCCAGTATTCTTGCCTGAAGGGTCCTACGGACAGAGGAGCCTGGCAGGCTACAGTCCATGGGGTCACAAAGAGTCAGACAGGGCTGAGCACACACACAGTCCTCCTTAATACAGCAGAAGTCATGGTGGAGGGGAAGCAGCTCTATAGACTCACCGAATCTTATTGTTTGATAATTGTGTGCTATGCACGTGCAAAGTGATGGTGACACAATGACAAAGACACAATGCTCCGTGTCTGAAGCAGACATTCCGTCAGGAAATGTGTGAGACGAGAGGCGTACCAGGCAAGGGGATGGCTTGAGTGATGAGGCTGCTTGAGTCAAGAGATTGCCCAGAAGAATAGAGTGTAGTTTTCACCATGACGATGGTAGAGAATAAGGGTTGTTGCATGGTCTGAAAGCCAGCATGATGCTGTACAGCTAAGCAGGGTCAGACCACCCAAGCTTTATAATCCATGTAAGGATTTGAAATTATTACCTCCTTGGACATTGGAAGCCATTGAAGTTTCATTGACAGTTGAATGATTTGGGCATTAGAATGACAATTTTCTTTAAGCAAAAAATGAAAGTAGGATGGTCCTTTAGAAGGCTGCTTAATAACTAAGGAAAGCACAGAAAATATATTGAACTAGACAGTAGCAGTGGAGCAGGAGAAAACAGACAGACATAATATTTTGGAGGTAGGACTGACAGGAACTTGAAGTTGATTGGCTGGGATAAATAATGGAAAGAGAAATCAGAGACTTGGATTTTCAAAGAAGATACTGAGCAAATAATTATGCCATTTTCCAAGATTATGGATTGTTAGTGAAACTAGTTTGAAGAGCAGTTTTTCCATTTCATATATGTGTGTGTGTAGTAGTATCAATGGATGGAAAACATCCATTTTAATTACTTCAATAGAGTCTTGCACAAGGCTGACAATCAGTAAGGAGAACTGGACTGAATGTAATAACAATGTTTGAGTTAATATACCGTTGTTTATTAAAACTTTGAGGATGGGTGAGGATCCTTTTGCAGGAATATTTGAAAGGAGATGACCTATCCAAAGCTTGGAGACAAAACAACATTTCAGGGTGGTTATGACACAGAAAAAGCAGGCAAAGAAAATAAAAAAAGGAATGACAACAGGAAAGAGAAAAACTAGGTGTGTGAGAATTCACAAAAGTCAAGAGAAAACTATTTTCAGAAGAATGGCCAGCCAATGGTAAACCGCTCCCGAGACACCATACCCATAGCCCCTGAAATTCATCCACTGGACTTAATGACCTGCATGCAGTTTCAGTGAGGTGATGAATGCAGAATCTACCCTGTGATGGGTTGAATTCTCAATAGAAAGTGAGGGAAATATGTGAATGGCTTGTTAGAGGTGTTTTCTGTGAAAGGGGGATGTATGAGATAACTAGAGGAGATCACAGGGTCAGGGGGAGGTTTCGAGTCCTTGTTTCAGAGACTGGAGAGACCAGAGCAGCCGAAAGTGCTCCTGGGAGGGCTGAGCAGAAAAGCCAAGCTGAAGACATAGATGGGAGTGGGGATGAGGGAGGCAGCAAGAGGAGGCCTGTCTCAGAGCACGGGCAGGAGACTGGCTTTAAGTAGGGGGAGAAGCATGATGAAAGCTGTCTGAGATTTGAGTGCTTTCTTGTGGGGGAATAGTGTGAAGGAATGTTGAGGCTTTATTTTCTCTGTAAAGAAGATAAGGTCAGCTGTTGTGAAGAAGAGTACACAGAGGGAAAATTGAGTAATTGAATTCAATGTTCTAAGGTACCTTTCAAACTGTCACCATAGAGAGTGGGAGACTGCTGAAAGGAATAGCCTTAAAAACAAGTTAGCGTAGCACAAGAAGGCATGCGATTTGTCTCCAGCATTTTAAATTTTCTCTATACCATAATTCATTTGAAACTGGACACTGCTTATTATTTATTAACTAATTTCCATAAATTTTTAAGTGTAATCCAAGACTTTTAGAATCCCTGACAAAGCCATGCACCACAGCCACTTAAAAAGCTTGCTTCATAGACACCTGAATACAGACAATTGCTGAAACCCTGCCTCTCAAAACCTATTTTTTAAAGTGGAGTGTAATTGCTTTACAACACTGTGTTAGTTTTCCCTGTATAACAAAGTAAATTGGCTATGTGTATAAATATCCGAGAAGGCAATGGCACCCCACTCCAGTACTCTTGCCTGGAAAATCCCATGGACAGAGGAACCTGGTAGGCTGCAGTCCATGGGGTCGCTAAGAGTCAGACATGACTGAGCGACTTCCCTTTCACTTTTCACTTTCGTGCATTGGAGAAGGAAATGGCAACCCACTCCAGTGTTCTTGCCTGGAGAATCCCAGGGATGGGGGAGCCTGGTGGGCTGCCATCTATGGGGTCGCACAGAGTCAGACACGATTGAAGCAACTCAGCAGCAGCAGCATAAATATACCCCCTCCCCCATGGATCTCCCTCCCACCCCTCTAGATCATCACAGAGCACAGAGCTGAGCCCCCTGCAAGGTTCCCTCTAGCTATCTATTTAACACAGGAAGTGAAAGTATCAGTCGCTCAGTCATGTCCAACTCTTTGCGACTCCACAGACTGTAGCCCACCATGCTCCTCTGTCCACAGGATTTCCCAGGCAAAAATCCTGGAGGGAAGCATGGGAGACTTGGGCACACAAGTGGAGATGCTGACAAGGCAGATGGATATATAGACTTGGGGTGTGGGAGAGGGTTCTGGGCTGAAGACCTTAGTACATGTATGCGTAGTATTTAAAGACATAAGAAAGGGATGATGACTTCCCTGATGGCTCATGAAGTAAAGAACCCACCTGGAATGCAGGAGACAAAGGTTCCATCCCTGGGTCGGGAAGATTCCCAGGAGGACGGCATGGCAACCCACTCCAGCATTCTTACCTGGAGAATTCCATGGGCTGAGGAGCCTGGCAGGCTATATAGTCCATGGGGTCACAAAGAATGGGGCAAAACTGAGTGACTAACCACAGCACAGAGGGATGAGGTTTACCAAGAAGGAAGCTTAAATCAAAAATAAGTAAAAGCTTTGGTTGGGCCAATGTGTAGAGGTCAGATAGGATGGAAGCAAAGAAAAAGGACAAAAAAGAGTCACTTAGGGAGAAGCAAAACCAAGAGATTGGAGATTAGTGAACCTAGAGGGAAAGTGTTTGACATTCAATTGTTACTCAACCGTGTCATTAATGTTGGAGTTCAAGGATGGCCTTCCCTGGTGGCTCAGAGGTTAAAGCGTCTGCCTGCAATGTGGGAGACCCGGGTTCAATCCCTGGATCGGGAAGATCCCCTGGAGAAGGAAATGGCAATCCACTCCAGTATTCTTGCCTGGAGAATCCCATGGACGGAGAAGCCTAGTAGGTTACAGTCCACGGGGTCGCAAAGAGTCGGACACAACTGAGCGACTTCACCATCACCATCAAGGATGGAAAACTGTCCTCTGACTTTGGAAAAATGTGAAACATGGGTAACCTTAGGCATTCCACTGGGCTGGTGAGAGTGGGAACTTGCTTGGAGGTAGAGAGGTATCAATAGCTAGTACTGATGACTTTTTTAAAGGAAATTTTGCTGTGAAAATGAGCTTTACACCTTCAATATAGTGGTATTGGTAGCAGTATACAAACATTTCAAATTTAGATAGTATTAAGACATGTTTAGGATACAGATGCAATGAATGGGAGAGGAAGAGATATTGGTTGCAGAAGAGCAATACTACAGGACCTTCTTCCAAAAGGAACAAGGGGGAGCATCCTGAGAAGAAATGGGGGGATAGAGGCCAGTCCACTCTCCTGTCTCTATGAGAAAAAACCAGTATACCCGCAAAGCTCAAACTGTGGAACTAATAGTGGGAAGACGGCATGGTCCACTTATGACTAGTTTTTTTCTTTTTCTTTCTTTTTATGAAAAAAGTAAGTTGATGGGTGGAGGACTCAGTGGGCAAGTACTAGAGATTTAAGGGAAGGAGAGAAAGTCTGAGATTATCTTCTCATTAAGAGGGTCTGATGCAATAAAATTAGTATAGCCACTTTGAAAAACAGCAGGAAGTTTCCTTTAAAAATTAAAAATAGAACTGCTGTATGATCCAGAAAGTCCACTCCTGGAAAAATGTATGGAGAAAAAACCGTAATTCAATACATGCACCCCAATGTTGATAGCAGCACTATTTACAATAGCCAAGACATAGAAGCAACCTAAATGTTCACTGACAGATGAATAAATAAAGATAATGTGGTACATATATAACAATGAAATATTACTCAGCCATAAAAAAGAATGAAATAATGCTATTTGCCACAACAAGCATGGACCCAGAGATTATCACAATAAGTCAGAGAAAGACATGCACCATATGAAACCACTTACAAGTGGAATCTACAAAAAGATAAAAATGAAATTATTTACAAAACAGAAATAGCCTTACAGAAATAGAAAGCAAACTTATAGTTACCAAAGTGAAAAGATGGGGGAGAGGGATAAATTAGGAGCTTGGAATTAACATATACATACTACTATATATAAAAGAAATAAACAATGAGGTCTTACTGTGTAGCACAAGGAACTATATTTGATACCTTGTGACAACCATCACTTCATGGGAAATAGATGGGGAAACATTGGAAACAGTGTCAGACTTTATTTTGGGGGGCTCCAAAATCACTGCAGATGGTGATTGCAGCCATGAAATTAAAAGACGCTTACTCCTTGGAAGGAAAGTTATGACCAACCTAGATAGCATATTCAAAAGCAGAGACATTACTTTGCCGACTAAGGTCCCTCTAGTCAAGGCTGTGGTTTCTCCAGTGGTCATGTATGGCTGTGAGAGTTGGACTGTGAAGAAAGCTGAGCACCAAAGAATTGATGCTTTTGAACTGTGGTGTTGGAGAAGACTCTTGAGAGTCCCTTGGACTGCAAGGAGATCCAACCAGTCCATTCTGAAGGAGATCAGCCCTGGGATTTCTTTGGAAGGAATGATGCTAAAGCTGAAACTCCAGTACTTTGGCCACCTCATGCGAAGAGTTGACTCATTGGAAAAGACTCTGATGCTGGGAGGGATTGGGGGCAGGAGAAGAAGGGGACGACAGGATAATATGGCTGGACGGCATCACTGACTCGATGGACATGAGTCTGGGTGAACTCCAGGAGTTGGTGATGGACAGGGAGGCCTGGTGTGCTGTGATTCATGGGGTCACAGAGTTGGATACGACTGAGCGACTGAACTGAACTGAACTGACAAACTATAATGGGAAAGAATCTGAAAAGAATTTATATATTAACAATGTGTTAATTTCAGGTATAAAGAAAAGTAATTCATTTTTATGTACATACATATTAAGTTATACATATATATTCAGTTATATATTTATGTGTTAAATTATATACGTGTGTGTATCTTTATTTGTATATTCAGGTGTATGAATCACTTTGCTGTATACTTGAAATTAACACATTATCAATCAACTATAAAAAGAAAGAAAGAAAGTGAATCTAACAAGTGAGGTCAGATTTCCTGGCATTGATAAGCTAATAGGATTATAACTAGATGATGTCATTCCTAACCATTTCCATCACAAGTAAGAGATGACAAAGGGTCAGAAATAGTCTCATTTCTAAGCAGCTGTCAGGTATGCCCTCCCCACTCCAAGATGAATCATGCCAGCTCTGATGGCTCTTAGATTTCCCAGAACTTCAGAATAATTCTTTATTTAAAATGGCTAAAGGCTAAAAGTGGCTGACTTTATTTTTCTGGGCTCCAAAATCACTGCAGATGGTGATTGCAGCCATGAAATTAAAAGATGCTTGCTCCTTGGAAGGAAAGTTATGACCAACCTAGACAGCATATTAAAAAGCAGAGACATTCCTTTGCCAACAAAAGCCCAGCTAGTCAAGGCTATGGTTTTTCCAATAGTCATGTATGGATGTGAGAGTTGGACTACAGAGAAAGCTGAGCTCCGAAGAATTGATGCTTTTGAACTGTGGTGTTGGAGAAGACTCTTGAGAGTCCCTTGGACTGCAAGGAGATCCAATCAGTCCATTGTAAAGGAGATCAGTCCATTGTAAAGGAGATCAGTCCTGGGTATTCATTGGAAGGACTGATGTTGAAGCTGAAACTCTAATACTCTGGCCATCTGTCGCGAAGAGCTGAGTCATTGGAAAAGACCCTGATGCTGGGAAAGATTGAGGGCAAAGGAGAAGGGGACGACAGAGGATGAGATGGTTGCATGGCATCACCAACTCATTGGACATGGGTTTGGGTAAACTCTGGGAGTTGCTGATGGACAGGGAGGCCTGGCATGCTGCAGTTCATGGAGTCACAAAGAGTCTGACACAACTGAGTGACTGAACTGAACTGAAAAGGGAACATCCATAATATGCAAACTTTTCTTAGTATCCTCTGATAGAAAATATAGGGAACAGTAGAATCTATGGAGCTCCATTTCCTGTAATTTTTTTCTCTTGTTCTTAATCTTAGAATCTAAGTCTAGTTTAGAATGTGAGTAAACTCCACTATAGTAAAACAGCAAACACTGTTTAAACTGATTCAAGATGACAGAATGAAGACCCCAAAGGCCAGGTTACTGTCTAGTGAAGTCTCAGCCAGGCCATCTTCTGAATGACAAGCCACAGAAATGTGTTTAAGATCTGGGCTGCTGGATACAACAAATGAATCTTCTGGACTTTGCCAGTCACAGCACCACACAGAACAGTCAGCGCCTCCTGTTGTAGGTGCTGGATGAGGGATCTCTTTCTTAACTGAAGCATCAGGAACATTGGCTACCCTATTCACCATCCCTGGGTGAAAACAGCTACACATATGATGGGACCCATGAATAACAGGGCAGTGTTCGGAATTGTCATTTAGTCGCTAAGTATCTGTCTGTCTGAGCCCCATGGAGTACAGCCTGTCAGGCTCCTCAGTCCATGCTATTCCCCAGGCAAGAATACTAGAGTGGGTAGCCATTCCCTTCTCTAGGGGATCTCCTTGACCCAAGGATCAAATCCATGTTGCAGGCAGATTCTTTACTATCTGATCCACCAGGGAAGACCATCTTACCCAGCGTAGTGTATATATGTCAATCCCAATCTCCCAATTCATCTCACCTTGCCTTCCCCACCCAGGGCAGGAATAGAGATTCAGGTGTAGAGAACAGACATGGGTTTTCACATCTCTCTCACTTCCCTAATCTGTGGATGATCCCTTTTGTCCAGGATATTGTTTTTACATTGCCAAACATCACCATGCATTTTGTTTTGAAATATCATAACTTTAAATGTGAATTCTTAAGTTCAGTTCAGTTGCTCAGTTGTGTCCAACTCTTTGCAACTCCATGGACTGCAGTCCACCAGGCCTCCCTGTCCATCACCAACCCTCAGAGTTTACCCAAACTCATGTCCATTGAGTTGGTGATACCATCCAAACATCTCATCCTCTGTCATCCCCTTCTCCTTCCACCTTCAATCTTTCCCAACATCAGGGTCTTTCCAAATGAATCATTTCTTTGCATCAGGTGGTCAAAATATTGGAGTTTCAGCTTCAGCATCAGTCCTGCAATGAATATTCAGGACTGATTTCCTTTAGGATGGACTGGTTGGATCCCCTTGCAGTCCAAGAGTCTTACTCTCAAGAGTCTTCTCCAACACCACAGTTCAAGAGCATCAATTCTTCAGTGCTCAACTTTATAGTCCAACTCTCACATCCATACATGACTACTGGAAAAACCACAGCTTTGACTAGATGGCCCTCTGTTGGCAAATTAATGGCTCTGCTTTTTAACATGCTGTCTAGGTTGGTCATAACTTTTCTTCCAAGGAGCAAGCGTCTTTTAATTTCATGGCAGCAGTCACCATCTGCAGTGATTTTGGAGCCCAAAGAAATAAAGTCTGTCACAACTTGCAGGCATTTATATTTGATTTTAATTCATGTTTACTAGTAAGAGGTAATCAATGTCAGAACATTTTGTATATAATATTTAAGAGAATGTCAAAATTATTATTTAGAGAATGTCATATATACTCAGAGCTAATGATTCTTGATTTTATTTCTGGGGTTTAGAGTCTGGTAAATTTCCATATATATTAAGATTTCTCAATAGGCCTTAAATGATTGAAACTTAGATATATTTGTAAGAAATATTTTCTGTTTCCTACTAACTCAAATGTAAAGGATAATTTGAAAGATACAATGGGTTACTCTCCTCAATAGAAAGTATCTCAAAAACTCTACAAAGGTACTACTTTGGAAGCTTGGCTAAGGAAACTGACTAAAAGATATTAGTTTTTGTGTCAGAGAAAGGTTGTGTCTACAAAGAGGAAAGTACTTTAATTTGAAAGGACAGTTACATTGCACAGCTGAGTTTTCCTTCGCAGAGATGATAGATTCTGTTCCTAAACTGATAACCTGGATGGCCAATGATCCCAGCACTTACATGGTACCACTCTTGAGTGAGAAAAATGTGGTGTATGGCTAGAAATTATTCACAACCTTAACTCAGAGGAAAAAAAAAAATGTGACCTCAGAGAAAACTTTCTGAAACAGATCCACATCTCCTTCTCATGGGTGCTTATCGGCAAGTTTCGCTCAATAGACAGTGGATTCTGTGGTGCATTTTGATAAGTCCATACCCTCTGTTTAGAAATCTTCCTGAAAGTATTGCTAGAAATACAGTTATTAGCTTAATCTTAGAACCTGTGCTAAGGCTCTTAATAGCCTGCTGGTCAATGAATCCTCAGTTAGAATGCTCTTTCTTAGGGCAAAGCCATCTTCCCTTGCAACCTCCTCATTTAACCTCAATCCTTCTGACAAATTCTCACTCATCTTTTGAAGATTCAGCTTACTGTTTGGATCACTTCAAATCTCTCCCTTATTCTGAAATTCTTCCTTGTTAAAGTTTAGTTTTTTCTGTATTTTTAACTTTTATATTCTGTATGTATGCAGGAAGTTATGTATTCCTAGCATGGCTTTTTCACAGGGAAAATAGTTAAAATATCTTACCTTGTGGCTCAGTCAATAAAGAAACCACTTGCAATGCAGGAGACGTGTGTTTTGTCCCTGGATCAGGAAGATTCCCTGGAGAAGGGAATGTCAACCAACACCAGTATTCTTGCCTGAGAAATCCTATGGACAGAGGAGCCTGGTGGGCTACAGTCCATGGAAGTCACAAAAGAGTCGGACACAACTTAGTGACTAAACCCTCACCACTTATCCCATAGAATCAAACCCTCTACTTTGTATAGAGCAAAGCAATACCACTTGTACAAAAACTGGAAGGTGAAAATAAAGTTTGATGACCATCTTCTCTTTTTTTCCAGCACTACTCAAAGCTCTGAAATATATTACCTTTTTAAGTTCTATAATATTTTTTCATGAAAGTATTTATAGCTTCATTATATAGGAGTAAAAGCTGAGATTTAAGTAAATCAAATCAGATACCAAGATATGAGTCTCAGAGGTCAGGATACAAATGAAAATTTGTTTTCCATACTCTAAATGACCTTTTCTTTTGACCACATAATATTTAGTCAAATAACGAAGTCTTTTCTCAGAACCCTCTCCTTCCACCTCACCCAGCACCACTCCCAGAGGGTCCTGGGAGCTATGCAGCTGGGCACTGAAAACCAAAGAAGACAGACAAATCCCAAGAAACCCAGCTAATGGAAGGAGAGACATCAAAGCTGAGGCCTCACAGATGTTTACAGAAGAACAGGTTAAGCATGCTTACACGCCCTAGAATAAGAACCAGAAACCAATAAAAAGCTCTGATAGCATGGATAAACAACAAGGTCCTACTGTCTAGCACAGGGATCTATATTCACTATCTTGTGATAAGTCATAATTGAAAAGAGGATGTAAAAGAATATATATTTGTATAACTGAGTCACCTTGCTGTATACCAGAAATTAAGACAGTATTGCAAGTCAACTGCTGCTGCTGCTAAGTCGTTTCAGTCGTGTCCGACTCTCTGCGACCCCATAGACGGCAGCCCACCAGGCTCCCTCGTCCCTGGGATTCTCTAGACAAGAATACTGGAGTGGGTTGCCAGTTCCTTCTCCAATGCATGAAAGTGAAAAATGAAAGTAAAGTCGCTCAGTCGTGTCCGACTCTTAGCGACCCTATCATGGACTGCAGCCCACCAGGCTCCCCATCCATGGGAGTTTCCAGGCAAGAGTACTGGAGTGGGGTGCCATCACCTTCTTCGTAAGTCAACTATACTTCTATATATGTGTGTGTGTGTGTGTTAAGTTGCTTCAATCATGTCCAACTCTTTGTGACCCAATGGACTATATGTAGCCTGCTCATATATATCTAGATAGATGGATAGATAGAGCTATATAAGATCTATCCATCTATCTAGAAATATATGAGAAAAGGCTAAAACATGGGCAGAGGTAAGATAACTGGCCAAACTATGAAGAAGAAAAGAGACTCAAAGAATGGTTGCTTAAATAAGAACATCTCAATTTAGCAACCAAAAGTTATAACTCCTAACCCTACCACACAAATGGTGATGCACCAAGGTCACGATTCTCATGAGTTTAACATATTAAGAGTACATTATATACCTAAGACTGAAGAACAATGCCTTAGTTTTTTTTTAAGTAGCCACATTTATTAAAAATGGAAATAAACATAATAAACTAATGCTCCAAACATATGCTGTTCACATGGAGGACACTTCAACGAGAAGACATAATAGAGACTGCCTTGCAGTAAGAAGTACAGATTCCTTCTACAAATATGGAGAAATAAAAGGACAAATCTAGTTTCCAAAAGACAGTTCACTGTACACATTTTACAGTTTTGTGTAAACTGTCTTAATATGAATCAGACCACTTTTCTACTTGAGCAATTTTTTAACCAAAGAAAAATAACAAGTGATGTGCTATGCTAAGTCACTTCAGTTGTGTCCAACTCTTTGCAATCCCATGGATTGTAGCCCAACAGGCTCCTCCATCCACAGGGATTTTCCAGACAAGAATACTGAAGTGGGTTGCCATGCCCTCCTCCAGGAGATCTTCCCAACCCAGAGATCGAACCCAGGTCTCCTGCATTGCAGGCGAATGTGTTACCATCTGAGCCAAAGGGAAGCCCAACTTAAGTGATACTAAGTTAAAGATACAGAAATAGACATACTGATTTTAATTAGGAATGTAATTATGATGCTACATTTTTATAATTCTTTTTTCAGGGTCAAAATGATAACATAGGGAAAGACTTACAGGTGGTTGTTGGGGGTGTCCATTAAGAATTTTGTTAGCGTTGTTGTCTAAATAGAATGGAATGAACAGGTTATGAAGACTTGTATTTTTTAATGATAAATTGGTGTAGTATGGTTTTATGTAAACTTAAAAACTTGATCTACCCTTTATAGGCATCATTTAAAAGCAGATTGGAAACTAGTTTGTCTTAATTGTTTATTTCAGATCCTGTAAAATGAAATATGACTATATTGTAGACAAAAAGCAAAGTTGAACTGTAGGTAGAATGAGAACCATTAGTTGAGAGGGAATTTTGTTTTCAGATGGTAATTATGAGTTAATCATTTAAAACTGATTAAGTTTAACAAAAATCCTATATAAAATAAAAATGAAATAAAATTAAAAAATAGTTGCAAGGTCACTGGTCAAGAGGCAGGATGGTGGCTTGGACGAAACTTTGTACAGAAAAATTGTTTATCCAGGTCTGTACCCATTATGGTTGAAGCACAAAAGAACAATCAACATCAGAAACAGTTACCATCAGCTGGTTAATGACAGACTGTCCAGCTCAGTAAACAGAACTGTCCACTTCTGTGAGGTCTTCAAACCCTCTGTCAGGCCCTCTCCCTCTGCCACCACATCTTTGGGTCCCCATAACCTCAGGCCCTTCACCCCCAATAGGGCCTCTAGGGGACATGGTCTCCTGTGCGGTTCATCTAGCTCTCTATCATTTCCACTGCTAGGAAGATAAACAGAGCTTCAGATCCTGAAACTGGAGGCAGATAGTGGGCAAACACCTTGAATCCTCTGTTTTTCAAATATTAATGTGCAGATGAACTACTCATCCAGGGGCATCTTATTAAAATGCAAATTCTGATCTGGTGGATCTGGAGAAGAACCTGTGAGTCTGACCTTCTAAGCAGCTTTCAGGTGATGCTAAGGTTGCTGGTCTGTCTGAGAGTCAGAGATATTGAGAAAGGCACTAATGAAAGAAATGGAGGAAAAGGGAAACCAACGGAGAGATAGCTTTTGTTCTTCGCTTGTAAGAATAGTGTTAAAATGTCCATTTTTTTAAGGAATCTTCATCCTGTTTTCCATATAAAAGTACCATGCAACCTAGCAATCCCACTTCTAGGCATACACCCTGCGGAAACCAAAACTGAGAAAAGACACTAGCACCGCAAATGTTCAATCCAGCAGTATTTATAATAGCTAGGACACGGAAGCAAGCTAGATGTCTGTCGACAGATGAATGAATACAAAAATCGTGGTACAAATACACAGTCTAAGTATACACGTGAAGACTATTCAGCCATAAAATGGAAGGCATTTGTGTCAGTTCTAATGAGGTGGATGAACCTAGAGCCTATTATACAGAGGGAAGTAAGTCAGAAAGAGGAAAACAAATGTTGTACATTAACGCATATATATGCAATCTGCTGCTGCTGCTGCTGCTAAGTCGCTTCAGTCGTGGCCGACTCTGTGCGACCCCATAGACGGCAGCCCACCAGGCTCCCCCGTCCCTGGGATTCTCCAGGCAAGAACACTGGAGTGGGCTGCCATTTCCTTCTCCAATGCATGAAAGAGCAAAGTGAAAGTGAAGTCGCTCAGTCGTGTCCAACTCTTAGCGACCCCATGGACTGCAGCCTACCAGGCTCCTCCGTCCATGGATTTTCCAGGCAAGAGTACTGGAGTGGGGTGCCATTGCCTTCTCCGATGCAAGCTACTAATGAACCTATTTGCAGGGCAGCAATGGAGATGCAGACATAGAGAACAACTTGTGGACACGAGTGGTGGGGGAAGGTGAGGGTTAGGTGAACAGAGTGCAGCATGAAGCATATGCACTACCATATATAAAACAGACAGCCAGCGGGGATTTGCTGTATGACTCAGGGAACTCAAAATTAGAGGGGTGGGAGAGAGGTTCAGGAGGGAGGCAACATATGTGCACCTATGGCTAATTCATGTTGATGCATGGCAGAAACCAAAGCAATATTGCAAAGCAATTATCCTTCCATTAAAAACAAATAAAAAAAAAACTGTCTATATTTCCCAAAGCCTTCTATAGAGTGAAGGCAATACCTATGAAAATTCCAATGCCAATTTTCACAAAGAAATAGAAAAAAAAATCCTAAGATTTATATGGAGCTAGCCACAAAAGACACTGAGTAGCCACAGAAACCTTGAACAAGAGGAGCAAAGCTGGAGGCGTAATGTGCTGGCGCTTGTTCTCAGTCCACAGACCTCACAGCCATAATTTACTTAAATAAGCATAACCAGATGTAACTAATAAAGTCTTAATTTGCCTTAATTCTTACGTAAACTGTTATCCCAAAACACATTAATATAAGACATGACTGAAGCGCCTGAGCACGCATACATGCACTATGGTAACTGTAATTGCCAGAGCTGTCTTACCACATTCTCTTAATATAATGACATATCTGGACACAGATACCATTGTAGTTTGAAAAGAAGCACCAGTCGGAGAATTAGCATCTTAAAAACAGTAAATAATATAAAAATTTCTAATTTCCAAATGACTAATACAAGCCACCCACTTCTTATTAAAGAGTCTTATTAGTTAAAATGTATTTTATACACATAATGGATAAACACGTGTTATGTAAGTCAGCTGCATAATATACCATAATGAATACCTTATAAACAGAGCATGTACATATTCCTTCCTGTTATTTACACTAGTGACTTGTTAAAATACTTGTTTCATAAATTACAGCTTTATGTCAGTCTCATGTAACGTGGGCTACTGTGTTAACCTCAATCCGAAACTTCTCCCAACTCCAACTCGCTAAACCTACTTCATTCAGATGTGCCTTTAAAAAACTCAGTATTATTTTACGGTTGCCTTATAGATTCAGGAGCTACTGGGATAGAAAACAGGTGAATTATTCCAGTGCTATGAGGCATCTCTTTACAATTTGAGTTTTAGTTTGGTTGGTTTAGTCCAACATCAAGTGGTAATTAAGATAGACATTGAGTAAAATTAGTTGTTTTTCAAATTACGACTTAAAATCATGTTTAAGGACACTTTACGTCATCTGGCTCATTCTTCATTTAAGGGATAATGAAGAGTGGAAGTATGCCTTGAAGAAGCTGAGTTTTAGGGCAAGACAAACTCTCCACCCTAAAGCTCCATGACTGTGGACTAAGCTGTGTGCACAGAAGAACAGGATATGCTGCGTTTAGACATGGTGACTTTGCCGGAAAGCAACATGGTTTGATGAGGAGAAACAACCTGTCATGAAGACAAAAACAACTCCTGAGCACTTACACTGTATTCAGAAGAACTCAATGTGTTTCCATGTTGATTGTTCGCCTCCTGTGGCACAAACTAAAACGCTGGGAAAGACGCTTTTCCAGAGCACAGTGAGAGTCTTCAGGGGGTCAGGACCAGCAGGGTCTCTCTGCTCTTTCAGTAGAGACCCAAGATTCATCCTCTTAGAGGAGTGGATGTCATGGAAAGTTTATAATTATTGATGAGGAATGAACTAAATATTACAGAAATCCTAGGTAACCTTTTCGGGGATGCCCAACCTCTGGGATCTAATGTCTGATGCCCCAGGATGGAACTGATATAATAATAATAACAGAAATAAAGTCCACAATACATGTAATGTGTTTGACTCATCCGAAACCACCCCACACACCCTCCATAGTCTTCCAGGAAACTGACTCCTAGTACCAAAAAGATTGGGGACCACTGTTTTAAATGCTCAAAATTTCCAGGTACACAAATGGAATCAAGACCCCCAAAAGGCTGCTTGGATCACAAGGATAAGGGACTATGACATTAAAATTTAAAACTCCTTAAACACATTGTCATGATGTGGCATTACTTTAACTTGTTTGGGAATAGGTCATCAAAACTTATACAACTGTTTCCCAAGAATGGCTATTTATTTAGTTTTTATTTATCTCCTAGTTTAACCTCAAGAAAAAGTAATTGGCCACTAGCCTTTAAAAGTGAATCACAAAAAACTGTAGAAAATTCTTAGAGATGAGAATATCAGACCACCTTACCTATCTCCTGAGAAACCTGGTCAAGAATCAACAGTTACAACCATACATTAAACAATGGACTAGTTAAAAATTGAGCAAGGGGTATGACAAAGCTGTATATTGTCACCTTGATTATTTAACTTCTAGAGTACATCATGTGAAATGCCAGGCTGGGTGAATCACAAACTGTAATTAAGATTGCTGGGAGAAATATCAACAACCTCAGATATGCAGATGACACCACTCTTATGGCAGAAAGTGAAGAGGAGCTAAAAAGCCTCTTGATGAAAGTGAAAGAGGAGAGTGAAAAAGCTCACTTAAAATTCAACATTCAAAAATCTAAGATTCTGGCATCTGGTCCCATTATTTCATGGCAAAAAGAGAAAAAGTGGAAACAGTGACAGGCTTTGTTTTCTTGGGCTCAAAAATCACTGCAGATGGACTGCAGCCGTCAAATTAAAAGATACTTGCTGCTTGGAAGAAAAGCTATGACAAACCTAGACAGCATATTAAAAAGCAGAGACATCACTTTGCTGACAATGGTCTGTATAGTCAAAGCTATGGTTTTTCCAGTAGTCATGTATGGATGTGAAATTTGGACCATAAAGAAGGCTGAGTGCTGAAGAACTGATGCTTTTGAATTTGTGATGTGAGAGAAGATTCTTGAGAATCCCTTGGACTACAAAGAGATCAACCAGTTAATTCAAAAGGAAATCAGTCCTGAACATTCATTGGAAGGACTGCTGCTGAAGCTGAAGCTCCAATACTTTGGTCACTTGATGCAAAAAGCTGACTCATTGGAAAAGTCCCTGATGCTGGGAAAGATTGAGGGCAAAGGATAAAGTGATGACAGAAGATGAAATGGTTAGATAGCATCACTGACTCAATGGACATAAATTAGAGCAGACTCCATGAGATGGTAAAGGACATGGAAGCCTGGCATGCTGAAGTCCATGGGTTTGGAAAGACTTTGACAGGACTTAGTGACTGAACAACAACAACAAAATGGAAGTAAAATATCCTATTAAATATTTAAAAGGTACCTAGCCCACACACTGCTTAAATAATCTAATTATAGCAAGAGAATCCACTTAATTCATCATAACACATACAGCTATTTATGAATTCACTCATCCTGATTTTGGTTCCTTCTTAATTTTTTCCAAGCAATTGATTGACCATAAAATGTTCCTCCTTAAATAATATTCCAATAAAATTAACAATACAGGACCATGAGTTCTTGAAAATTGATAAACGATAAAGCAAACACCATCCTGCTGCTACTGCTAAGTCACTTCAGTCATGTCCGACTTTGTGCGACCCCATAGATGGCAGCCCACCAGGCTCCCCCGTCCCTGGGATTCTCCAGGCAAGAACACTGGAGTGGGTTGCCATTTCCTTCTCCAATGTATGAAAGTAAAAAGTGAAAGTGAATTCACTCAGTCATGTCTGACCCTCAGCAACCCCATGGACTGCAGCCTTCCAGGCTTCTCCATCCATAGGATTTTCCAGGCAAGAGTACTGGAGTGGGGTGCCATTGCCTTCTCCAAAACACCATCCTAGTATGCTATAAAACATCACAGGGTATAATTAAAAGAAAATAATATAGATAGCCATTCCCCTGCAACAGAACCCACTGTGTTTGAGTCAAATAAGCAGTACAGAAAATGGTGGGGGGGGGGATGAAAATGATGTTGGTGGGAATGAAGGTGATGATTTTTTTTCACATTCAAAATTTACATAGATAACTTAAAATTTCATAAAAATGAAATTGAAATCGAGTGATGCCCTTTTTTCCCCTTTTTTGTAGGCAAGACCCTAGCCTCCGTGACCTTCCCTGACCCCAAAGGCAGATTTAAACAGTTGCTTAAACAAGGGCCAAGAAACCACCTGAAGTGAGATTAAAGGGACCAGAGAATCTCAAGATTAGGAGACCACATGAAACCTTGGAGACACCCTAACCTTGTCACCAAGTCACCCTTGTGAAGTATTTTTATTAAACTCCTCATGAAATCCTCCAGGGTGGGGACACAGCTTTTCAAGGCAGGAACCCACTGTGTCCCCCTAGGCATGGCAAAGCAATAAAGCTATTTTTTCTACTTCACCCAAAATTCTGTCTCTGAGATTCAATTCGGCAATGTTGCACAGAGAAGCTGAGCCTCCAGCATCAGTTTTGGCACCCCATGTAAGGTTCCATAAAGACTAAAAGATTTACCTAGAGAATATAGCATGCTTATAGAAGACCATGGGATATCAATGTTCAGCACTACTGACAGATACATAGACCATCAAGTCTTTTTTCAGATTGAATCCAAATTTCTGATTAGGCTTCTGTAAGCCTGAGATTACATACTATGCATCTATACATATGCTCTTACTGTATACATTATGTGAGAAATTTGTGTTTCTGATTGGCACATTATACAATTTTTAATGCATAGAATCAACACAGATACTTTAAGGACATTATGCACTATTGTGGAACTCTCAGAAGTCTCAAAATGTCCCAGAAGTGAATTCAACTATCTATACACAGGCGCACTTTATCTGTATCTGTAGCTATAACACCAACAAAATGGTATTCTGAACAGAAAACCACCAGCTTGAAGAGGCAGTTTTAATGAAGTGCTTGAGGCAAGAAAGACTGCCCCAGAGTGAGCAAGTGATGTCCATTGAAAATTCTGTCCTCAAAGGGGAAACCGGTTTAAAGGCAATAGAGTCCAAGTGCAGACACAAATCTTGCAAAATCTCATCTATTGTATTCTTTTTGAAGTACTTTGCTGGCGGCGCAGATAGTAAAGAATCTGCCTGCAATGCAGGAGAGCTGGGCTTCAATCCCTGTGTTGGGAAGATACCCTGAAGGAGGAAGCAGCAACCCACTCCAGTATTCTTGCCTTGAGAATCCCATGGACAGAGGAACCTGGCAGGCTACAGTCCATAGGACTGAAAAATTGGACACGACTAAGCGACTAATACCTTCACTTTCTTTCACCAAACTGAGGTTCTTAAACTTACATTGCACAGAATTTAAAAGGGAAAATAAAGGGGCATGATAAAGGCTATATTAAATAAAAGAAACATACAACATTAAATTAAGATGAAGTAAGAAAAGCAAAAGAATTGCAATTATAAAACTTGCTCATCCCTTGTTGGTACTGATCTACTCAGAGAAATAAGTAATGCAGACCTAAATTTTCAAGCAGATCGAATTCTGTTGTTCTAACATATCCTGCTCATCAGCTCATGGTTCAACTAATCCAGGTCCCACACAGTTAAAACTTAATCACACTTTTCCTTGGAGTAGCAGCACACATTTCCTGCCTGCAAAGTGTTCAACCTGTAGAACATACTTTGTGGAAGGGAGTTTGGAGAAAGGCGTCGTCAAACGTAAGCTCATATCCTCCCACATACCTGGGAGATGGGCTGCTGTCGGCCATGAGGTGTACCCTTAAGAGATGGCTCTCCAGGCTTCCTTGAGAAAGACTGCCGGGTCATCAGGTTGACACCAGGCTCCCTTCATTTTTAAAAAGATGTGCATACATTTCAGAAAGGCAGAGAAAGGATTTACAAGTTTTCTAAAGTATATGCTCTAAGAAAAGGAAGCAGAGGGAAGTCTTGTCCCTTATTTTCTACTGGGAGAATGACACTCTTACTTTTCACGTGTATTTGCCCTTAAAATTACAACACACAGCACTCCATTCTGAGCTTGACACACACAGTTCAAGTCACACCTACTAAAATAGTATTTTATCTCCTTTCTTGCAGCTTGCAAACGTGTATATCCCCACAGAGAATAGGGAAATTTTGGACATGACACCTGAATACACAGTTAAGTTTAAGAATTGAATTTATGCTTTTTTCTTTCACTTACATTCTTTTTTTCTTTTTTAACTCATCTTGCTAAATGAGAACTGGCATAAATTTTTGTCTGAGGACAATGCTGGTAATATGGGTTTGGGGAAAGACAAGAAAGGTGAAATTTTTTTTCTAAATGATTATAACATCATTTTCAAACGGTGCATTTTGAGTTAATAAATTATTTCCCATATCTCAAATGTTTGAGGAGCTTGAAAAATAATTCTATTACCATGAGCTGGGTACAGCAGACAATTAATAACTGACCACTCCAATGCTTTGTGTTGTGAATTCACAATAATGTGCAGATAGGTAATTATTAGGACTTTCAATATACTCAGACCGAGTGGCCAACCCAGGTGTCATTACTTCAAGAAAACACTTGCAAAGATTGACTTTTTTTTCTCTAGGAGGAGACATATGCCTTCAGAATTAGTATGACTCCATCAAATTCCACCACTGCCTAGGGTGGAATTATTTTAGCCAGTGCCACTCCACATTTAAAATTCTCCTGGATGTAAAATTATTTTCCTCAGACACTGAAATTATTCCCCCAGAGCAGGGCATGGAATCTTTCAAGTACTCTGCTCCCTGGTCAGCTTTATTCTCCCTCTGCTGTTTGAAAGTGAAGTAAAAGTGTTAGTCGCTCACTCATGTCCAACTCTTTGCAACTCCATGAACTGAGGTATGATCACTCACCTAGAGACAGACATCCTGGAATGTGAAGTCAAGTGGGCCTTAGGAAGAATCACTAAGAACAAAGCTAGAAGAGATGATGGAATTCCAGTTGAGCTCTTTCAAATCCTAAAAGATGATGCTGTGAAAGTGCTACACTCAGTATGCCAGCAAATTTGGAAAACTCAGCAGTGGCCAGAGGACTGGAAAATGTCAGTTTTCATTCCAGTCCCATAGAAAGGCAATGCCAAAGAGTGCTTCAACTACAGCACAATTGCACTCATCTCACACGCTAGCAAAGTAATGCTCAAAATTCTCTAAGCTAGGCTTCAACAGTACATGAACCATGAACTTCCAGATGGTCAAGCTAGATTTATAAATGGCAGAGGAACCAGAAATCAAATTGCCAACATCCATTGGATCATCGAAAAAGCAAAAGAGTTCCAGAAAAACATCCATTTCTGCTTTATTGACTATGCCAAAGCCTTTGACTGTGTGGATCACAATCAACTGTGGAAAATTCTGAAAGATATGGGCATACCAGATCACCTGACCTGCCTCTTGAGAAACCTATATGCAGGTCAGGAAGCAACAGTTAGAACTGGACATGGAACCACAGACTGGTTCCAAATTGGGAAAGGCTGTATATTGTCACCCTGCTTATTTAACTTATATGCAGAGTACATCATGAGAAGTGCTAGGCTGGAAGAAGAAGCACAAGCTGGAATCAAGATTGCCAGGAGAAATATCAATAGCCTCACATATGCAGATGACACCACCCTTATGGCAGAAACTGAAAAGGAACTAAAGAGCCTCTTGATGAAAGTGAAAGAGGAGGGTGAAAAAGTTGGCTTAAAACTCAACATTCAGAAAACAAAGATCATGGCATTTGGTCCCATCACTTCATGGGAAATAGATGGGAACAGTGGAAACAGTGACAGACTTTATTTTGGGGGGCTCCAAAATCACTGCAGATGGTGAATGTAGTCATAAAATTATAAGATGCTTGCTCCTTGGAAGGAAAGTTATGACCAACCTAGACAGTATATTAAAAAGCAGAGACTTTGCTGACAAAGGTCCATCAAGGCAAAGCTATGGTTTTTCTAGTAGTCATGTATAAATGTGAGAGTTGGACTATAAAGAAAGCTGAGTGCTGAAGAATTGATGGTTTTGAACTGTGGTGTTGGAGAAGACTCTTGAGAGTCCCTTGGATTGCAAAGAGATCCAACCAGTCCATTCTAAAAGAAATCAGTCCTGAATATTCATTGGCCACCTGATGAGAAGAACTGGCACATTTGAAAAGACCCTGATGCTGGGAAAGATTGAAGACGGGAGGAGAAGGGGAGGACAGAGGATGAGATGGTTGGATGGCATCACCGACTCTATGGACATGAGTTTGACTAAACTCCTGAAGTTGGCGTTGGACAGGGAGGCCTGGCATGCTGGAGTCCACAGCGTTGCAAACAACTGGACACAATGAGAAACTGAACTGGACTGAACTGGACTGAACTGGACTGAACTGGACTGAGGCCCACCAGGCTCCTCTGTCCATGGTATTCTCCAGGCAGGAATACTGGAGTGGGGTGCCATGCCCTTCTCCATGGTATCCTCCCAACCCAGCGATCAAACCCTAGTCCCCTGCATTGCAGGTGAATTCTTTACCATCTCAGCCACTAGGGAGGCTCTCTAATCCAGAATTAGGATTACCATCTGTCCTGGGTGTTTTCTACATAGTGTGACTACAGGGACAAACTATGTGCCTGTCCTGAAAGAGCTCAGATGCTGAGAAAAGCAACTGTACAGGGAATGAGGTGGGGCAGTGCTCTCTGGAAGCCTAGGCACGTTGAAGTCTGTGCTCAAGTTCAGGTTCACACAAATGGCTGAGCCAGACAATGGAGGGACTCGGTAATACAACGCAATTACAGCAGGGAAGACAGTTCCAGAGCTCTGCTTAAAACTACTTTATCAGCAAGTCTTGCTGACTCTACATCTGAAACATCCTAAATGCTCGCCCATGAACTCCATCACTGTCACCATGCTAATCACACCTCTACCCTGGATGACTGACAGAATCCTGGCCAAACTCTGCTTCCCCTTTTGCTCGTCTGGTGACGCTTGTGGTAAAGAACCTACTTGCAAATGCTGGAGATGTAAGAGAGTTGGGCAGATCCCCTGGAGAAGGGAATGGCAACCAACTCCAGTATTCTTGACTGGAGAATGTACAGAGGAACTCAGTGGACTATGGTCCATGGGATCATAAGAGTTGGACACAGTCAATGGCACCCCACTCCAGTACTCTTGCCTGGAAAATCCCATGGATGAAGGAGCCTGGAAGGCTGCAGTCCATGGGGTCACTGAGGGTCAGACACAACTGAGTGACTTCACTTTCACTTTTCACTTTCATGCATTGGAGAAGGAAATGGCAACCAACTCCAGTGTCCTTGCCTGGAGAATATCAGGGAAGGGGGAGCCTGGTGAGCTTCCATCGATGGGGTCGCAGAGAGTCGGCCACGACTGAAGCGACTTAGCAGCAGCAGCAGCAGTTATCCATGCAGCAGCCAGAAGCCTCCAATAAGATTTTTTTCTACGCATTTCCCCGATTAAAGCCACCTCTGAACTTCAAATTGCACTGAAAACCCAAGCCCTCACCCCATCCCCTAACCACTGCCTTATCCAGCTCCTTCTCCTGCTCTGATCTCATCTGCTTCTACCCTCCTCACCGTCAGTCAGGGGTCTTCTGGGTCCTCACATGAACCCAGCTTGTTCTTCCTCTGGGGCCACTGCATAAACGGTCTCCTCTCTAAGGGACATTCTTCCCGGAGAGCAAGGCGAGGCCATTCTCTCAGCTCTCAGCTTAATGAGGAAAGGAATATTTCCTGCCATATCAGTAAGCAAAGGTTGTCACAGTCATCAGTGATCGAAGCCACCATGGATGGCGAGCTGGTGACCCCTGAGGGAACTCAGGAAGGAAAGAATACCTGCCCTCTGTTGGCCGTCAGCCTGCAGCCACTCCCCACGGTGAGCCCTGAGGAACTCAGGGGTGAAAACACGGGACAGTGACCCCAGACAGCTGAGGTGCACGTGAAAGGAACAGCTTCAGTGAGCCCAGACTCTTGCATCTTCCCATACACAGAAAAGTGCTGAATTCCTTAACTTGGGATATCTGGTTTTTTAAAATTAATAATTATCTTTTGATGTTATGACCACCCGCCCTCTGTTGCAAAACTTCTATATGGTGTGGCTCCTCCCCACCTCATTGCAGCAGTTCTCTCAGGGTTACTTGAAATGCTGCCTCCCTGACTTGAAGTTCTAAAAATTCCCACTGAATAAAATAGTACTCTCAACTTTTAGCTTGTGAATAGTTTTTAAGTCCTCATTAATGATCACATCCCACTAGACTACTTCTCTGCTCACCTACCTAAAGCAGTCATGACATCACTTTCACTCCACTGTTTTAACTTTCTGCCTTCCTATGATAATTGTATTTTTTAGTTTGTTGATTAAATGATAAGACGTCTTACTAAACTGCAGGTTTCATAAAGCAAGGCCATTGTCTGTCTTGTTCTCCACCATTCCTCCAGCACTAGAAAAGTGCTCAGTATGCAGTGTGTGTTTAATAAATATTTGCTGTTTGAGTGAACAAATGAGGGGCACTATTGTAAGAGTTAAAAAAACACCTATGGATAGAACAGCAAGTGCATAATTACTGACATGGTCCTGGAAGAAGTAATGAAAATTAAACCCAGAATTAAAATAGACATGGGAAGGAAAGGATGTATGTGTGAGCTGTTCATTTTGTAAGAGCAACACTACCTGGAAAACATTTCTGTGTGGGGCTGAAGACCTTAACATGCATTTCAGTTCAGTTCAGTTCAGTTCAGTCGCTCAGTCATGTCTGACTCTTTGCGACCCCATGAATCGCAGCACGCCAGGCCTCCCTGTCCATCACCAAATCCTGGAGTTCACTCAGACTCACATCCATCGAGTCAGTGATGCCATCTAGCCATCACATCCTCTGTCGTCCCCTTCTCCTCCTGCCCCCAATCCCTCCCAGCATCAGAGTCTTTTCCAATGAGTCAACTCTTCGCATGAGGTGTCCAATTAGACACGTGTTAATCAGGATGGCATAGAAGCCCCATTGTCCTAAAGAACCTCGGAGAAGCAGTCTTTATGTTCAATAAATAATTAGTTGGTCACTGGTGGTCTCCAAGATCTCTTTTCAGCAAAATTAGGAGCAGTCAGGACTGACTTATATAGCCAGTACACACCAATATGAGCTGGGCTGGAGTCCTTGCCTGTGTATTTGCAAAATCACCACAGGTCACAGGCATGATTTCTGCTAGTGGAGAAATGCTTAAGAAAAAAAATAAAATGGAAGGAATAGTATAGAAAAATCCTTTGTGAAGAAATGTTGATGAAATAGACATACAGCAGCATTTCTCATTAATATTGAATGAGTTGGAGAGATGACTCTTAAACAATGATAAGATGTAGATATGTATCCTGCGTGCTAACTCCCTTCAGTCATATCCAACTCTTTGAGATCCCATGGACTGTAGCCCACCAGGCTCCTCTGTCCATGGGATTACCAGGCAAGAATACTGGAGTGGGTTGCCATTCCCTCCTCTAGGGGATCTTCCCCACCCAGGGCTCCAGTCCACATCTCTTACCTCTCCTTCACTGGCAGGCAGGTTGTTTACCACTCGTGCCACATAGGAAGCCCCGGATGTAGACATACAAAGCTCTAATTGTGTTTCAAGTTAAACCAAACTTTGCTCACAGCCTTCATTTATACTGAGGGAGAGAAGTGTTATCTTGTCAGCTCAAAAAAACTCAGTTGCTTCCGGTTTTAAAAATAGTCAGCTTTGGATGACAACCCAGTAGCCACTACAGCTGGTCTCCCTGGTCATAAATGTGCCTCCATGCACTACCCTCACCAACCACTGGGGGGCTAAGGAGCTCCTAGCTCTCAATTTGTGATAATTCATGAAAATATATACATACATATATATTTTTTGTATTATGTTCTCTTGTCCACTAACATTGTGATATGCATGCAGAAAAATGTAATGTTTGCTTTAATCACTTCAATGTACCCATTACTTTGACACATTGTTCTCATAGCAGATAATACATTTTTACTAAAATTTTAACCTGACAAATGTGAAAGTCACTGTCTAATTATTAGCTGTGTACATAACTATTTAGTGTCTAGGCAGCATCCAAGTTACTTGATATATTTGTTAAAAACACATTCCTGAATCCCAGCTAGACCTACTGAATCAGAATTCCCAGGGGGCCCTCCTAGAAGCACAGATGTATTGATAACCAGCTCCCCATTTAAGCTAAGTAAAACATTTACTTAGAAATTCCCATTGGGTTTCAATTTTCATGGCTCCTCACATGTTGGACAAAGATCCATATAGCTGAAGCTATTGTTTTTTCCCAGTAGTCATGTATAGATGTGAGAGCTGGACCATAATACTGAGAGATGAAGAATTGATGCTTTTGAACTGTGGTGTTGGATAAGACTCTTGAGAGTTCCTTGGACTGCAAACCAGTCAGTCCTAAAGGAAATCAACCCTGAATATTCATTGGAAGAACTGATGCTGAAGCTGATGCTCCAATACTTTGGACACCTGATGCAAAAAGCTGACTCACTGGAAAAGACCCTGACGCTGGGAAACATTGAAGGTAGGAAGAGAAAGGGGTGACAGAGGCTGAAATGGTTGGATGGCATCACCGACTCAATAGACATGAGTTGAGCAAACTCCAGGAGACAGTGAAGGACAGGGAAGCCTGTCGTGCTATAGTTCATGGGGTCACAGAGTTGGACATGACTGAGTGACTTAACAACAACACATGTGGAAATTACTCCCAAAGTACTACTTATACAATGCTTCCCTACAAGGATCTTAGAAGGATTTTGCATTCCTTACGCAGATCTTTCTACTCTTTGTTCTCAGTCAAAAGATTTAAAATTTATATACAGAGAATTACACAAGGGAACAGTATGGTGGTTCCTCAAAAATTTTAAAACAGAATTGCTATATAATCAAACAATTCCACTTCTGAGTACGTAGCCCAAAAATTAAAAGCAAGTTCTCAAAGAGATTTGTACACCCATGCTCATGGCAACATTTATCACAGTAGCTGAGTTGGAAGCAACACAAGTGATCACTGACAGAGACTGGATAAACAAAATATGGTCTCTACAGACAGTGGAGCCTTTAAGATCCAGTGTTTAAAGGGGAGAGGATTCTGATATGCAATGCAGTGTGGATGAACCTTGAGGACATTATGCTAAGTGACATAAGCCAGTCACAGAAGGACATACATGGTTCTCCTCACAGGAGGTAAAGGATAGTTAAATTCATAGACAGTCAAATAGTGATTGTCAGGGGCGAGGATGTGGAGTGGTGGGTTGCTGTTTGAAGGGTATAGGCCTCATTTTCCGAGATGAAAAAGTTCTAAAGATGGGTTGCCCTGCAACACAAGTATACTTAGCACTAAAGAACTGTACACTTAAAATGTGTAAGATGGTTCACTGAATGTTATGTATATTCTATCAAAATGGAAATCGTCAAAGAATATTACATTAGGGTCATACAACCCACATCTTTAGTTTTGGGGCTGAAACTCATTTCAGCTGTCCATACAGTGGCTGATAAGAAATAGGAGTTTATATAATTATAAAAGATACACGCACTCTTATCTTCGTAACATCACTATTTACAATAGCCAAGACATGAAAGCAACCTAAATGTCCACTGACAGATGAATGCATGAAGTTGTGGTGCGCATGTACAATGGAATATCACTCAGTCACCAAAAAGAATGAAAGAATGCCATTTGCAGCAACATGGACGGATCCAGAGATTATCGTACTAAAAGAAGTCAGAAAGAGCCAAATGCTGTATGACATCACTTATATGTGGACTCTAAAGTATGCCACAAGTGAAGCTATTAAGGAAACTAAAACAGACTCACAGATGAACAGATGTTGGTGCCAAGGGGTGGAGGGCGGGGGAGGGATGGATTGGGAGTTTGGGATTAGCAGAGAGTGGATAAGAAAAAGGCCCTCATGCACAGCACAGGGAACGACATGCCATCAATATCCTGTGACGAACCATAATGGAAAAGAACCTTAAAAAAGAATGTTTGCTTTTTGTGTAACTGACTCACTTTGCTGTACAGAAGAAATGAAACACAACAGTATAAATCAGCTATGCCTCAATAAACTTGAAACAAAAAGAAAAGAAATAGTCATCTAACCTTTGCTTTCACACTAGAAGCATCACATGTGCCAATCATGACTTCAACAATAAAATGTTGGTTAATATTTTGATCTTTTAAGTTACCTATTAATAGACTCATACAGAGGCTGTGTTTGCAGGAATATGAAGGTTAATGCTATTCCTTTTTTAACCAATTAAAAACTGGTACAACTGGACAAGTCATTGTAAAATGAGTTCATGGGGTTCTCATTTATTCTCTATTAATGGCTTTCACTGTCCATAGATATTTTACCACCTGCTCAACCTGGAATTTAAAAAGAAAAATCCCCTGCCGTTTAGTTTGTAGAATATATATATTCTTTCCAGAGTCAGGGCATTGGCAATTGTGTGGGTGACTCAAGCAGAATGAATCAACTCTCCATCATAGCTGAAATGACTGCTGTACCGAAACAACTTGTTTTTAGTATTTGCTACTGAGATTAGAAACTTCTGAGGGCAAATGGATTATAAAGGTTTTTTTAATATCAATTTTTATTAATAACAAAATCAATTTCCAGGCTGAAGCAGATAAAGGAAAATGTAAAAAAGTTAAATCCACAACTTATCTAAATACCTACTTTCACAACCATTTTTGTCTTCCTATTGATCTAAATGTATGCCAAAGTTAAAGTGAAAGCCTGTGTGTGTGTGTGTGTGTGTGCACACGTGTGCACACATGCACACACATGCAAGCATGCATACTTAGTCATTCAGTTGTGTTCAACTCTTTGTGACTCTTTGGATAGTAGCCCTCCAGGCTCCTCTGTCCGTGGAATTTCCCAGGCAAGAATACTGCAGTGGGTTGCCATTTCCTTTCCAGAAGATCTTCCCAACCCAGGAACTGAACCTGTGTTTCCTACATTGCAAGTGGACTCTTTACCCACTATAGTCATAAATCCTATAGGTGATTCCTAGAGGCATCCACATTTGTTGAATTTTCCAGAATAGTTTCAATGTCAAATATTCTTCCCTGATATACTCATAAAATCTTTATAAGACTATAAATATTGATTTTTTTAAATAAATTTGAGTCACCAAAGTGATCTGGAGATTTATTAATAATTTCTAACCCACAGGATCATAAAATCTCAGGGAAACTGGTAAGAAACAGAAAGAACTCGATCACTTTTTAATCTATTTTCTTTCTTAATTCTTATAGAAGCATTTCAGAAATACCTAAAAACTAGCAAGTCAAAGTGAAGAAGTTGAAGCAAAAGTTCCTAGGTAAATAATTTGGCCTTAAATGAGATATGTGTGGAATGATTTAATGAATTCTTAAGCATCTCCTGTGTTTTAGGAAAACAGCATATATCATTGTTTTCTAACCTGTACTGACAAAATGCAAGGTTTTCCTGATTTTCTGAAAATCTGAGGAAGTACCACATGATACAGATTGTGTGTCGTTTCTGGAGAGTCCAAAGCTTACTTGCTCTGTTGCTCTCCAGCTCCTTCTCTTTGTTAATTACAATGATTCAGTTCTTCCTCAGGACATCTTTGATTTTTTGGTCTCAGATTTTTCAGGTCAGATATTTATCCATGAAACACATTTTAAAACTTATAACTCATTAGAACTTCTCATAGGTCAACTTTTAAAGTGATTACCTAAACAATTGCTAAAGTCTTTTGAAAGTGATTTAAAAATCCATATAAAAATAAAGTCACTGAATGAGAGGATAATACAACAGGAGATGAAGTAACTAATGTCCATTCATTCTGCTCTGCTTATTGTGTTTCAAAAATACTATTGCATTCTCTTAGAAGTGAGTTTGTGTGTAGCAAAAAAAAAAAAAAATGTCATAGTCTCCAGTGTCTATTTTCCTGTCTGCAAATTTAAGATCTTAGGAAAGGCCATGGAGACCACCAGTGACCAACTAATTATTTATTGAACATAAAGACTGCTTCTCCAAGGTTTTTAGGACAACGGGGCTTCTAGGCTATCTTGATTAACACATGTCTAAATGTATGTTACAGTCTTCAGCCCCACACAGAAATGTTTTCCAGGTAGTGTTGCTCTTACAAAATGAACAGCTCACACATACATCCTTTCCTTCCCATGTCTATTTTAATTCTGGGTTTAATTTTCATTACTTCTTCCAGGACCATGTCAGTAATTACGCACTTGCTATTCTATCCATGGTTGTTTTTTTAACTCTTACAATAGTGCCCCTCATTTGTTCACTCAAACAGCAAATATTTATTGAGCACACAGTGCATACTGAGCACTTCTCTGGTGCTGGAGGAATGGTGGAGAACAAGACAGACAATGGCCTTCACAGTCCATAGTGAAGAGCCTACGTTGTTGTTGTTTAGTCACTCAGCCATGTCCGACTCTCTGCGACCCCAGGGACTGTCCGCCAGACACCTCAGTCCAGGGATTCTCCAGGTATGTATACAGCAGTGGGTTGACATTTCCTTCTCCAGGGGATCTTCCCAGTCCAGGGATTGATCCCATGTCTCATGCATTAGCAGGCAGATTCTTCACCATCTGAGCCACCTGGAAAGCCCAAAGAACCTACAGTCCCACCTGAAGCTCAAGGTCGGTTACAGTGAAATATATGAGCAAGTACCAGGGCCTCTCACAACTTGATGTTTCAATCATGTATTTTAGAACATGTACACATACACAGACACACACACTTCACTGACTCCTCCGAAGAAAAACATTTTTTGAAAAAGGCCACTTTCCTTATAGCAGTGACAAATGAGCAGAAATAACATAGGTTCTACCAAAAACAAGGAGCAACGGAGCTCAGAATAAAGTCGTGCATAACTACTTTCCCTAACTAGTAGCTGACCAAACTTCTTGAAGGTCAATGTGAAAAATGTATTACTAACAGTACTTGTGCCATCTCACCAGTAAATGCATTAGCCATTAATGAAAAATGAATGTTTTCTTTGTCCTTTCTTTCTCTCCCCAACATTTTTCTATGAATTGCATGGTCTCTTCCATTTAAAAAGATATGCTGGCTCTCTGTCTTGATCTGTATTTCATTTAACTTGAATAATTATGGCTATATTTAAACTAATTTTTAAAGAAGCACTGGGTAAAATAGACCTAATTTGACTTGGGTTCCTAGCCAGTTTTAGATTGTCAAATATCTCCACTGCCTTTTCCCTCCCCCTTTTCCCCCCCGCCTGTTTGGTAAAGTGATTTTTATATGGTTCAGTACTTGATGACCTGTCAAGCAAAGTAATAAATTTAAGAACTTTAGGAAATGTCACAGCTAGAAAATAGAAACTTCACTCTAATAGTCCTCCTAAATTATGATGTTATCACAAGAACATCAAGGGTAAGACTTCTCCTTGAACCAAACTTTTCAGTGAAAAGATTAGCTGATAATTACAGTGTGAACTCATAAAGACTTAAGTTATAACCCTTTAGAGAAATATTTCACTTTTAAAGTGACCTGTTACTGGAAGACCTCAAAGAGACTGCAGGTTCAATTCCAGACCACTGCAATAAAGCCAGTTGCAAAGGTTTTGGTTTCCTAGTGCATATAAAAGTTCCGTTTACCCTATTATCTATTAAGTGTGCAATAGCATTATATATTTTTAAATAGCCTGAACCTTAATGAAAAAATATTTCACTGCTAACCATTATCTGAGCCCTCAGCAAACTAATTTTTTTTACTGGCAGAAGGTTTGAAATATTCCAGGGACTACCAAAATGTGGCACAAAGTAAACCAATGCTCCTGGAAAAATGGCAACGATAGACTTCCTCCATGCATGGTTGCCACAAACCTTCAGTTTGTAAATAAATAAATAAAAATGGAAAATCTGAAAAGCATCATAAAGCAAAATACAATAAAATTAATTATGTGTGTCTATTAATAGTAATGTTTTATGCATGGAGTATTAATCTAAAGTGATATAAAAAACATCATCTCATATAAACTCTACAAAAACTCAGTGTGGCAGGCTGTGTTATTCTCATTTGTGATGAAGAATCTAATAGTACAAGAAGTCAATGTCCGTGTCTCAATGTCACAGCAAGGACCAGCACATAGATCTGTTAATATTGTTTCCCTTCTTCACATGGCCATGCTACATTCTTAGTTGTATTGTACCCTGCATTTCTGAAATAATTATAATGGATATATGGAGAGAGCAATTTTTTTCATTTTAATTCTGTTTTTTTTTTTTTTTCTTTTTATACACAGTCCTCTCTGGACTATTGTTCATGGAAATTACTCTGAATACCAATAAAGTGAATTATTACTTATATCCATTTAGTATCAACTAGGGCCTTTCCTGATATTCTAGTCAGTAAAGAATCTGCCTGCAATGCAGGAGATCGTCTGCCAATGTAGGAGACCCTGGTTTGACCCCTGGGTCGGGACGATCCCCTGGAGAAGGAATTGGCAACCCACTCAGTATGTTTGCCTGGGAAATCCCATGGATAGAGGAGCCTGATGGGCTACAGTCCATGAGGTCCCAAGAGTCAGATGTGACTTGGTGACTAAACCACCACCACCAATATAAAATAAACTGTATTCTGTGAACACTGCTTGAGTGCTTAGTCGCTCAGTCGTGTCCCACTCTTTGTGACCCCATGGACTGTAGCCCGCCAGGCTCCTCTGTGCATGGAATTCTCCAGGCAAGAATACTGGGGTGGGCTGACATGCTCACCTCCAGGGGAGCTTCCTGATCCACAGGTTGAACTTGAGTCTCATGCACTGCAGACAGATTCTTTACCATCTGAACCACCAGGAAACCCCTTTTGTGAACATTCAGTTCAGTTCAGTCGCTCAGTCGTATCGGACTTGTTGCGACCCCATGAATCGCAGCACGCCGGGCCTCCCTGTCCATCACCAACTCCCGGAGTTCACCCAAACTCATGTCCATCGAGTCAGTGATGCCATCCAACCATCTCATCCTCTGTTGTCCCCTTCTCCTCCTGCCCCCAATCCCTCGCAGCATCAGGGTCTTTTCCAATGAGTCAGCTCTTTACATGGGGTGGCCAAGGAATGGGAGTTTCAGCCTCAGCATCAGTCCTTCTAGTGAACACCCAGGACTGATCTCCTTTAGGATGGACTGGTTGGATCTCCTTGCACTTCAAGGGACTCTCAAGAGTCTTCTTCAACACCACAATTCAAAAGCATCAATTCTTCGGTGCTCAGCTTTCTTCACAGTCCAACTCTCACATCCATACATGACCACTGGAAAACCCAAAGCCTTGACTAGACAGACCTTTGCTGGCAAAGTAATGTCTCTGCTTTTCAATATGCTATCTTGGTTGGTCATAACTTTCCTTCCAAGAAGTAAGTGTCTTTTAATTTCATGACAGCAATCATCTGCAGTGATTTTGGAGCCCCCAAAAATAAAGTCTGACACTATTTCCACTGTTTCCCCATCTATTTCCCATGAAGTGATGGGACCAGATGCCATGATCTTCGTTTTCTGAATGTTGAACTTTAAGCCAACTTTTTCACTTTCCTCTTTCACTTTCATCAAGAGGCTTTTTAGTTCCTCTTCACTTTCTGCCATAAGGATGGTGAGTCATCTGCATATCTGAGGTTATTGATATTTCTCCCGGCAATCTTGATTCCAGCTTGTGCTTCTTCCAGCCCAATGTTTCTCATCATGTACTCTGCATAGAAGTTAAAAAAGCAGAGTGACAATATACAGCCTTGACATACTCCTTTTCCTACTTTGAACCAGTCTGTTGTTCCATGTCGAGTTCTGGCTGCTGATTCCTGAACTGCATATAGGATTCTCAAGAGGCAGGTCAGGTGATCTGGTATTCCCATCTCTTTCAGAATCTTCCACAATTTATTTTATCCACACAGTCAAAGGGTTTGGCATAGTCAATAAAGTAGGAATAGATGTATTTCTGGAACTCTCTTGCTTTTTCAAGGATCCAGAGAATGTTGGCAATTTGAACTCTGGTTCCTCTGCCTTTTCTAAAACCAGCTTGAACATCTGGAAGTTCACGGTTCAGGTATTGCTGAAGCCTGGCTTGGAGAATTTTGAGCATTACTTGACTAGCGTGTGAGATGAGTGCAATTGTTCAGTAGTTTGAGCATTCTTTGGCATTGCCTTTCTTTGGGATTGGAATGAAAACTGACCTTTATCCTACCCTAAATGCAGGGGGTTTGCTATTGTTGTTAACTCATTATTTACCCAGAACAGTTTTAGGTTCACAGCATAATTCAGGGAAAGGTACAGATTTTCCATGGGTCCTCTACCCTGTATATATCCATAGCATCTCCTACAATCAACATCCTTTACCAGATGATACATTTGTTATAACTGATTAACCAAACTGGCCCATGATCATCACTCAAAGATCCTTCAACCCCTAATCTTTTTACTGTCCCCCTGACTTGCCTTTTATAGAATGTCCTATAGTTGGAATCATTTTGTATATACATTTTCAGATTGCCTTCCTTCACTTAGTCATATGCATTTAAGTTTCTTCCATGTATTTTCATGGTTTGATAGCTCATTTCTTTTTAGCTCTGAATAATATTCCAATGTCTGGATGTACTGCTTACCTACTAAATGACATCTTGGCTACTTCCAAGTTTTGGCAATTATGAATAAAACTGCTACAAATATCTGTGTGCAGGTTTTTATGTGGACATACATTTTCCACTCTGAGTAAGTATCAAAGAGAACAATTGCTACAACATAGGTCAAGAGTACTTTTAGTTTTGTAAAAAGCAAAACTGCCAACTCTGCATAATCAGAGTTTCATATTGATTTCAAAATTAAACTTTTCCCTTAGGAAGGAGTAGTAGTTTGGTGAATGAATGTTCAGTACTCTAATTTGTAAATTCAACTAAGGTATTCCTATATTTGGTCATTATATAGATCCAGTTACTTCCTTTATTGTGAAATAGTCTAACTTGCTGTCCAATAGGGATATTTTACAGATGTTCTATTTACCTATATTTACAAACACACTGGCACAAACACACCCAAGCAGCAAAGTGTTATTTTCAAAGATTCATTTTGAGTGAAAGTTGCATTAAGAACTTATTAGCTGAAAATTAATTTTTTCCCCAACAAGCATAAAAAACTGAAAGCTGTAGGAGTTTAGATAAAAAGAAAACTGAAAAGGTGTTGCCGTCATTTGCAAGACTGTAATTTTTCTCAAAGTCCATATACTTTCAAGTAAGCTGTTCGCTAAGAATAGAGAAATATTTATTGTAATACATGGAATAGGAATGTGTAGCATATACCCAATGTATGGCATAGGCCAAAGCATAAAGAGATGGCACGTTTTATTAATCATTCAGTATTTACGATGTGAATACTAAGCTCTGAAAGAGCTATGTTGTATTTGGCATGGTTGCAGTTTTCAAAGATCATCTGCAAATAGCCTCTCAGTACTTGAATGATCAATAAAGTCTTCTCAGTAACAGTTGGTGGTGGGAGGGTGGGAAAAATGGGGAGATTAGGATTGAAATATGTATACACCATTGATATACTATGTATAAAGTAGATGATTAATGAGAACCTACTGTATAGCAGGGGCACTCTATTCAGTGCTCTGTGGTAACCTGAATGAGAAGAAGTCCAAAAGGGTGGGGATATTGTAGAGCTGATTCATTTTGCTGCACATTAGAAACTAACAGCATTGCAAAGAAACTATACTCCAATAAAAATTAATTTTAAAAAATGTTGAGAAGGTTAAAAAAAAACACAGTAGGAAACATCTTTCATAAACAGATCTTGGGCACATTGCAAACAGCTGCTACAATCTGCCATAGTCTTTAATACCCTGTCATAAAAGAAAACCCATAAATCTAGTCTCCAATGTAACCAGCATATTCTCACTGCTTTCCTGCTGTGCCCTGTCACTTACAAAGCATGAATAACAAAAAACTGTACCCTCTGGAGTAGCCAATTCTCAGAGTCATTAGTTTTCTTTAATACTCCAGTTTTATTTCAAGAATGGGCAAGACAAGAAGTAAGACATTCTGTGTCACTTTAGGATAATAACATATCATGTAATTCTGGGTCATAAAGAATTCATAAGTGATCCCATAGAGGAAAGTTCATTTGCATGCTCTCCAGAGTTTTATCTCTTTTCAGATGTGACCTTGTATAATTAAATATATTTGAAATATCAAGAGAAATGGCAGCGAGGCAGACAATAGAATTCTTCATTTTATCTGGTACTGAAACAAAGTGAAATTAAATTATAAGGCGCAGTCAGTGTAGTAGAAGATAAAAAATTTCAATGAAGTCCTCTCTATATGATCATACTCATTAGCATTTATAGGAGGACAATTATACCATGTGGGGTGTAACAGGATTTAAAAACTGGCATTTCATTTCTATGGGACTTCCCCAAATGGACTCAAATGAAGTGTCCCTGAGACTCAGCTGTACATGTTACATTAAATCAGATAATTCAAATATGCAGTTAGACCCAACACAGGGAATTCTTCTTTTTAAAATAAACAGACTTTTCAGGGGGGAAAAAAAACAGTTCTCTGTGTCACAAGTGAAATGTTGATTAATGTATCAAAAAAAGATGATTAAAACCATAACAAATATACTTCTACAGAGGAAGATCTTTACAGAAACACTAACGAAATTACATTTGAATTACTTTTTCATAAAAAAGTAAATTTTAAAAGACACAAAATCATTTTATCAGAATATCTGAAAACTTGCATTCTCTTAATTTGTAACTTATTCTTCTCTTTAGAGGTTTATCTTTTTCCTCCAGTCGCAGGGATAGTTTGTTTGACTATAATCAACCTAATTATGAGAATGAGAGTTTTAATTCAGTGTGATTCATTACCAAATCATTTGTCATTTACAATGTATTTTCTTAATTCATCACATGATTTTTTTAGTCATTAAGTCATGCCCTACTCTTCCGCAATACCATGGAGCGTGGCCTGCCAGGCTCCTCCGTCCACGGGATTCTCCAAACAAGCATACTGGAGGGGATTACCATTTCCTTCTCCAATTATATGACTTAACCTTTCTTATTAAGACACATGGGTACAGAAGAGTATAGAAGTTTTGTTTTGTGTCCAGCTAAATAACGTATTGTATACCTAATGCTTGTGTAACTACTGCCTAGGTCAAGAAGTTAAACATTAAAGGGACTTCCCTAGTTGTCCAGTGGTAAGCACTCAGGGCACTCAGTGCTGAGGGCCCAGGTTCAGTCCCTGGACAGGAAACTAAATTCACGCAGCCTCATGGTGCAACCAAAAAAATAGGAAAAATGATCACGTGCGCATGGACATACACACACATATACACATATAACATACACACACAGACACACATACACACACTCTCTCTCTCTCCCTCTCCCTCCCTCTCACTCTCTCTGCTCTCTGTAAGTTCATAACCTAGGAGAAACACACTTTTTTAAAATAGAAAACAAAGAACAGCATTCTTAATCCCTCTCTTGACTGCTTCTAATAAGGAACACTTCTCTACCCATTTCATCAGGTAACTGCTATCTGGAATTTATGATAATAAATTCTTGCTTTTATTTGCAATTTTATCACTTAGATATTAGATCACCACCTACTGGGCGACCACCGGGGCCTGACTGGTGGGTTACAATCCACAGGTCACAAAGAGTCAGACATGACTGAAGCAACTTAGCACACATGAAGACATCAGAATCAGAATTAATGCTCAGTCAGAATTAATGCTCAGAATTAATGCTGACACCCTGCGAAGCTATGGACTGAGGCCCACCAGGCTCCTATATCCATGGGATTCTCCAGGCAAGAGTACTGGAGTAAGTTGTGATGCCCTCCTCCAAGGAATCGAGCCCAGGGTCTCTTGCATTGCAGGCAGATTCTTTTCCATCTGAGTCATCAGGGAAGCTAAACAGTATTTTATTGAGTGTACACGGTGTGTTTTTGCATCTACTGCCCAGCAGCACTCCCCACTCCTGAGCAGGAATGACACGTTCTCAGACCCTCCTGAAGCTTCAGACACCGGAGGGCAGCAGTAAAGCATGGGATCTGTTTCTCAACACTATACCTGGGAGGCGGAACTCTAAACTGACTCCATCGCCCCTTGGTGTCCTTGCCTGGTATAATCCTCACGGATGCGATGATTCTCTCCCATAATCAGGTTTTATCATAGGGTAGCACAGTTAACCAGTGCATTTTCTTGGCAAAACTCTATTAGTCTTTGCCCTGCTTCATTCCGCATTCCAAGGCCAAATTTGCCTGTGACTCCAGGTGTGTCTTGACTTCCTACTTTTGCATTCCAGTCCCCTATAATGAAAAGGACATCTTTTTTGGGTGTTAGTTCTAAAAGGTCTTGTAGGTCTTCATAGAACCGTTCAACTTCAGCTTCTTCAGTTTTACTGGTTGGGGCATAGACTTGGATTACCCTGATATTAAATGGTTTTCCTTGGAAACAAACAGAGATCATTCTGTCGTTTTTGAGATTGCATCCAAGTACCACATTTCGGACACTTTTGTTGACCATGATGGCTACTCCATTTCTTCTGAGGGATTCCTGCCTGCAGTAGTAGATATAATGGTCATCTGAGTTAAATTCACCCATGCCAGTCCATTTTAGTTTGCTGATTCCTAGAATGTCGACATTCACTCTTGCCATCTCTTGTTTGACCACTTCTAATTTGCCTTGATTCATGGACCTGACATTCCAGGTTCCTATGCAATATTGCTCTTTACAGCATCTGACCTTGCTTTTATCACCAGTCACATCCACAGCTGGGTGTTGTTTTTGCATTGGCTCCATCCTTTCATTCTTTCTGGAGTTATTTCTCCACTGATCTCCAGTAGCATATTGGGCACCTAGTGACCTGGGGAATTCCTCTTTCAGTATCCTATTATTTTGCCTTTTCATACTGTTCATGGGGTTCTCAAGGCAAGAATACTGAAATGGTTGGCCATTCCCTTCTCCAGTGGACCACATTCTGTCAGACCTCTCCACCATGACCTGCTCATCTTAGGTTGCCCTGCGGGCATGGCTTAGTTTCATTGAGTTAGACAAGGCTATGGTCCTAGTGTGATTAGATTGACAAGTTTTCTGTGAGTATGGTTTCAGTGTGTCTGCCCTCTGATGCCCTCTTGCAATACCTACCATCTTACTTGGGTTTCTCTTACCTTGGGCGTGGGGTATCTCTTCACGGCTGCTCCAAAATGCACTGGTCATAGCAAACACTCTCTTCCAAAAACACGAGAATACTCTACACATGGACATCACCAGATGGTCAACACCGAAATTAGATTGATTATATTCTTTACAGCCAAAGACGGAGAAGCTCTATACAGCAACAAATACAAGAACAGGAGCTGACTGTGGCTCAGATCATGAACTCCTTATTGCCAAATTCAGACTTAAATTGAAGAAAGTAGGGAAAACCGCTAGACCATTCAGGTATGACCTAAATCAAATCCCTTATGATTGTACAGTGGAAGTGAGAAATAGATTTAAGGGCCTAGATCTGATAGAGTGCCTGATGAAATATAGAATGAGGTTCATGACATTGTACAGGAGACAGGGATCAAGACCATCCCCATGGAAAAGAAATGCAAAAAAGCAAAATGGCTGTCTGGGGAGGCCTTACAAATAGCTGTGAAAAGAAAAAGCAAAAAGCAAATGAGAAAAGGAAAGATATAAGCATCTGAATGCAGAGTTCCAAAGAATAGCAAGAAGAGATAAGAAAGCCTTCTCCAGTGATCAATGCAAAGAAATAGAGGAAAACAATAGAATGGGAAAGACTAGAGATCTCTTCAAGAAAATTAGAGATACCAAGGGAACATTTCATGCAAAGATGAGCCCAATAAAGGACAGAAATGGTCTGGACCTAACAGAAGAAGAAGATATTAAGAAGAGGTGGTAAGAATACACAGAACTGTACAAAAAAGATCTTCACGACCCAGATAATCATGATGGTGTGATCGCTCACCTAGAGCCAGATATCCTGGAATGTGAAGTCAAGTGGGCCTTAGAAAGCATCTCTACAAACGAAGCTAGTGTAGGTGATGGAATTCCAGTTGAGCTATTTCACATCCTGGAAGATGATGTTGTGAAAGTGCTGCACTCAATATGCCAGCAAATATGGAAAACTCAGCAGTGGTCACAGGACTGGAAAAGGTCAGTTTTCATTTCAATCCCAAAGAAAGACAATGCAAAAGAATGCTCAAACTACCGCCCAATTGCACTCATCTCACACGCCAGTAAAGAAATGCTCAAAATTCTGCAAACTAGGCTTCAGCAATACATGAACCGTGAACTTCCAGATGTTCAAGCTGGTTTTAGAAAAGGCAGAGGAACCAGAGATCAAATTGCCAACATCCACTGGATCATGGAAAAAGCAAGAGAGTTCCAGAAAAACATCTATTTCTGCTTTATTGACTATGTGGATCACAGTAAACTGTGGAAAATTCTGAGAGAGATGGGAATACCAGACCACCTGACCTGCCTCTTGAGAAATCTGTATGCAGGTCCGGAAGCAACAGTTAGAACTGGACATGGAGCAACAGACTGGTTACAAATAGGAGAAGGAGTACGTCACGTGTGTGTATTGTCACCCTGCTTATTTAACTTCTATGCAGAGTACATCATGAGAAACGCTGGACCGGAAGAAACACAAGCTGGAATCAAGATTGCTGGGAGAAATATCAATAACCTCAGATATGCAGATGACACCACCCTTATGGCAGAAAGTGAAGAAGAACTAAAGAACCTCTTGATGAAAGTGAAAGTGGAGAGTGAAAAAGTTGGCTTAAAGCTCAACATTCAGAAAAAGAAGATCATGTCATCCGGTCCCGTCATTTTATGGGAAATAGATGGGGAAACAGTGGAAACAGTGTCAGACTTTATATTTTGGGGCTTCAAAATCACTGCAGATGGTGACTGCAACCATGAAATTAAAAGACGCTTACTCCTTGGAAGAAAAGTTATGACCAACCTAGATAGCATATTCAAAAGCAGAGACATTACTTTGCCAGCAAAGGTCCCTCTAGTCAAGGCTGTGGTTTTTCCAGTAGTCATGTATGGATGTGAGTTGGACTGTGAAGAAGGCTGAGCGCTGAAGAATTGATGCTTTTGAAGTGTGGTGTTGGAGAAGACTCTTGAGAGTCCCTTGGACTGCAAGGAGATCCAACCAGTCCATTCTGAAGGAGATCAGCCCTGGGATTTTTTTGGAAGGAATGATGATAAAGCTGAAACTCCAGTACTTTGGCTACCTCATGTGAAGAGTTGACTCATTGGAAAAGACTCTGATGCTGGGAAGGATTAGGGGCAGGAGGAGAAGGGGACAACAGAGGATGAGATGGCTGGATGGCATCACGGACTCGATGGACTTCAGTCTGAGTGAACTCCAGGAGTTGATGATGGACAGGGAGGCCTGGCGTGCTGCGACTCATGGGGTCGCAAAGAGTCAGATACGACTGAGCGACTGAACTGAACTGAAGTGAGCACAGTTAACTGCAGGCTTCCCAGGTTGTGCAATGGTAAAAAATCCACCTGCCAGTTTAGTAGATGTGGGTTTGATCCCTGGGTCAGGAAACCCCCTGGAGAAGGAAATGGCAACCCATTCCAGTATTCTTACCTTGAGAAACCCATGGACAGAGGAACCTGGTGGGCTACAGTCCATGGTGTCCCAAAAGAGGCAGACACAACTGAGTGACTGAGGAGCATGTACAGTTAACAGCATAGGTATAGTTGGTGATGTGAGGGAATATATACTATTCAAAAGGAAAACAGATGGAAACTATGAGATTGATTCAGAGAGCATGCACAGAGAAAAAGCCAAGACTATGACTGTATGAAAAGTGAAAGTGCAAGTCACTCAGTCATGTCCAGCTCTTTACAACCCCATGGAGAGAGTCCATAGAATTCTCCATGACTATATGACCTTCTGGTAAAACTTGAGAAAAATCAAAGATCAGAGTATTCAATCCTATGTACTGTTGTCTCTAGAGTTAATGGTGTGTCTCACAGAACTGGAGACACAGCACCTGGAGAGCTACTTATTAGGAAACAACGGCTTTGCTCTTCAGACATCTCAGCAGAAGCCAAAGATAGAGAATGAATTATCTCTAAAATAGCTGTGGAGATATCTTTGCTTAATAGAATGAAAACCAGTGAAATCCATGCAAGGTTCGTACAGTTCTGGAGAATATTATGTCAACATAAATACTGACAGACTTGGGCTGAAAAGGATACAGATAATACTAGCAGGTGAAGTGAACTGCTCAGCAGCAAACATGTGCTAAGTGTTATGGAAACAGAAGAACTACTCAGATGGAAGAACCAGGAGCCAAGAACGAGACAGCAGAGCTGAGAGACGCAGAATTAGCAGGCCGTGACACATAATCAAGGGACAAGGGCTAGAGGTGAGCAGGCTGCATTTGACAACAGCCTTGGGGAGCTTTCCTGGTGGTACAGGGGTTAAGAATCCACCTTGAAATTCAGGGGACACTGGTTCAATCCCTGGTTTGGAAGATCCTGCATGACACCAAGCAACATGCCCTGTAGCCCACCTGCTGGAACTACTGAAGCTCATGCAACTAGAGTCTGTGCCCAGCAACGAGAGGCCCCTGCAAGGAGAAGCCTTCACACCGCAACTAGAGAGGCGCCCCCGCGCAGCAGTGAAGGCCCAGCACAGTCAAAACAATTAAATTAATCTTAAAAACAAAATGCCTTGGACCAATGAATTCTTTTTACCTTTTGCTTTTTCATTTCCTCCATTTTAACTACTCCTATCTCATCATTGCATGCTGAGTACGGGAGGAATGTAGGTTATCTATTTAGCTTTATGGTCTAAAGAGGAAGAGTAATTGTATCCCAGGAGTGATTCTTAATTCAACAGACTATACCCAGGAGCTTCATCCATACCTGGTTTAGATGATTTAGATAATGAGATTTCAGACTATTAACACTGATGAGATTTTGGATTCAAATGGATACTGCAACTTGATGAAAATTTTGGGATTCTGGGGAGGTGATGATTACATTTTACATTTGGAAGGTACATGAATCTTTGGGGGCCAAAGGACAGACTGTCGTGTGCAGAATCAGATTCCCGATACTTCCCTCGCCTCTGGTTTACACACGCTGTGTAACCCTGGGGCTGTTGATGTGGATTTTACTGCCTAAACTCATTTTTGTTACACGGCACACAGTTCACCTTATGACGAGGAGGTTAACGAGGTAGGCCTGCCCATCACACAAGCAGAGAGTTTTCTCCGGCTGGTTGCAGAAAAAGAAGTCAGAGATTCAGAATACAAGAAGGACCTGAAACATGATGCCGGCTTGAAGTGGGACAGGACACGTGGTGACCCACCCCTGGGGGCTGAGAGCAGCCAAGACTGACAATCAGCAGGACACAGGACCTCAGTCCTACATCCTCAAGGAAACAAATTATGCTAATGACCAGGGAGTTTGCACAACCCTGATTCTCTTAAAAGAAAGAGGACCCTAGCAACAGTTGATATCAGGCCAGTGAGACTCAGAGTCCATCCATATCAATCCAGACTTCTGATTGCAACACTCTGAACTAATTTTTAAGCCACTAATTTTGTGGTAATTTGTTCCACAGCAATAAAAACTAACACCGCTTGGTATCTTGATTGTAGCTTTTAAAATTTTTATAGCTTTTAACTTCTTAGACACGGAGTGCACCACGTCTTTGCTTGTACTCTGGCCCTGGACCCCACACATGGTATGGGTCGGGACTATGACTAGTGATGCATGGGTATGTGGTTCCTGCTTGGAGATGATTATAAATAACGTGGTTGAAAATAACCTTGTGCCTGTCTCTCGTTCATAGGTTAATACATGTTGGTTGAATACCTATCTAACATTGGAATTGCTGGGCCATAACATAGAAAATAAGATAGGAACATAATGTCAAATCAACTTAAGAAGTGTTTGAAACCATTTACAAGCACACTCATAGTTTATTAGTGCCCTGTTGTTTCCAGTCCTTGCCAGTGCTTTTTAATTAGGCCTCCTACTAGAAGTACAGAGCTATAACGTGGCATTTTTTATTGGCGTATCATTGCTGTACAATGCTGTGTTAGTTTCTGCTGTACACTGACGTGAATCAGCTATATGTACACATATATCCAGGCTTCCCTGGTGGCTCCGAGGTAAAGAACCCTCCTTCAATGCAGGAGACATGGGTTCAGTCCCTGGGTTGGGAAGTTCCCCTGAGAAGGACATGGCAACCCAATCCAATATTCTTGCCTGGGAAATCCCAGGGACAGAGGAGCCTGGTGGACTACAGTGCATGGGGTCGCAAGAGTTGGACACGACTTAGGGACTACACCACCACCACCGTACATGTATCCCCTCCCTCTTGAGCCTCCCTCTCACCCAGCCCATCCCACCCGCTGGTCATCACAGAGCACGGAGCTGGGCTCCCTGTGCTACAAAGCAGCTTCCCGCTAGCTATTTATTTCCCACTAGGCAGTGTGTTTTAGTTTAGATTTCTGGATTACTATTAATCAGTTTAAGTACTACTTTACATTTTCATTGGCCATGGATATAATCCCTTTTGTGAAGTGCCTCACTCCCTCATTTGATGGCACTGTTATCTTTTTCTCACTGGTTTTGTGAACATTCTTTGCCTCTTCTAGACTTGAGGCTGTCATATGGCGTTAGTATCGCAGTTATCTTCTCACAGTCTGTACTAGGCAGCTGGGGCTGTCATAACACAGTGCGGGTGGTTCAAATGACAGACCTTCATTTCTCACAGTCCAGAGACTGGACAGTCCGAGGTCAGGGTTCTGGGAGGGCTCAGTCTCTGGGGTTCCTCTTTTCCTGGCTTAGAGATGGTGCTTCCTCACTGTGTCCTCAGATGGCAGAGAGGGGCAGCACCAAACCCTCTGGTGTCTCTTCTCATGAAGGCAATAATCCTGCCACAAGGTCCCCACTCTCAGGACCCTATCTAAACCTAATTACCTCCCAAAGTCTCCATCTGCAAATACCCTGACATTAGGGATTAGGAAGTTAGGATGTCAATGTATAAATCCAGGAACGACACAGTCACGCCCAAGCACAGCCCTTTCTTGGTATCTCAGTGCGTTCTCCAACTCATCTTTATATCGTTTCTTTAAGATTCTTAGTACTGCAAAATGTAATATGCATTCATGACCTATATACGAAAAGAAACTAAAAAGAGAGTAGATACATGTATATGTATAGCTGATCCACTTTGGTCTACACCTGAAACTAAGATTGTAAATCAACTATTTTCCAATAAAAATTTAAATATATATATAATATACATTCAGAATGATGTGCAAAACAAAAAAAAAAACTGTTTTTGTTTAGTCACTAAGTCCTGTCTGACTCTTTGCTACTCCATGGACTGCAGCATGCCAGACTCCTGTGTCTTCCACTATTTTTTGGAGTTTGCCCAGACTCATGTCCATTGAGTCCATGATGCCATCCAACCATCTCATCCTCTGTTGCCTCTTTCCCCTCCTGCCCTCAACCTTTCCGATCATCAGGCTCTTTTCCATTGAGACATCTCTTCACATCAGGTGGCCAAAGTATTCCATTCCATAATTTAGCATAAAAAGAACCCTTAGGGGAACATCACCCAGGGCAAGAAGCAGCACCAGGGCACCACCTTGGACACCTAATCCTGACCAGACAAGTCACTGCCACTCACTCTGCTCAAAGCAATCTGAGTCCTATGGCAAGTAAATCCTTAGTTTTATTTATCCTTTTACCACATAAGTGAACATGCCTTGAATCTATCATTTAGTTTTGCCTTTTTTTAAGACTTTGTGTAAATGAAGTTACATAATAACTGTACTACCCTATTGGAAAAGTTTTGTTCAATATATTACTTGTGAATAGCTGTATTTTACTCATTTATTACTGGGTAGCCTTTCATTGAATGAATATTGCACAATGCATTTGTTCTTTCTTCTGTTTATAGAGATTATTAGATTTCCCAGTTTGGGAATATTGTAAATAGTGCTGCTATGAACACACACTTTCCCTGAGAGCTCAGTTGGTAAAGAATCTGCCTGCAATGCAGGAGACCCTGGTTCTATTCCTGGGTAGGGAAGATCCGCTGGAGAAGGGATAGGCTACCCACTCCAGTATTCTTGGGCTTCCCTTGTGGCTCAGCTGGTGAAGAATCAGCCTGCAATGTGGAGACCTGGGTTTGATCCCTGGATTGGGAAGATCCCTTGGAGAAGGGAAAGGCTACCCACTCTAGTATTCTGGCCTAGAGAATTCCATGGACTGTATAGTCCAGTCACTATACTATACTATTTCCAGTGACTCAGTTCTTCATATCAGGTGGCCAAAGTATTAGAGCTTCAGCTTCATCATCAGTCCTTCCAATGAATACCCAGGACTGATCTCCTTTAGCATGGACTGGTTCATCTCCTCTCAGTCCAAGGGACTCTTAAGAGTCTTCTCCAACACCACAGTTCAAAAGCATCAATTCTTCGGTGCTCAGCTTTCTTTATAGTCCAACTCTCACATCCATACATGACCACTGGAAAAACCATAGCCTTGACTAGACAGACCTTTGTTGGCAAAGTAATGTCTCTGCTTTTTAATATGCTGTCTAGGTTGATCATAGCTTTCCTTCCAAGGAGCAAGCTTTTTTTAATTTCATCACCATCGGCAGTGATTTCGGAGCCCCAAAAAATAAACTCTGTCACTGTTTCCATTGTTAATCCATCTATTTGCCATGAAGTGATGGGACCAGATGCCATGATCTTAGTTTCCTGAATGTTGAGTTTTAAGTCAACTTTTTCACTCTCCTCTTTCACTTTCATCAAGAGGCTCTTTAGTTCTTCTTCACATTCTGCCATAAGGGTGGTGTCATCTGCATATCTGAGGTTATTGATATTTCTCCCAGCAATCTTGATTCTAGCTTGTGCTTCATCCAGACCAGCATTTCCCATGGTGTACTCTGCATATAAGTTAAATAAGCAGGGTGACAATATACAGCCTTGATATACTCCTTTCCCAATTTGAAACCAGTCTGTTATTCCATGTCCAGTTCTAACTCTTGTTTCTTGACCTGCATGCAGATTTCTCAAGAGACAATTAGGTAAGGTGGTCTGGTATTCCTGTATCTAACAATATTCCACAGTTTGTTGCAATCCACACAGTCAAAGGCTTTAGTATAGTCAGTGAAGCAAAATTAGATGTTTTTCTGAAACTCTCTTTCTTTCTCTATGATCCAGTGGATGTTAGCAATTTGATCTCTGGTTCCTCTGTCTTTTATAAATCCAGCTTGATCATCTGGAAGTTCTTGGTTCATGTACTGTTGAAGCCTGGCTTGGAGGATTTTGAGCATTACTTTGCTAGCATGTGAGATGAGTGCAATTGTGTGGTAGTTTGAGTATTCTTTGGCACTGCCTTTCTTTGGAGTTGGAATGAAAACTGACCTTTTCCAGTCCTGTGGCCACTGCTGAGTTTTCCAAATTGGCTGGCATATTGAATGCAGAACTTTCACAGCATCATCTTTTAGGATTTGAAATAGCTGCACTGGGTTCCATCACCTCCACTATCTTTGTTCATAGTGATGCTTCCTTAGGCCCACTTGACTTCCCATTCCTGGATGTCTGGCTCTAAGTGAGTAATACACCATCATGGCTATCTGGGTCATTAAAATATATTTTATACAGTTCTTTGGTGTATTCTTGCCACCTCATCTTAGTATCTTCTGCTTCTCTTAGGTCCATACAATTTCTGTCCTTTATTGGGCCCATCTTTGCATGAAATGTTCCCTTGGTATCTCTGATTTTCTTGAAGAGATCTCTAGTCTTTCCCAGTCTATTGTTTTCCTCTATTTCTTTGCATTGCTCACTGAGGAAGGACCATTTACGTGTCCACACAAATATTTTAAGAGCACCTTTTCAAGCCCCAAAACCTGTTTGGAGGGGCTTGACATCTTTATGGTATTAAATCTCCCTTTCTGTAAGCACAGTGTTCATTTTGTTTATCTTTTCTTTATTTGTAAAATTTTGCTAGACTTGATGCTATTGTAGATAGTGGGCTTGGAAACTTTTTAAAATTTTTAAATTACTAGTCTCTGGAATACAGACAATTGATTTTTATATATGGAGCTTGCATCCAGCATTTTACTTCTAAGAATTATAATAGTTTAGGTTTGGATTGTTTAGGATTTTCTGATTACATAGCAAGCCATCTATCAATTTTGAAAATAATGTCTTGGTTGTTCCTTTCATGTTCTTATGCATTTCTTTTTCTTAAATTTGTTGCAGTACTGAACAGAAGGATTATTACCTTGATGGTATGTTGTGTGCAGTTTAGTAAGAGTTCTCTGCTTGACAGAAACTAACTCATCAATAACTCATTATTTTTAACAGTAAGTTATAATTTTATCTTCAATAAATACCAAATGCACATTTATATCTTTTTATGTATATAAAAATTTGTGTTGTAAGATATATCATATTTAGTTTTTATTTATTACTTTTTTTCTAAGTAAAATCCTGCTGAACTCAGCACAGTCATTGAGAGGTTCAATATTACTCATTATTGGGGCTTCTTGTACCTCTTCACTGTAACTCTATAAGCAAAGATGTTTTAATAGTCCCATCTCATAATTGAAGGCCAACAATGGAAATTGACAATCAGACAGTTTTAAGAATATCCTGAAGGTTACAGACATAAGTGGTAGAGCTGGGACAAGCTCTGACAGTCAACCCTGGCTCCTCCCTTTTAACTGTGATGGCTTAAGTCCTCCCCATCTGTTTGCATAAGACCATCTGCATATTTACAGGCTTCTCTGGTGGCCCAGATGGTAAAGAATCTACCTGCAATGCGGGAGACCTGAGTTCAATCACTGGGTCAGGAATATCCCCTGGAGAAGGGAATAGTTACCCACAGTATTCTAACCTGGAGAATTCCTTGGAGAGAGGAGCCAGGCAGGCTACAGTCCATTGGGTCACAAAGAGTCAGACACACTGAGGGACTAATACACACACATATTGTATACATTCACATGAAAATACTATGTGAACCTGTTAGCAAGGTTGGCTTTAAATTGTTTTAAATAAAGTTTTTCAACAGTAACTTTTTCTTTTTAAAAGTTTTAATTGGAGGAGAGTTGCCTTACAGGAGAAGGCAATGGCACCCCACTCCAGTACTCTTGCCTGGAAAATCCCATGGATGGAGGAGCCTGGTAGGCTGTGGTCCATGGGGTCTTGAAGAGTCAGACACGACTGAGGACTTCACTTTCACTTTTCACTTTCATGCATTGGAGAAGGAAATGGCAACCCACTCCAGTGTTCTTGCCTGGAGAATCCCAGGGACGAGGGAGCCTGGTGGGCTGCCATCTATGGGGTCGCACAGAGTCGGACACGACTAAAGCGACTTAGCAGCAGCAGCAGCAGTTGCTTTACAACGTTGTGTTGGTTTCTGCTAGACAACAACGTGATCCAGCGATATGCATACATGTATCACCTCCCTCTTGAGCCCAATCCTCCCATCACCCCCTGTTCATCTCGCCCCTCTAGGTCATCACAGAGAAGCAAGCTGAGCTCCCTGTGCTATCCAGCATCTTCCCACTAGCTAGCTATTTTACACATGGTAGTGCATGGCAACCCACTCCAGTATTCTTGCTTGGAGAATCCCATGGACAGAGGAGCCTGGCAGGCTTTATATTCCATAGGGTCGCAAGAGTCGGACATAACTTCACTACTAAACCACCACTGCCACTGTGCATATATATCAATGTTACTCTCTCAATTTGTTTCATGCTCTTTTCCCCCTGCTGTGTCAAAAATCCATTCTCTATGTCTGCATCTCCATTCCTGCTCTGCAAATAGGTTCATCAGAATCATTTTTTCAGATTCTGTGTAATATACACATATGTATGAATATATGATATTTGATTTTCTTTTTCAGACTTGCTTCACTCATATAACAGGCTCTAGGTTTATCAAGCTGAGTTCAACTGACTCAGAATTTTTTCCTTTTTTGTGGCTAATTTTATATGTGTATATATGTCATATATATGCACCACATCTTCTTCATCCATTCATCTGTCATAGAATCTAGGTTGTGTCCATGTCCTGGCCATTTTAAATAGTGCTGCAATGAACACTGGGGTGCAGGCACCTTTCTCAATTATGGATTTCTCAGGGTAAATTCCCAGTAGTGGGATTGCTAGGTCACATGGCATTTTTATTTCTAGGTTTTAAAGGAATCTAAAAGGAGAAGATTTTAACCCAACCCCATGCCAATATGTGGAGAAGAGAAGGCTGTGGCCTGTGTAGAAGTTAAGCAGAATTTCTTGTAAGGGTTTTATCCAGAATCTTGTTACTGGACGCTTTGCTCTGTATTTATCTGTCTTTATTATGGGCTTCCCTTGTGGCTCAAATGTAAAGAATCTGCCTGCAATGTGGGAGACCTGAGTTCAATCCCGGGATTGAGAAGATCCCCTGGAGGAGGGCATAGCAACCCACTCCAGTATTCTTGCCTGGAGAATCCCATAGACAGAGGAGCCTATTGGGCTACAGTCATGGGGTGGCAAAGAGTAGGATGTGACTGAGCAACTAAGCATGGCACAGCATATGCTCAAGGAAGTTAGGTCCCTCACCACTTCTCACTTTCTCCTTTCTCATCCCCATCCTTCCACTCAACCAGAATCCTCCCACCTCTACTTTATCCTATGCATGAGCTAGCCCTTTGGTAAGATGGCCTGACAAGGAGAGAGATTTGGCCTTACTTTATAGTAAAACATCACTAGAATCCAGAGCCAACACTGCATTATTTTGTCAGTGATGCTGCCTGGGTGCACGCAGTCACTACAGGAGATTCCATTATCTTATGTTCATGATTTCACAAGGGTTTTGATGGATGTCTAACCCTTCCTTTCGCTGCTGTGTAATTATAGACAGAAATAACCACAAGTCTGAATTATAGCAGTGTAAGAGTGACATGCAAAGCAAATTAGGTAATTTTAAAGTAATTTCTTTGTATGTGAAGTAAAAGGAAGAATCATAATAAGATCTTAGTGGGGATACTTGTGCATGTAAAGTACTTTTTTCTGGAGACACATCTTATTTAGAATTCTGATCCTACAGAGAACCTTTTCCTTTTACTGATGCAGGGGGCCAGGGTAGGAGGGAACTGATTGTGGGCACTGACCCTGGGTTAGTGGGAAGAGAGGGAATATGTTGATTGCCACTAGCATATTGACTGATCTGCTTACAATTCTTGTAAATTATGTTTGCATAATTGACCTGGTAAAGGCTGAAAGACAGTCAGTTGACCATAACAGATATGTAGATACGTCCTAGGAGATGATGGCAGACTTGTCAGCCAAGTGAATGAGGACCATGCTGATTCTGTGTCATCTATTAAGTAGCCTGTGCAGACCTTCTCAGGCTTCCCTGATAGCTCATTGGTAAAGAATCCAGCTACCAATGCTGGAGATGCGGGTTCGATCCCTGGTCCAGGAAGATCCCCTAGAGATGGAAATGCAACCCACCCTAGTATTCTTGCCTAGGAAATCCATGGACAGAGGAGGCCCGGAGGGCTACAGTCCATAGGGTCACAGAGTCAGACACAACTTAGTGACTAAACAACCACAATGCAAGCACAGCTTCTCAGGGCGTGGGATGCCCTTGCAATGTTCTCCTCTCAATGCAGGACACTGCTTTCCATACAATCACATTGTGAGTTGCTATTATAGCCTTCTTGTCTTTAAGAGGCCATTGCAACACTTTAATCTTGGGCATTTAAAACCAATTCATTTCTGTATCTGATTTAATAAGTTACAATTCTAGCGCAAATCCAAAACAGAGGTTTACTACCTTTCTCCTTTTTCTCTTATAAATGTCCACTGTGTTTGAACAAGTTTCAGGCTTTTTCAAGGAGCCTTAGACAATAGCTTTATTATTTTCCCCAAATTGGATATATCAGCCTATTAGCAACGGGATTGCTATATCTGTCATCAGCAGTTTAGCCTGGTACTAAATGTTCATAGATTTCTAGTTAATTAAAAGAAAACTCAAATTTCTATTGAGTTACTAAATTTACATTTCTCTGATATAATTGTATATGATTTTAATCGTCAATGTTCATTTAAACCAAATAGGCACATAGTATTTAAATAATTTACAGATAGTACCTAATTGTGAAAGTACAAAGTTTTCAATCAGCTATAAGATTCAGAGCTCTGGTCCTTCTTTACTAGAAATCTTTTAATTTCAAAATTCAAAAAGAACAAAACCATTTTCTGATTTTTGACTCATAGACCAACACTTTGTAGAAGCTGAATTTAAGTTTGCTATCATTTCCAGGATTCAGCTTTTAGTCATTGGTAAGAGCATGTGAGGAAGGACAAAAGGTGACACAATACAAAAATATATCAAGCCAGCCAGAAAGAAAAGGTTACCATGTCATACGGGGTTGGCCAAAAACCCAAACAAACATTCTGGCCAATCCACTTTTTTCTTTTTAAGAATTTGCTGAAAGACTGTCATGTTTTAGAAAGTGATATATGTATAGAATTGAAAATATTTTTGAAATTTAAGCCTTTTATGTCTTCTGTTTTACTGTGTTCTTGATAAAGATGTACAGAAATCCTATTCTGACTCCTATACAATACTGGGTACCTTCACATACATAAGAAAAGTAATATTTAATCATCACAAGAACCCTGCACCCTAAATATTTTTTTATCCTCATGTTGAAGGTAAGGAAATCACGCCTCAGAGATTTTTAAGTGTTTATCCAAAGGCACATATCTAACAAACAGCAGAGGCAGGATTTTAACCCATATTTAAAATTTTAAGTCTAATGGCCTTTCATTCGTATGACGTTCAGATATTAATGTAGATAAGTAATACCTGTTGACTTGAGTACTGGTTAAGCGTCTACTGCATCCCCAACACTGAGTGAAGAAATGGGGGAAAAAATACATATTTAGCTGGAGACACCAGTAATCTATGGAGAAGGAAATGGCAACCTACTCTAGTATTCTTGTCTGGGAAATCCCACAGAGAGAGGAGCTTGGTGGGCTGCAGTGCAGAGGGTCACAAAGAGTAGACACAGCAGCTGAGCGTGCTGCTGCTAAGTCACTTCAGCCATGTCTGACTCTCTGTGACCCCATAGTCGGCAGACCACCAGGCTCCTAATCTAAACGACAGCATTTCTAAATTGAATGGTTTTAAATATACCTGGTATATTTCATTAAAATATATGTGGTACACAACTTCCTTATCCATTCGTTTGCTGAGGGACATCTAGGTTGCATGAAGCAGGACCCTCAAAGCTGGTGCTCTAGGACAACCCCAAGGGATGGGGTAGGGAGGGAGGTGGGAGGGGGGTTCAGGATAGGGGGACACATGTATACCCATGGCTGATTCATGTCAATGTATGGCAAAAACCACCACAAAATTGTAAAGTAGTTAGCCTCCCCAATTAAAATAAATAAATTAATTTCAAAAATATACGTGGTACATTAGAGTGGTTTAGTTTAGACATTTTAAATAACATTTTCTCTGTTGACTGTTTGATAACTATTCAGTTACTCTCCATACGACTTAGACCATGACACTGTTAAATAATGATCAGTCATGTAAGACCTGTTGATGACATCGTTGTTTTCATTCTGTGTGATGCTTACCAGTTAGCTTTCAAATAAAAGAGATGTGTGTGTATGTGTGATATGTATGAATGTTTCATCTCGCAAAACGTACCCTCTAATAATTAGCTTTCTAAAATATATACTGCTCTCACAAGAAACTGAAGGATTTCTTTGTCTTTGGTCCTGTGTGTCCAGAGAAAGAGGCAGGACACATACAGGACTGGAAACCCTAACTCCTTCCATACACCAGGTCACTGGACTAGAGACGCTAGAGCGAGGTGTGGGTTTCCCACCTAAAACAATTCCGTAAGCCCAGAGCTCACCCCATCCTCGACCACTGCCCCCATCCTGTCCTAACTGATATCACAGAATTAAAACAACCCCCCAGGCAAAGGCACCCAGTCCAAGATATGCCTCCTCCCAGAATTAATCTTCAGAACCTCAGCCCTTTGCAGGTCACCTACACAAAATGCTTCTCTATCTTGAGCAAATATTCACTTATGTATTAAGGGAAAATTCATCTGCCTATCCTCTCTGGTCCAAGACAATTCTTTTTTTTTTTTAAGTATAGTTGTTTTACAATGTTGTTGTGTTAGTTCCTGCTGTATAATATGTGAATCAGCTATATGGATACATATATCTGGGCTTCCCAGGTGGCTCAGTGGAAATGAAACCACCTGCAAAGCAGCAAAGAGACACAGGTTCCATCCCTGGGTCAGGAAGATCCCCTGGAGAAGGAAATGGCAAGCCGCTCCAGTATTCTTGCCTGGGAAATCCCATGGACAGAGGAGTCTGGCAGGCTACAGTCCATGGGATCATGAGTCAGACACAACTTAGCAACTAAATCACCAGCCAACACCATGCACATATCCCCTCCATCTTGAGACCCCTTCCCCCCAGGAATGAGTTGTGCTTCCTGGGCTGCACAGCAGCTTCCCGCTAGCTAGCTGCTTTACACGCTAGGTAGTCTGTACGCGTCAATGCTACTCTCCCCACTGGTTTCAATCTCCCCTTCCCCTCTGTGTACGCACGTCCATTCTCTACATCTGTGTCTCCACTGCTGCCCTGCAAAAAGGTTTCTCTGTGCCATGTTCCTAGATTCGACACACATACATTTGTGTACAGTTTTCTTCTTTTTCTCTTTCTGACTTATTTCATTCTGCATTTTGATTCTGCCTCGAGCATGTAGATGTCATCTTACCTTTATTATGTAACTAATGCTGCTAATCTATAACTACGTTTATAAGTCATCAATTCCTGCCTTTTAATAAGACAAACTAAAGTGTTACCTTCTACCTACTACTCCCTATCCCTCTGTCCTGTGACAGATGGCCTTTATCTTTCTGAATCACAGTGTTTTGTAAATAAGAATACTAGTGTTTCCTCCTGGATATCAGAAGATTCAATGGTTAAGATGGCCTTAAACTTATTTTATTATAAAGCATCCATTACTTCCAGTTGGAGAAGGAAATGGCAACATACTCGAGGATTCTTGCCTGGAAAATCCCATGGACAGAAGAGCCTGGTGGGCTATGCATGGGGTCCCAAAGAGTAGAACAGAACTGAGCACACACATAGCTTCCTTTTGTTGATAATAATCTCACTGTCTCAATTATTTATGGTATTTTTTCCCAATTATTTATGGTATTTTTTCCCAATTATTTATGATATTTTTTCCTTCTTTAAGTATAAATGAAACAGTGGGAACATAAGAAAAAATGTATAGATTTACTATATACAAATAGAAATAATATTGACAATTTTATGAAAATATCCTTTGTACTGTCATGAAAGTATCTTGCTTTAAGGAAAGATAAAATGTTAGCCAACTTACAAAAGAAGTTTTCTGAATGTAAACAATTTTCCTAGAAAATCTAAGTACCTGTAATCACACCTGCTATGTGGCACAAATGAGGAAGAACAGAATGTAAGTCTGATAATGACCAAAAAAAAAAACAAACCTCATCACAATTTTAGATACAGGAAGCCCTTGGTTTGTGGTTAGTCTGTATTTAAATGAATACCAATGGTCATCAATAGACTTTAAACACTACAAGAGCCCAGAAATTGCATGAGAGACCTTGATAGGCTTTTAGAAATTCCATTATATTTCAGTGAGAGTTCCAACTGTTTCTCAGGAACACCACTTACTGCAATTGTCTGTGGAGAATGCACTCTTCAGAGCAGAGTGGAGCTGTAGCAGCCGGCAAAAAAAAATGGGTCATGCAAGAGTAAATGAAAAGGCTCATAGCCATCTGTGTGGGCTCTCTCCACAGCTCTTAAAAGTGCAGCATGGAATTAAAAACCAGACTCTTCTCTCAGCTTTCATTAGCTGCCGTACAACTTAAAGGACCATATGATTTCCTTCTATTCCGGCCAGAGGGTTGCACATTTTCAGAGAACCCTATACTGGAGTGGGTTGCCATTCCCTTCTCCAGGGGATCTTCTCTACCCAGGGATCAAACCCAGGTCTTCCACATTGCAGGCAGATTCTTTACTCTCTGAGCCGCCAGGGAAGCCCCAAACCATCATATGACCCAGCAATCCCACTATGAGGCAAATACCCTGAGGAAATTAAAGTTGAAAAAGACACATGTACCCCAATGTTAACTGCAGCGCTATTTACAATAGCTAGGACATGGAAGCAACCTAGATGTCCATCGACAGATGAATGGATAAAGAAACTATGGTACATTTATAAAATGGAATATTTGGTTCAGTTCAGTCACTCAGTCATGCCCAACTCTTTGCAACCCCATGGACTGAGGCACGCCAGGCTTCCGTCCATCACCAACTCCCAGAGCTTGCTTAAACTCATGTCCATCGAGTCAGTGATGCTATCCAATCATCTCATTCTCTGCTGTCCCCTTCTCCTCCCACCTTCAATATTTCCCAGCATCAGGGTCTTTTCCAATGAGTCAATTCTTCCCATAAATTGGTCAGATTATTGGAGCTTCAGCATCAGCATCAATCCTTCCGAAGAAAATCAGGACTGGTTAGATAGTCTTGCTGTCCAAGGGAACTCTCAAGAGTCTTCTCCAACACCACAGTTCAAAAGCATCAATTCTTCAGCATTCAACTTTCTTTACTGTCCAACTCTGACATCCACATATGACTACTGGAAAAACCATAACTTTGACCAGACAGACCTTTGTTGGTAAAGTAATGTCTGTGCTTTTTAACATGCTGCCTAGGTTGGTCATAACTTTTCCAAGGAGCAAGTGTCTTTTAATTTCATGACTGCAATCACCATCTGCAGTGATTTTGGAGCCCCCAAACAAAGTCTCACGGTTTCCATCATTTTTCTCTCTATTTACCATGAAGTGAAGGAACCAGATGCCATGATCTTCGTTTTCTAAATGTTGAGCTTTAAGCCAACTTTTTCACTCTCCTCTTTCACTTTCATCAAGAGGTTCTTTAGTTCTTCTTCACTGTCTGCCATAAGGGTGGTGTCATCTGCATATCTGAGGTTATTGATATTTCTCCTGGCAATCTTGAGTCCAGCTTGTGCTTCATCCAGCTCAGGATATTGCATGATGTACTCTGCATATAAGTTAAATAAGCAGTGTGACAATATATAGCCTTGACGTAGTCCTTTCCCAATTTGGAACCAGTCTGTTGTTCCATGTCCAGTTTTAACTGTTGCTTCCTGACCTGAATACAGATTTTTCAGGAAGCAGGTCGGGTGGTTAGTATTCCCATATCTTTCAGAATTTTCCACAGTTTATTGTGATCCACACAGTCAAAGACTTTGGCATAGTCAATAAAGCAGAAATAGATGTTTTTCTGGAACTCTCTAGCTTTTTCGATGATCCATCAGATGTTGGCAATTTGATCTCTGGTTCCTCTGCCTTTTCTAAACCCAGCTGGAACATCTGGAAGTTCACAGTTCATGTACTGTTGAAGCCTGGTTTGGAGAATTTTGAGCATTACTTTAGTAGCATGTGAGATGAGTGCAATTGTGAGGTAGTCTGAGCATTCTTTGGCATTGCCTTTCTTTGGGATTGGAATGAAAACTGACCTTTTCCAGTTCTGTGGCCACTGCTGAGTTTTCCAAATGAATATTACTCAGCCATAAAAAGGAAGGCTTGTGATTCACTTCTAATGACGTGGATGAACTTAGAGCCTATTATAGAGAGTGAAGTACATCAGAAAGAGAAAAACAAAAATTGTATACTAACATAAGTGGATGAAATCCAGAAGGATGGCACTGATGAAATTATTTTCAGGGCAGCAATGGAGACAACATCATAGAGAAAAGACTTATGGACGTGGGGGAGGGGAGGAAGGAGAGGGTGGGATGTATGGAGAGAGTAACATGGAAACATACATTACCATATGTAAAATAGATAGCCAATGGAATTTGCTGTCTGACTCAGGGAACTCAAACTAGGGCTCTGGAACAACCTAGGGGGTGGAATGAAGAGGAAGGTGGGAGGGAGGTTGAAGATGGAGAGGACATTGGTATACCTATGGCTGATTCATGTTGATGTTTGGCAGAAACCAACACAATTACTGTAAATTAATGATTCTTCAATTAAAAATTAATAAAATTAAAAAGAAAAAAATCACATTCCTGTCCTAATTCACTAAAATTATCCATGAGTAAAGAACTGACTTTGAAAACTGGAGCTAACGTGTTACTTTAGTTTGACAACTAGTATGCAATTTAGCTTATGAGAATCTGTCTGCTTCTTTCTTAGTCAATAGACTTCTTTAACACTATTAGCATGAATGGATTCTTAGAATCCCTACAATGTAGTTTTTTTTTTTTTTCAGAATTCAGGATTATTCTGTCTACTTGAACATTCTATCTAACGTGTATGTAAACACGTCTGTGATTCCTAAGCAATCTGTTTATTTGTTGCTTTCTCAGAGGTCAGCCTCAAACAGTCTTGACAACTAACACAGCTTAAGCAAAACTTCTGAGAGTGATCATTTCAACTTCTCTTGAAGCGCTCAGAATATCCAAAATATTTCCCTATACTATCAGTTGCTTCACAGTCCAGACAGTAAAGAATCTGCCTGCAATGTGGAAGACCCAGGTTCATTCCCTGGGTTGGGAAGATCCCTGGAGAAGAGAATGGCAACCCACTCCAGTATTTCTTGCCTGGAGGACTCCATGGACAGAGGAGCCTGGGGGGCTGCAGTCCATGGGGCTGCAAAGAGTCAGACACGACTGAGCAGCCAACGCACACATTAGGTGCTGTGTTTTGTTTCTCGTGTGCTTCTGTATTTTTTATTTTCTGTCTTTTAAAAAAAATAAATTACCATCAGTTATCAGGTACTTAACTGAGAGCCAAATATAATAGCAACCAGATTAGTCCAAATGGGTAAAAATCTACCAAAAAAAACTAGTGAATTCCTGGAGAGCCACTTCAGTTCAGTTCAGTTCATTTGCTCAGTCATGTCCGACTCTTTGTGACCCCATGAATTGCAGCACGCCAGGCCTCCCTGTCCATCACCATCTCCCAGAGTTCACTCAGACTCACATCCATTGAGTCGGTGATGTCATCCAGCCATCTCATCCTCTGTTGTCCCCTTCTCCTCTTGCCCCCAATCCCTCCCAGCATCAGGGTCTTTTCCAATGAGTCAACTCTTCACATAAGGTGGCCAAAGTACTGGAGTTTCAGCTTTAGCCTCATTCCTTCTAAAGAAATCCCAGGGCTAATCTCCTTTAGGATGGACTGGTTGGATCTCCTTGCAGTCCAAGGGATTCTCAAGAGTCTTCTCCAACACCACAGTTCAAAAGCATCAATTCTTCGGCACTCAGCCTTCTTCATGGTCCAACTCTCATATCCATACATGACTACTGGAAAAACCAAAGCCTTGACCAGACGGACCTTAGTTGGCCAAGTAATGTCTCTGCTTTTGAATATGCTATCTAGGTTGGTCATAACTTTTCTTCCAAGGAGTAAGTGTCTTTTAATTTCATGGCTGCAGTCACCATCTGCAGTAATGATTAGAAGCAGAACCAGTTACTTTACTTGTCTTGCCCAGTGTAAAACAAAAATATAAGACTCTTTCATCAAGAAAAAAAGGATTCCTAAAATTCTTTTTTCAATTAAAACATAAAACATATTCCTTTCTTCCATTGGTACCAGTGATGGCAGTTTTTTTACTGGCTATTTATATCCCTCATGCCTCAGCACACTTTCTAAACAGGTACAGACATTAGCAGGCCCTGGGGACCCTGCCCCTGCAACCTGGTGCTTGCCATCCACAGGTTGACACATCCTGCCACCTGAATCCCCTGTCAGGGGACAGTGGCTGGCTGGTCCGACCCAGTCAACCCAGTCTTCTCCCTGCCTCAGCTCCCACCAGAAGCCGGTGGATGAATGGTGCCCAGGATGTTGACCTCTGCCAAAGGCTTTACTCAGGACCTGAATCTGAAAGTTCCAGCCTTGCTGGGGGACCCACAGTGCACATTGGTACTGCCAACCCCGGGGATAAGGAAGAACCCTCTTCTAACTAAGCATACAGAAATAGTTTATCTGTTCCAGCAACTCTGCCACTCAGAATTCAGCTTTGGAACTAGTCTAAAATTTCTGCAAAAAATAGCTAAATAAGCTCATTGCTTCAGCATGACACTTTGTTTTACCCTGCAGAAATGTGTCAGCCAAGCCAATCACCTATGTTCCACAGATGTAACTATAAATAATTACTGTCATTGTGGTCAAAAATCCTATCCATTCTCAAGAGATTATTTTTATCACTCACAATATTAAAATGAAATGTGTTTGAACAATTTGTTTTTGTTGTTTAGTCTCTCAGTCATGTCCAACTTTTTTGCAACTCCATGAACTATAGTTTGCCAGGCTCCCCTGTCCACGGGCTTTCCCAAGTGAGAATACTGGAGTGGGTTGCTGTTTCCCTCTCCATGGGATCTTCTCAACCCAAGGACTGAACCTGCATTTCCTGATTGGTAGGCAGGCTGTTTACCAGTGAGCCACCAGGGAAGCATTTGAACAATAGCCATATCAGGCAATGGCACCCCACTCCAGTACTCTTGCCTGGAAAATCCCATGGGCAGAGGAGCCTGGTGGGCTGCAGTCCATGGGGTCTCGAAGAGTCGGACATGACTGAGTGACTTCACTTTCACTTTTCCCTTTCCTGCATTGGAGAAGGAAATGGCAACTCACTCCAGTGTTCTTGCCTGGAGAATCCCAGGGACGGGGGAGCCTGGTGGGCTGCCATCTATGGGGTCGCACAGAGTCGGCCACGACTGAAGCGACCTAGCAGCAGCAGCAGCAGCATATCATTATATAGTTTCCTGAATGATTTTAGAGAAGACAATACATATTTGATACAACGTTTCAGTACTTTGGTTTTTAAAATGTGTTATGGTATATGAATCAATCAGCAAAGACCATATTCTGGAAAGTTTTAAGAAAGAAATATCTCCCGAATTCTTTCACAGAATGTTCTTGGACAGTTTCAACACTCGTGGAACACTCATGGAAGGCTTCATGGGAAAGGTTGAACCCAGTACAATTATGAGATTTTGACTCATCAACAGGGTTACAATTCAGTGTGCTAGTAACAGATAGTGTGTTTGTGTGGGTTTTGCTGTTGTTATACAGGATGTGAGATTAGTCATGAACAATCTGTACTGGAGAGTTCTAAAAAGAAAACGACAATAAAAGTCTGAATATACTGAGGCTATTCTGTTTCAGAAAATAATGGAAATCAGATCATAGAATCGAGATAATAGAAGACCATGACAAGGACCCCAAAGTGGCCATATATAAGCAAATGGGGCCACTGATTATTTTATACAACTTTTTCTAGAAAGCGTCATTGACACATGCTGTGTTGTGCTAAGTAACTTCAGTTGTGTCTGACTTTACAACCCCATGGACTATAGCCCGCCAGGCTCCTCTGTCCACGGGATTCTCCAGGCAAGAATACTGAAGTGGGTTGCCATTTCCTTCTCCAGGGGATCTTCCCAACCCAGGGATTGAACGAGTGGTCAATAAACAGTTCATGGACCAGTTTAGGGCTGGGGAGGACCAAGTCAGGTAAATAAATGAGAAGACTCCTACAGGAGGTGCAGGTTACTGACCATCAAAACGAGGGGCAGCAGTAGAGATGGAAAGAATAACAAACATGCAAGACACAGACCTTCAAGGAAAAAGGATTAACATTATATCACTGGCTACATTTAGATACCTAAGAAAAATGAAAGAGAATGAACAGCAAGACTTCAAACCTTGGTGAGCAGAAGACGCCCAGATGGAGAATAGCATCTCCTCAAGGTGGTTCTGAAGTGTCAGTGGAATAATTTAAGGAACAGATATTCAATGCCATCGGTTTCTACTGAGAGTAATATAGATAGATATGGAAATGGATATAGATATCATATTAAACTTCAAAGAGTCAGAGTAAGGTCCAGAACTCAAAGTATAGGTGGAAGTATACTTCACTTCTAAGCGTGAAGGTCAGAATAATCATTCCACAAGCTGGACTATGAAATCTGGGATGTAGGGTACCATATGAGGATGTTCAGTTCAGTTCAGTCACTCAGTCATGTCCGACTCTTTGCGACCTCATGAATTGCAGCATGCCAGGCCTCCCTGTCCATCACCAACTCCCAGAGTTCACTCAGACTCGTGCTCATCGAGTTGGTGATGCCATCCAGCCATCTCATCCTCTGTCATCCCCTTCTCCTCTTGCCCCCAACCCCTCCCAGCATCAGGATCTTTTCCAATGAGTCAAGTCTTCTCATGAGGTGGCCAAAGTATGGCAGTTTCACCTTCAGCATCAGTCCTTCCTATGAACACACAGGACTGATCTCCTTTAGGATGGACTGGTTGGATCTCCTTGCAGTCCAAGGGACTCTCAAGAGTCTTCAACGCCACAGTTCAAAAGCATCAATTCTTCAGCGCTCAGCTTTCTTCACAGTCCAACTCTCACATCCATACATGACCACTGGAAAAAGATGTCTATATAAATTACAATGATAGCCATAGAAGTTAAAAACACCTAGAAGTATTGTTATGTGAAAAGGAATCAATGAAAGCTGTCTTAGAGGCCTCAAAGATGGAACAGAATTACACAGGCATATACCCTGAGAAAACCATAATTCAAACAGACATGTGCGTCCTAATTTTCACAGCAGCAGTATTTATAATAGCCAAGACAGTGGAAGCAACCTAAATGTCCATCTACAGATGAATGGATAAAGAAGATGTGGTACATATATACAACGGAATATTACTCAGCCACAAAAAAGGGATGAAATTGGGTTACTTGTATAGACGTGGATGGACCTAGAGTCTGTCACACAGAGAGAAGTAAGTCAGAAAGAGAAAAATATCATATATTAATGCATATATGTGGAATCTAGAAAAATGGTACATATGAGCCTGTTTGTAGGGCAGGAATAGAGATGCAGATATAGAGAATGGATTTGTGGAAACCGTGGAGAAAGGACAGAGAGAGACAAATAAAGACAGTAGCATCGACACATACACACTAACCATGTACAACAGATAGCTAGTGCGAACCTGCTGAACAGCACAGGGAGTTCAGCTTGGAGTTCTGTGATGACACAGAGGGGTGGGATGGGGGGGAGGGAAGAAGACACAAGAGGCAGGGGATATATATATATATGTATACACACAGCTGATTCATATTGTTGTACAGCAGAAACTAAAACAATTTTTTAAAGTAACTTCTAGTCCAACTTTTAAAAAAAGAATTAAAGGTGTAATCCAGGGAAGATTTTTTTGTACTTGCAAAAGCTCAGAGGGGAAATATTACCTAAATGACTTCATTCAGAGATCCTTAGATTCACCAGCACTATATCATCAGAGTCAGAAAGATAATCTATAATGGATATTGGTGAAGGTTCACAAACTAGGAAAAATGCACATAAATGATTCTTTGTCTTTCCTTCCAGGAGTACTTTCTAACCACTGCAACTTATCCCCATCAACTGCACCACCACCCTTATCAATATATATGATCATTATTATTAACAATCAATTGATTCCTATAGATCTGCTACTAAATTTCATCAACTGCTGTTGACATGGAAAAAAGCAAGGGTGAGTGGGATGGATTTTTTTTTTTTTCAACATTCTTTTTCTCTTCACTCAGCATAATTCTGCTAATCTGGAAAAATATTGGCACTACTGCTAAAGAATCTGCCTGCCAATGCAAGAGAGGCAAGAGGCATAGGTGCGATCTCCAGGTGGGGAAGATCCCCTGGAGGAGGAAATGGTAACCCACTCCAGTGTTCTTGCCTGGGAAAGGCCATGGACAGAGGAGCCTGGCTGGCTACAGTCAATTGGGTCGCACAGAGTCAGACTGAGCACACGTGGAAGGGAAAGATCAGCCTCTCTACTTCAGTGTTTTCAACCGTATGTCAGCTTGCAACAAACCACTGGAGAAAAGGAGGGTGGCAGGCCTGGGCTGGTGTCAGGAGACAGTGCATCATTCCCAGCTCAGCCCAATTGCACAAGCTTCTTCCAATAATTTCACTATTAGGAAAGAAGTTAGATCTGACAATTCCTAATGTCCTTTCAAATTCCGAAATTTCATAAACAGTTGAATTAGCCTACTACAGTCAGAACTACATAAACCATGTGCCATAATTGGAGATACACTGATAACTAAGCCATATGTTCTATCCATGGTCCCAAGTACTGTTTAATATGTTTGATAGCTATTATCCCATTTATTAATAATTCTTATGCTATCACTGTGAGCTGGGTGTCAGTATCTTCATTTTAGAAATCCACAACCTTAGGTAGAAAGCTGTTAGGTGACTTGGCAATGGTCATATAGCTAGTCATGGGAAGAGCTATGACTTAGACCCACCCAGTATATGGGACTTCCTTGGTGATCCAACAGTTAAGACTGTACTCCCAATGCAGAGGGCATGGGGTTGATCCCTGGTCAGGGAATGAAGATCCCACATACTGTACTGTGAAGTTGGAGGGAAAAAAAAACACTAGGCCCCTCAACCCAGGCAGCCCAGTACTACTCCATGATATTAAACACTATACTATTGCTGGGCAAAGAGAATTAAAAACAAAATCTCCTTTAAACTCAGAAAACCTCTCCACAAAGATGGTAGAGGTTTAGTCACTAAGTCATGTCTGACTCTGTGCGACCCCATGGACTGTAGCCTGCACGCTCCTCTGTCCACGGGATTCTCCAGGCAAGAGTACTGGAGTGGGTTGCCATTTCCTTCTCCAGGGGATCTTCCCGACCCAGGGATTAGTGCCTCGAATCCATGTCTCCTGGATTTCAGGTGGATTCTTTATCCCTGAGGCACCAGGGAACCCTCCTCCATAAAGGTGGGAGGGAACAAAACAGTTTTTCTCTTGGATAACTATTAAATCAGAATGTGACGTGCACCAAGGCAAGTCTCAAAGGAGATTCAAAGACAGAAATCCCACACTTTTATTACACGGACAGTACAGGCCTCAGTGGTTTCACCTACAGTTTTTTGACTTTACCATGTAAAAGTACTGCACATTTACTAGAAACCATACTATGAATTCTAGATTTTGCCCTTTTCCTCAGCTGGTGATCCAGGGTATAATACTCTTGTGATGTTGGACAGCTCCCACAGCCCAACAATCATGAGGGTCAGCAGCTGAATCATCTACCACCATTCTATTTCTCACTTCCAGTACAAAATTCAATAAATTACATATGATATTTAACACTTCATGATAAAATAGGCTTTGTGGTAGTTAATTTTGCCTGGCTAGAGGCTAACATAAATGTTCTGAGCACATTTAAAGTAGGCTGGGCTAAGCTGTGATGTTCTGTATGTTAGGTGTACTCAGTGCATTTTTGAATTAATGATATTAATTTATGATATTCAATTTATGATGGATTTATTGGAATGTAACTCCATCAAGGAAGGGCAATGTGGTCCACAGGTGTGATCCATTGTATACATGTTCTCAGGATGGACAGTAAGGAGCGTTCAAGATACGACAGCACTATTTGGCATACACACAGCTCATCCTAAATCTGCTTGGTAGCTGGGGTGACCACTGGTGCTAGCAACTTGACTTTATAGAAAGGAAAAGTCACCTTTCCACCTCTTTATTACAGGAGGCAGTTACGGAGCTAGCTGTTCTTCAAGGCTAGGCTTCTGCCTTCAAGGAATCTGGAATGTTGGGGGCCTTATTCTTCCCATGATTGCATTTTCAAGAGCTATTTTTCAGATCCCTGATAAAGACATTCCTGGGTCTTGAAGCTGACAAGAAGCTTATTTAGCTTTCGAAAAGATTTGCACACATTTCAAAGAGAAAGAGAAGATGCTCTAAGGAAAGGCAGGGGACAGAGAGATGGGTTGGCAAGGGTCTCCCCCCTCATCTCCCACAGGCAGAACTAACCCTCTTATTTTTCTATTTGCCTTGATACTGTCTACACCACCAACACTGGAAACGGAGAAGCTATACAGAAGTGTGCCGCCTGCTTCCCCATTCTGTCAGAAAGATATTAAGGGAGAGGCTGCAGGTGAGGGTAATACATTACCCAGATGCTACTATTACTTTGCACTTGTAAAGAATTTTGCATGTTCCAAAGTGCTAGCATGTATACATTTTTTTGGATTCTCACCACCCTGTGAAAATGATAAAACCACCTTCCTTTTGTTATTTTCTATTCCTATCTTTATGCAAAAACAGATTCAGGTGAGTAAGGGTAATGACTGTGCTATCCACTTAACACTTATTTTTTAAAACTAAAATTATTATAAATCACATTACCAATATGGACGCATTTTTAAAAGTATACACTGGAAGAAGAAAGAATTCAAGATGGAAATGCAAGTTCATTAGGGATCTGTCACACATACGCAAGTGGAAGTACATACACGCAGGCATGAATCTCCACCTAGGGGCGCAGCCAGGCATGCCCCTCCAGGAGACGGCATACTTAGCTCCAGGGAATTGTGTCCATGTTGCCATCCCCTCCAACAGCTCTTGGAAGCTGCTGTTTCATGTGGCTCCTGACAGTCAAGGCTAGTTTCTTCCTCCACAGGACTCAGGAGGAAGGTTTTCTGGAACTGGATTGAGATCCATTCTCTCTCCTTGCCTCTTGCCCTCTCTGGTTTTCCTGATCCAATCTCAATCCTAACACAAGGTTATGAATATCATCACTACGTTACGTTTTCACACAGTAGCTCCCTGTGTGTCCATCTCTGTTTTGGGACTTCCCAGGTGGTGCTAGTGGTAAAGAATCTGCCTGCCATGCAGGAGATGCCAGTTTGATCCCTGGGTTGGGAAGATCTCCTGGAGTAGGAAATGGCAACTCACTCCAGTATTCTTGCCTGGAGAATCCCCATGGACAGAGGAGCCGGGCAAAATCAGACACAATGGAGCTCACACAGTCTGGGTTCTAGTCTTCGGTGTTCTCTTCCTCTCTGACTCTCTCAGTGCAAACTCCCCGCCTCATATTCCCACACAGTCCATACCACCTGCCACAGTCTGCATTCAGACTCACTTGTCATCCCACACAGCTGGGACTGTGCCTCGGGGGAGGACAGTTGGATGGGTGAGCAGGATACCTTTTAAAGGAGTACTTTTCATTCTCTGGGACTTGCCTGGTGGCTCAAATGGTAAACAATTTGCCTGCAGTGTGGGAGACCTGGGTTTGATCTTTGGGTTGGGAAGATCCCCTGGAGGAGGAAATGGCAACCCACTCCAGCCTTCTTGCCTGGAGAATCCCATGGACAGAGGAGCCTGGTGGGCTAAAGTCCATGCGGTGGCAAAGAGTCAGACACAACTGAGTGGCTGACACTTTCACCTTACATTCTCTCCTTCTCCTACCACACATATGTTTTATCTCCCTCTTCATCTAAGGAGAAGAGGATTTATGGAAAATGCAAATATTTTCCCCAGAAGATCCTTTCGTTATTTTTTAAAATGTGCCCTACTTTCAATAAAATCGGGTTATTTTTGCTTTTCCGACATGCATAGATCTTAATGATTCTTGAAGCATCTTGGCTGTACCAAATGTGCAGTGAGGAGGTAAGCCGTAACTGTGGAATAGTACTGTGAAGCAATAAAAACCCAACACATACAATCAGAGGCCTGTGAAATCTAGCTAGGAATCTGTTACATATGACTCAAGGGATTCTTGAAGTTTTGCATTCCTGAGATTTTGATTTTTGTTCATTGAATCATGAATTATACTCACGCAAAAGTCCTCCAGATTTATCCCCAACACTTCTATCAGTAAATGTATAGTCACAGAGGGAGACAAGATTTATGCATGCCTGAATGGTCTGCCACTTACATATGTATGATATATCTTTGCTGAACCTGCATTTCCATCTTGAATTCTTCCCTCCTACAGTACATAATTTTTAAAATGCTTCCATATTGATAATGCTATTTATAATAATTTTCGTTTGAAAAAATAAGTGTTACATGGATAGCACAGCCATTACTAAGTATACAACTGGGAAAGTAATGAGGACCCAGTTAGGGAATACGACAACGCTATGGCAGTTCACAGTGCCTGAGGCTACCAAGTTCCCTTCTGTACATCACTGTATAATTTATCATACTACTCATGGGAGCTGTGAAGGAGAAACAGGATGATGTGTGGGAGGAGAGAAAGCAAGTGAACCACAGTGCTACTAACTTTGTGCCAGAAGATAGAAGTTATAATCTCCCAGCCTCTCTGCTCTCCATTTGGAAAGAAATCTGCCCAGTTAACCCCCATAGTTCCGCTATATGCCAGCTGAAGAACCCTGTATGGATCTCTGCAGCCTGTGCAGTGAGCTCCCAGACAACCCTGGAATGGAAGGAATCCACAACTCTGACCCTTCCCTTATTCCAGAGATGAAAGCCTGAACTTCTAACCACAATCCTCTGCCTTTGTGTTTCTTTCCTCAGGTTAAACACCTGGAGAGCAGGACCACTTAGATCACAGTGTGGAGGCCAGCACACAGCGGGCCTTTGGTAGAAGGGTGGTAGGTTGACGAGCGAAGACATCAATGAATTGGTGTACATGTTGACCTGTATTCACGCTGTAGGTTTATCATTAGAGCTGTGACCCTAAACTGTTTATAGATCAGGGATAAACCTGCAGATTGCATAAGAGTGGCAGAAGGACCAAGCCTTTTCATAACAAGCTAAGCAAACTGTACAGATGAACCTATTTGCAGGGCAGGAATAGACATGCAGAGTTAGAGAGCAGCCCTGTGGACAAAGGAGGGGAAAGGAGAGGCTGGGATAAACTGGGAGTGGACCATTGACATATATAGACTACCACCTGTAAAATAGCTACTGGGAACCTGCCGTATAGCACAGGGAGCTCAGCTCGGTTTCTGTGAGGGGTGGCATGTGTGGGGTGGAATGGTTGGGGGGCGGGGAACAGAGGTCCAAGAGGAACAGCATATATGTATACATATAGCTGATTCACTTCACGGCACAGCAGAAACTAACACAACACTGTAAAAAAAATAAAAATACTCCAGTAAACAAAAAGAATGAGACAAGATCTATATCATACTGGTTTAAAATAAGCTTGTTACAATAGCAACAGGAAGAAGTAATAGTACTCACTATGTATTCAATACCTATAATGTGTGAAGTGAGGTGTATGTCTACTGAGGCCCAGGGATGGAAGCCAGGTCTCCAGCATTGCAGGCAGATTGTTTACTATCTGAGCCACCAGGGAAGCCCCTAAGGAGGCATAATGTACTTATAGTACATTATTTAAAGTATATATTTCAAATGTATGTTCATAAGGACACGGAACCAGGGGTTACCTGGAGGCTCAGCTGTAAAGAATCTGCCTAAAATCAAAGAGATTGTGTTTGAGACGTGGGTTTGATCCCTGGGTTGGGAAGATCCCCCGGAGAAGGAAATGGCAACCCACTGCGGTATTCTTGTCTGGAGAATCCCACGGACAGAGGAGCCTGGTGGGCTACAGTCCGTGGGGTCACAAAGAGTTGGACGCAACTTAGTGACTAAACAACCAGCACTATCACCCTTGTGGAGAGGTTTTCTGGGTTTTCTAGATGTCTTAAATGTGTTTTTATATGTGCCCAGAAACACAGAGACCCTCACACACACACATATAATGAGACAACCTTGAGAGTGGTCGTGGAGGGCGTACATTCTGTGGATGATGAAACGAGGCTCACAGAAACCGAGAGATTTAGTCCCCCATCTCCACAGGACAGAGGACCTTTCTAATGTGATCAGATTAGTCAAACTGCAGGCTCTTAACAGAGCTATGTTCCACCAGAGTACAAATCTACTCATTTATATAGCAAAATTTTATTGAGACCTGATCATGTGCCAACATCTATGCTTGATGGAAGGATACAATGTTGATAAAACAACAGGATTTCTTCCTCCTGAAAGATGACTGCAGAGCCCATAATTGCTGCTGCCTCTGACCTCCAGCATCCATCTAATACATCAACCTGGGTGAGAACGACTTTCTGGGGGCAGCTCCCAGCCAGATCTCTGTCTTTCCTGTTTTCTTCACACTTATTTTGTGAAGTTCACCAAGATTTGCTTTGAACAAATGAATCCCTTAGATTCAAGTGTGTTAAAAGTAGGAGGCTTCACATGATCCAGCAATCCCTCTCCTGGGTATATACCCAGCACACATACTAAGTCACTTCAGTTGTGTCTGACTCTTTGTGACACTGTGAATTATAACCCACCAGGCTCCTCTGTCCATGGGATTTTCCAGGCAAGAATATTGGAGTGGGTTGCCATTCCTTTCTCCAGGAGATCTTCACTACCCAGGGATTGAACCCATATCTCTTATGTCTCCTGCATTGGCAGGTGGGTTCTTTACCACTAGCACCACCCGAGAAAACCATAATTCAAAAAGATACATGCACCCCAATGTTCACAGAAGCACTATCTACAATAGCCAAGACATGGAACCAATCCAAGTATCCATCAACAGAGGAATGGATAAAGTGGTACATCTATATAATGGAATAGTGCTCATCCATTAAAAAGAATGAAATAATGCCATTTATAGCAACATGGATGGACTTAGAGAATGTCATCCTGAGTGAAGTAAGTCAGAAGAGAAAAACATAGTGCATATTAATATATGTATGGAATCTAGAAAAATGGTGTAAGTGACCATATTTCCAAAGCATAAATAGAAACACAGATGTAGAGAACAAATATAGGGATAGCAAGAGGGAGCGGGGGTTGGGACAAATTGGAAGATTGGGATTGACATATATACACCATCGATACTATGTATAAAATAGGTAACTAATGAGAATCTACTATATTGCACAGGAAACCCTACTTAATGCACTATGGTGACCTGAACGGGAAGGAAGTCCAAAAAATGAGGGGATATATATGGATATGTATGGCTGATTCATTTTCTGTACAGTAGAAACTAAAACCATTGTATAGCAACAAATAAAAATTTATATAAAAAGAAAAAAAAGGAGGAGGTTTCAATTTTGTGAAATTTTCTAGGGAGTATACTGAATCTATAGATTGCCTAGGATAATATGGTCATTTTAACAATATTAATTCTTCCTATCCATAACGTGGTGTATCTTTCCATCTCTTTCTGTCATCGTCAATTTCTTTCATCAGCATCTTATGGTTTACTGAATACTGGTCTTTTACCTCAGGTAGGTTTATTCACACATTTTATTATTTTTGATGGAATGGAAAATGGGATTATTTCCTTAACACAGTACTGAACAGGGGATTTTTGTAGAAAGCAATGACTGGCTGTAATATGTCTCCAGTAAAAATGTGTTAATTTCTCTTTCAGACAGTTTTCTGTTAATGTATAGAAATGCAACAGATTTCTGTATATTAATTTTGTATCCTGAGATTTTACTGAAGTCACTGATGAGCTCTAATACCTTTCTGGTAGCACTTTTAGGACTTTCTATGTATGATGTCATCTGCAAATTGTGACATTTTTACTTCTTCCTTTTTTTATCATTCAGTTCAGTTTAGTCTCTCAATCGTGTGCACTCTTTGCAATCCCAGGAATCACAGCATGCCAGGCCTCCCTGTCCATCAACAACTCCAGGAGATCACCCAAACTCATGTCCATCGAGTCGGTGATGCCATCCAGCCATCTCATCCTCGGTCGTCCGCTTCTCCTCCTGCCCCCAATCCCTCCCAGCATCAGAATATTTCCCAGTGAGTCAACTCTTTGCATGAGGTGGCCAAAAGATTGGAGTTTCAGCCTCAGCATCAGTCCTTCCAATGAACACCCAGGACTGGTCTCTTTTAGGATGAACTGGTTGGATCTCCTTGCAGTCCAAGGGACCCTCAAGAGTCTTCTCCAGCACCACAGTTCAAAAGCATCAATTCTTCAACTCTCAGCTTTCTTCACAGACAAACTCTCACATCCATACATGACTAGTGGAAAAACCATAGCCTTGACTAGATGGGCCTTTGTTGGCAAAGTAATATCTCTGCTTTTAATATACTATCTAGGTTGGTCATAACTTTTCTTCTAAGGAGCAAGCATCTTTTAATTTCATGGCTGCAGTCACCGTCTGCAGGAATTTTGGAGCCCCCCAAAATGAAGTCTGACACTGTTTCCACTGTTTCCCCATCTATTTCCCATGAAGTGATGGGACCAGATGCCATGATCTTCGTTTTCTGAATGTTGAGCTTTAAGCCAATTTTTTCACTCTCCTCTTTCACTTGCATCAAGAGACTTTTTAGTTCCTCTTCACTTTCTGCCATAAGGGTGGTGTCATCTGCATATCTGAGGTTATTGAGATTTCTCCCAGCAATTTTGATTCCAGCTTGTGCTTCTTCCAGCCCAGTGTTTCTCATGATGTACTCTGCATAGAAGTAAAATAATCAGGGTGACAATATACAGCCTTGATGTACTCCTTTTCCTATTTGGAACCAGTCTGTTGTTCCATCTCCAGTTCTAACTGATGTTTCCTCATCTGTATACAGATATCTCAAGAGGCAGGTCAGGTGGTTGGTATTCCCATCTCTTTCAGAATTTTCCACAGTTTATTGTGATCCACACAGTCAAGGCTTTGGCATAGCCAAAGAAGCAGAAATAGATATTTTCTGGAATTTTCTTGCTTTTTCAATGATCCAGTGAATGTTGGCAATTTTAACTCTGGTTCCTCTGCCTTTTCTAAAACCAGCTTGAATATCTGGAACTTCACGGTTCAGGTATTGCTGAAGCCTGGCTTGGAGAATTTTGAGCATCAATTTACTAGCATGTGAGATGAGTGCAATTGTGTAGTAGCCTGAGCATTCTTTGGCATTGCCTTTCTTTGGGGTTGGAATGAGAACTGACCTTTCCCAGGCCTGTGGCCACTGCTGCATTTTCCAAATTTGCTGGCATATTGAGTGCAGCACTTTCATAGCATCATCTTCCAGGATTTGAAATAGCTCAACTGGAATTCCGTTACCTCCACTAGCTTTGTTCGTAGTGATGCTTTCTAAGGCCCACTTGACTTCACATTCCAGGATGTCTGGCTCTAGGTAAGTGACCACACCATCATGATTATCTTGGTTGTGACAATATTTTTTGTATAGTTCTTCTGTGTATTCTTGCCACCTCTTCTTAATATCTTCTGCTTCTGTTAGGTCCATACCATTTCTGTCCTTTATCGAGCCCATCTTTGCATGAAATGTTCCCTTGGTATCTCTAATTTTCTTGAAGAGATCTCTAGTCTTTCCCATTCTGTTGTTTTCCTCAATTTCTTTGCATTGATCGCTGAGGAAGGCTTTCTTATCTCTCCTTGCTATTCTTTGGAATTCTGCATTCAAATGGGAATATCTTTCCTTTTCTCCTTTGTTTTTCGCCTCTCTTCTTTTCACAGCTATTTGTAAGGCCTCCCCAGACAGCCATTTTGCTTTTTTGCATTTCTTTTCCATGGGGATGGTCTTGATCCCTGTCTTCTGTACAATGTCACGAACCTCTGTCCGTAGTTCATCAGGCACTCTATCAGGTCTAGGCCCTTAAATCTATTTCTCACTTCCACTGTATAATCATAAGGGATTTGATTTAGGTCATACCTGAATGGTCTAGTGGTTTCCCCTACTTTCTTTAAGTCTGAATTTGGCAATACGGAGTTCATGATCTGAGCCACAGTCAGCTTCCAGTCTTGTTTTTGCTGACTGAATAGAGCTTCTCTATCTTTGGTTGCAAAGAATATAATCAATCTGATTTTGGCATTGACCATCTGGTGATGTCCATGTGTAGAGTCTTCTCTTGTGTTGTTGGAAGAGGGTGCTTGCTATGACCAGTGTGTTCTCTTGGCAAAACTCTGTTAGCCTTTGCCCTACTTCATTCCATATTCCAAGGCCAAATTTGCCTGTTACTCCAGCTGTTTCTTGACTTCCTACTTTTGCATTCCAGTCCCCTATAATGAAGCAGACATCTTTTTGTGATGTTAGTTCTAAAAGGTCTTGTAGGTCTTTATAGAAATGTTCAACTTCAGCTTCTTCAGCATTACTGGTTGGGGCATAAACTTGGATCACCATGATATTGAATGGTTTGCCTTGGAAACGAACAGAGATCATTCTGTTGTTTTTGAGATTGTCATCCAAGTACTGCATTTCTGATTCTTTTGTTGACCATGATGGCTACTCCATTTCTTCTAAGGGATTCCTGCCCACAGTAGTAGATATGATGACCATCTGAGTTAAATTCACCCATTCCAATCCATTTTAGTTTGCTGATTCCTAGAATGTTGACATTCACTCTTGCCATTTCCTGTTGGACCACTTCCAATTTGCCTTGATTCATGGACCTAACTTTCCACGTTCCTATGCAATATTGCTCTTTACAGCATCGGACCTTGTTTCTATCACTGGTCACATCCATAGCTGGGTATTGTTTTTGCTTTGGCTCCATCCCTTCATTCTTTCTGGAGTTATTTCTCCACTGATCTCCTGTAGCATATTGGGTACCTACTGACCTGGGGAGTTTCTCTTTCAGTATCCTATCATTTTGCCTTTTCATACTGTTCATGGGGTTCTCAAGGCAAGAATAGTGAAGTGGCTTTTCATTCCCTTCTCCAGTGGACCACAGTCTGTCAGACATCTCCACCATGACTCATCCGTCTTGGGTGGCCCCACATGGCATGGCTTTTTTTTTTTTTTAATCATTCAGTTCATTCCAGTTCAGTTGCTCAGTCGTGTCCGACTCTTTGTGACCCCGTGAATCACAGCACACCAGGCCTCCCTGTCCATCACCAGCTCCCGCAGTCCACCCAAACCCATGTCCATTGAGTCGGTGATGCCATCCAACCATCTCATCTTCTGTTGTCCCCTTCTCCTCCTGCCTTCAATGTTTCCCAGCATCAGAGTCTTTTCAAATGAGTCAGCTCTTCACATCAGGTGGCCAAAGTATTGGAGTTTCAGCTTCAACATCAAATATACTTCTACATAGTTTTTAAAAAGTAAGAGTCTTCATTTAAATCACAGGGCTTTATAGACTTTTCAACTCAACTTCAGCAGTTTTTTTCAAATTGTGGTAAAATACACATAACATAAAATTTAACCGTCTTAACCATTTTTATAAGTACCATTCATTGGGATTAAATACACTCACACTGCTGTACAACCATTACCACATCCGGAAATATTTTTCATCTTTCAAAACTGAACCTCTGTCCACATTCAATGCTAACTCCCTGTCCCCCACCACCGACTTCTGGCCACCCCAATCTGCTTCTTGTCTGTATGAACTTGACTCATCTAGGAACCAAGGCAACTTCCATAGGAAAGCCATTCATTAGGGAACATCAATGGGGTGTTTAGCTCTTGCCAACTTAGTCGCATTTTTCCCATTTGAATTCAGTTGCCTCCCATGGGTGGGAGTGTAAGCAGCAGCTCAGATGCTAGCTTTGTGGATGGGTCTCTGGCCAGCATACCGTCATGACAGCCCCCAAGTCATACCCTAACTTGGTACCAGTATTGACAGAACTGAGACCAGGACTCCAGTTCAGACCTGTCAGAAGCTGCTGTCTGGGCCAGCTCTCTCTTCATTATGCCGGACTAAAGATGCCGGGAGGTTGTTTATTTATTATGAGTAAACTTCTCTCAAACAAACTCAGCTTGCTTTTCAAAATACAAGTCCTCATGCTCTTCTCTATAAGTCTCATGTATGGATGTGAGAGTCAGTCTGTAAAGAAGACTTGAGCACAAACTAATTGATGCTTTCAAATTGTGGTGCTGAAGAAGACTCTTGAGAGTGCCCTGGACAGCAAGCAGATCAAACCAGTCCATTCCAAAGGAAATCAACCCTGACTGCTCTTTGGAAGGACTGATGCTGAAGCTCCAATTCTTTGGCCATCTGATATGAAGAGCCAACTCATCAGAAAAGACCAGATGGTGGGAAAGATTGAGGGCAGAAGAAGAAGGGGGCAACAGAGCATGAGATGGTTGGATGGTATCACCGACTCAGTGATATGAGTGATATGGACATGAGTTTGAGCAAGCTCTGGGAGATGTGAGGGACAGGGAAGCCTGGTGTGCTGCAGTCCATGGGGTCACAAAGAGTCGGATACGACTTAGCGACAGAACAACAACAATAAAAAGTACTTCATCAAAGAATAAAGATCTAAGGAGTACCTTTCAAGTATAAATTCTGTCAGTGGGATGATTATATATATATATATATATATACACACACACACACACACAAACACATACATAGATACATATGTATGCACTGATATATGTGCACTGATTCATTGGTTTCTATTTTTATTCCTGGACCATCACATGAAAAGTTTAGGAATAACTCAGCTCTCTTTGTATCATTTCTTATTTCATCCTGAAGGCAGTCTCACTTATACTTTCCCTCTCTTTTTTTCTTTCTCCAGAACTAATGATGTGATCTGATCTCTCTATGACATTTTTTATTCAACCGAGCTATAAAAATTTCAAGTGCTAATGGCTGTGACCCTCTAGCTCTTTCTCTCCTTCACAATGAAGATAGAAGAAGCACTTTTCATCTGGGGAAATCTATATTTCTGCGTTGCCTCTTAGTGTTTAAGCCAGCTCCCCACTGTGCTAAGTCAGCCTTCCCAGAAGCTCATCTGTCATTCTCAAGTGCCCTTGCTCCTGAAATTGGTTTGATACTCTGGCAGTAAAGAGCCCCTGTGTAGTGCAGGTTACAGGGGATTAACAGTCACTTGGGATGGGGCTTGTTCTGCTGTCTTGGAAATAATGACTTTGTCTGTCTGCCCTAGATAGCACAGGGGAAATGGCTGCTGTATTCATCCACTGAGGATGTGAGGACCCAAGTCAAATCACTCCTAAAGAATCATTCTTTTGGAATCTCCAAAAGCAACTTTTGGTGGTTTGGGTTTTGAATGCATCATCATCCAGAAGGTGCAACAGAATTATACCTCGACCTTAGAACTTCCCTGGGGAAATATTTTAATTTTTCCAAAGCTCTTAGAGTTCAGCAATAAATTTCATAAAAGATAAACATAACATCTGCAAGTATAAGACCTCCAGCACCTGAGGTGACATGTGTCTATTGATGGAAATCACTGCACATTTACATAATAAAATGGGCTATTGGTGGACAAATTAACTGTTTATTTAAGAGAATAAAAGTCAGGACAGTGATATTAACAAGATTTTTACAAGAATGCCCACTGTCAGTGTTCACAAATGATTTTAAGCCAGAGTACCTGGTACCTGGTTTAATTTTTGTGTCATCTGAAGTTTAAATTACATTTTAGTGATCCTCGAAACACCATTATCCAGGAAAATGCAATTTCAGTCTCTATAAATTCAAACAAAGTAAAAATTCAATGATTGCCTTTCTATTTATAACATCCTTTCCTAAGTCCACACTGCCTTGCTAATACAGAAGAACAAATTTTAAAAATACAATATATATTATTCATATTCCTGTTTATAGTGAGACTTAGTTTGCCTAGTGTTTCCAGGAACTAGTATCAAAAAATCTGTTACATCTGTCAATAATGAGAAAATCCAAAGACCTCTGTATCTTGATGTACATATATTTTTGTTTTTTTTTTCCAATAATGTTATTACATTTGTTTATGTTTTTTTGCCACACCACATGGCTTGCAGGATCTTAGTTTCCCAACCAGAGATCAAACCCATGCCCCCTCCAGTGGAAGCACAGAGTCCTAATCACTGGGGAATTTCCCTAATAATGTAATAATGAGCCTTTTCGAGAGGATCTTCCTGACTCAGGAATCAAACCAGGGTCTCCTGCATTACAGGCCGACTCTACCAACTGAGCTATCAGGGAAGCCTGAATTTAGGCATACTGTTTTTAAAATAAGTTTTATAGTATAAAATATTAACATTCAATCCTTTTAGGTTGTATCAACTTACTAAGTAGATATTGAACTATGAGCTAGATGTTTTGTTTGTGATAGATGTGGTATTTTATTTCTAAAGCCAAGTACATTGATTTTAATTTCCTCTTTGTAAATAGTATAGCTCTAGAAATTTTGACAAATGCTTAATCATATAACCACCACCCGCCTCAAAACTGAGATATAGAATATTCTTATCATGGAAAGGATTTTCTTCATGCCTTTTTGTGGTCAGATCCTTCTCCCAACCCCACACCCTGTAAACCACTGATGTTTTAAAATTCATTCTGTTGGACTTCCCTGAAGGTCCAGTGTTTAAGACTCCAGGCTTCCAGTGTGGTGAGGGGCATGGGTTCAATCCCTGGTCAGGAAACTAATATCCCACAAGCCTCATGGTGTGATTAAATATATATATATATTGGAAAAAATAAAATATATATGATCCCTGAATAATTCTTAAAAATTCATACTGTTATTAAAGTGGGCATTATGACTAATTTCAAAGCTGATGAGTACTCTGTAGGAGGTAACTCACATGAGTTTTGCACACCTATCTCTCCCCAGCACTCTAACCCCAGTCCCACTGTGCTGTGATGCATCTTAAACTTGCTGGCTTCAGTCTCTCCATGAGAATATCTGCTGCCTCATGTATTTTTTGTGGTTAATTTCACTTATTTGACCTTAGACATGCCACTCAGATCTTCCCAACCCAGGGATCAAAACCAGTCTTCTGCATCTCCTTCTCCAGCCATGTGTACAAGCTAATTCTGAGTAATCAACTATCTAAGCAATAATATAGATGTATTTTTAAGTACAGCAGTACTAAAGTCAGGCTAGCAGACAGACAGACCCTGGTGTAAATGCTGGGAGTGAGGGTACCTGGCCCACCATTTCACCTTCCACTGCAGAAGTCATATAACAATTTGATAAGTATTCTGCCAGACTTTTCATCGATAGATACCATGTGTAAACAAACAGAATACAGAAAGAAAAAGAGAAAATGTGAAATTTATAAATTTCTCTCTTAATTCAATGATTTGTCATAAATATCTTTCTGTGTCAGTAACATTAGACATACATTCCCTTAATTATGGAAGAGTTTCCCACAGTACAGTGGCCGGGGCCCCGCCCCCCCCCCCCACCGCCCAGCCCTTGGGGTATTGTTTCACAATTCTGTGCTAGTTTCTGCTGGATGGTGAAGTGAATCAGCCATATGTATGCATATATCCCCTCCCCTCTGGATTTCCCTCCCACATAGGTCACCACAGAGCATGGAGTAGAGTTCCCTGTGCTATATAGTAGGCTCTAGTTATCTTCCATGACTCACTTCCTAGAGTAATGAAAACAGAAATAAAGAATGGGAGCTAGTGAAACAGCTTTTGCACAGCAAGTGAAGTGAAGTGAAGTGAAGTTGCTCAGTCATGTCCGACTCTTTGCGACCCCATCAACTGTAGCCTACCAGGCTCCTCAGTCCATGGAATTTTCCAGGCAAGAATACTGGAGTGGGTTGCCATTTCCTTCTCCAGGGGATCTTCCCAACCCAGAGACTGAACCCTGGTCTTCCACATTGTAGGCAGACGCTTTACCATCTGAGACACCAGGGAAGCCCCTTTGCACAGCAAAGGAGACTGTAAACAAGATGAAAAGACAACCCTCAGAGTGGGAAAAAAATATTTGAAAACAAAGCAACTGACAGATTAATCTCCAAAACATACAAACAGTTCATGCAGCTCAATATCAAAAAAGCAAACAACCCAATTTAAAAATTGGTGGAAGACCTAAACAGACATTTCTCCAAGGAAGACATCCAGATGGCCATAGTACAGTTTTGCCATAATTAACATTAGTGATGAACATGTGGGTTTGCCTCAATTTTTTTCTCCATCCCAGATACACATTATACAACTGTATGAATATTTGAAATTATAAAGATCTCAAGAGGTAAATTGTTGTTACACATTATCTGAACACTTAAAATATGGGAAGGTCTTGTCCATTTGCCTTCTGAAAGGGAGATACTGGTTCTCTTCCCATCCGTACTATGAGAGTTCCCACTTTCTTACCCCCTTCCCAACAAAGGGTGTGTGTGCTGTGCGCTCAGTTGTCTCCAACTCTTTGCAACCCCATGGACTGTTCTCTGGCAGGATTCTCTGTCCATGGAATTTCCCAGGCAAGCATACTGGAGTAGGTTGCCATTTCCTTCTCCAGGTGATCTTCCCGACCCAGGAATTGAACCCATGTCTCCTGCATTGGATTCTTTACCACTAGTGCCACCTGAAAAGCAATAAAGGGTGCCATCAATTCTTTCAATTTTAGCCCGTCAGTTTGGGAGAATATAGGATATCACTATTACATGAAGTCAGAGCTTCCTCATCACTAAGGAGGCTGACATCCATTAGAAGTTTGTTAGGGACTTGTGTTTACTCCTCTGTGAAGGCTCAGAACCTGATCAGCGACTAGTTATGCTGACTGGGCTATGAGCCTTGGCATCATTCATTTAAAGAATTCCTTTGCGTTTTATGAAAATCAGTGCTCTGTTACATATACGTTACAAATATTTTGTCACCATCTTCCTTCCTCTTTTTAAGTTTATTCAAGCATCAGTGAGTCCATTATTCATGTTTTTCTTAAGAGCAGGGATTCTCAGTTGATACTACAGATTATGATCATGGTGGAGCCTTCATAAAGAGACTGCAGCCTGCCCCTTACCCCCCAAGCACAGGTTCAGGTTCACTTGTTTGGGGTGACAGTGGAGCACAGGCCCCCAGGTGATGCCAATATACAAACAGAGTTGACAAGCAATGCATACTGTGCAGACAGATCACTTGGGCACTTGGTTGAAGCCCAGGTCCTGGGGTGAAGCCTGAGACTATATTTCTAATAAGCTACCAGATGTGCACACCACTGGTCTACAGTCTATACAGTGAGTAGCAAGGATGTGTGGTGTCTGGATTTTGGTTCTTGCTTAAGAAGACTTTCTCTGCTCAAAATTATAAAACCTTATTTTATCCTCTATTTTTTCTAATACTCTTTGTAAATTTTTAGAGATCATAAATCCACCTGGATTTTCATTTTTTTTTTTTAACAATAGAGACCTAATTTCTATTTGTTTTTCATCAGAATCAAATTGGACCCACCTCATTTAGTGGGTTGATACAATTCAATATAATATATTCTTGTTTTTTTTTAAGTCTCCAGAAAACTCAGACTTGAAAAAAAGTATAATTTTTGATTATTTAAATAATACAGAGTTTAAATTTTTAAATTTATTTTGTTTGGGGAAGGAAACTATACCCTGAAATTAAAGTTTTAAGACCATTTTTTTTTCAGTATTGTGTGCTCTTTATATTTCAAATGTGTTTATTTTTCTCACTTAAATATGATTTAAAATTCAATGCCAAATTTAAAAAAAACAAGCATGGAGGATACAATCATAAGTCTGAGGTTCCATTTTAAATCAATGTTTGGTGACACCAGAGGGTCCAGTGACAGGCTCATTTGGGAGCAGTAATTCAGTGGTGGGAATGCTGTTTGGGAGAACAGCATTAATGGGAACCATCTTCTGCTGAACTCAGGGTACCAGGTCTTCCTTCCAGCCCTTTATGTGTACCATAATGCACAAATAAGCTACAATCACTTGAGGATTTTCAAGTGATTCTACTAGGATGTTAATGAGGCTGATATGTATAGGGTAAACAGTGGAATTGCTTTGTACCTAATATTTAATGCAGGGATGATAGGAGAAATTCAAATATATAAGAGTTTAAATAACAGAAGCTGGTATATCAGGTGTATAAATAAAAAGGAAAATGGAAAGAAGGAAGTCTTATAACCTAAGTAAAATTATCTCACTATGTAAATACTTTTTTCTAAAGAGATAAATGATTATTGAATAAATGAGTTGTGCAGCAGCATGAATTTTCCTAATTTAGCCTGGCTATTTTCCATTATGATATTCTAGCAGGAATAAATCTCCATTGAATAATATAGCCCTTGGGAACTCAATAAATATGCATCTTTTTTTCCAGTACAGTTCACAGCTCATTTAAAGAAATTGGTCACCAATGCTCAGCTCCATATTTCATGTATTTTTAACAAAATGCAATTTCTTGAGCTGGAGATTCAAACAGTCTCCTTTGGTATCTGAAACTGTTTTGTTTAGAATTTCTGGAGCTAAGTAATTAAGATCTATAGCCCAAGATTCTTGTTGTTCAAAGGACAATAGCTTTTAGGGTTAACAAAGCAAAAGTATTTTTTTCTGCTAACCTAGAAATATTGCTTGCTCCTTGGAAGAAAAGCTATAACCAACCTAGACAGTGTATTAAAAAGCAGAGATATCACTTTACCAATAAAAGTCCATTGAGTCAAAGCCAAGATTTTTTCAGTACTCATGTACAGATATGAGAGGTGGACTGTAAAGAAGGCTGAGAACCAAAAATTAATACTTTTAAACTGTGGTGCTGGAGAAGACTTTTAAGAGTCTCTTGGACTGCAAGGAGATCAAAACAGTCCATCCTAAAGGAAATCAACCCTGAAATTTCATTGGAAGGACTGATGCTCAAGTGGAACCTCCAGTACTTTGGTCACCTAATGCAAAGAGCCAACTCATTGGAAAAGACCCTGACACTGAGAAAGATTGAAGGCAGAAGGAGAAGGGGACGACAGAGGATGATATGGTTGGATGGCATCACCGACTCAATGGACAAGAGTAAAATGAGCAAATTCTGGGAGATAGTGAAGGACAGAGAAGCCTGGCATGCTGTAGTTCATGGGGTTGCAAAGAGTTCGACAGGACTTAGCAACTGAACAACAACAAGGAAATATTGCCCTTTAAATATTCAAGAAAAGAGAAGTTAATATTGAAGGTTTTCTATCATACAGTCTTTATTCTAGAAGACACTGATGTTTTTATTTACTAGAAATAATGAAGCCCATATTTCATAATTGTTTTGTTTGTTTAATATCAATATTTAATGACAAAATAAGTTTGTAGGATCAAAATATATCAACTTCTCTTCTGTATTAGGTATTGCATGAGATGCATTTCTAAATCTATCAGGCACCCCTTTCTGAAAAACTTAGGTGTCCAAGTTAATCTAAAAACTCAATTTTTAAATTAAAAAAAAAAATACTCTATCCTTTCCCCCTCAGTCACATGAGTGGTAACACAAATATCACTGTAACTTCTGGGTGAAGTGGCATCATTAACAAACTTTCTTCCTTAAGGTTTTATTATCTTTGATTAAATACACAACACCAGTAAAGTATATGAAACAAGTGTGTTTTAGTGTGCAAACCAGGTGTTGTTGGCACATTTCTCAAAAGAGTAGACTGCCCTTGCTGAGGTCAGCATGTATTTTCCATCATTTTCTTTTTTTTTTTTTTAATTAATTAATTTATTTATTTTTAATTTTTACTTTACAATTCTGTATTGGTTTTGGCATAGATTGACATGAATCCACCACAGGTGTACATGCGTTCTATCATTAACAATTATTGAACAGTTGTGCATATATCAAGATCTGCATGCTCAGTCACTAGGTCATGTCCAGCTCTTTGCAACTCCCATGGACTATAGTCCACCAGGCTCCTCTGTCCAGGCAACAACACTGGAGTGAGTTGTGATGCTCTCCTCCAGGTCTCCCTGACCCAGAGATCTAACCCATGTCTTCTACACTGGCAGGCAGGTTCTTTACCAATAGTGCCACCTGAGAAGCCCAAATGTATCACTAATACAGGTTAAGTGCTTCTATTAACAATATTTTCCTGACTACACAACGTAATATTAAAAGAAATACACTTAGAATGGAAGACATTGCAGCACAGCTCTGAGATATCCTTAGAAGCTTTGCTTTTGCCTTAGTTTCCCAGAGGGCCAGCTTGAGCTCAGCTTCTTATATCTGCCCTGCCCTTGTTCTAAATGTCATTTCCTCTAATGGTCCATTCCCAAGTTTCTCTCTTTCCAATTGCAATTTTCAAGTCTCCACTCTGATTCACCTTTGGATCATTCTAAAACTGAAAGTATTTAAAAATTAGACTTACCTCAGTAGTAGTTGCTGAGTCATGTCCAACTCATTGCAAACCCATGGTCTGTCCATGGAATTCTACAGGCAAGAATACTGGAGTGGGTAGCCGTTCTCTTCTCCAGGGGATCTTCCCAACCCAGGGATCAAACCCAGGTCTCCTGCATTGCAGGCAGATTCAGAGCTGGTGGCTCATCAATGCATTACATATCTTTCTTCCAATTCTAATGAATTATTTTTGACAAATTGGTGTGGCAAAGATGTCAATTAGGATCATTTTGTTCTTTCCTAAATGGATGATGATGTTGTTGTTGTTTTTAAGCATCCTATAGGGGTCTAGTGAAAGAGGAGAGTGGAAAATGTAGCTTAAAACAACATTCAAAAACTAAGATCATGGCATCCAGTCCCATCATATCACGGTAAATAGAAGGGGAAAAAGTGGAAACAGTGACAGATTTTATTTTCTTGGGCTCCAAAATCACTGTGGCTGGTGACAGCAGCCATGAAATTAAATGATGCTTTCTCCTTGGAAGGAAAGCTATGACAAACCTCGACAGCATATTAAAGAGCAGAGACATCACTTTGCTGACAAAGGTCTATAGAGTCAAAGCTATACTTTTTCCAATAGTCATGTACAGATGTGAGGATTAGATCATTAAGAAGGTTGAGCGCTGAAGAACTGATGCTTTTGAACTGTGGTGCTGGAGAAGACTCTTGAGACTCCCTTGGAGAGGAGATTAAACCAGTCAGTCCTAAAGGAAATCAACTTTGGCTACCTGATGAGAAGAGCCAACACCGTGGAAATGAGCCTGATGCTGGGAAAGATTGATGCTAGGACTGGGGAGCAGAGCAACAAAGGTAAGATGGTTAGATAGCATCCCTGACTCAATGGATATGAGTTTGAGCAAACTCTGGGAGATAGCGGTGTACAGGGAAGCCTGGCGTTCTGCAGTTCTTGGGGTTGCAAAGAGTCAGACATGACTTAACGAGTAAACAACAACATAGGGAACTAGAAATATTAACAATAGAGGTCACGATACTTTTTTGCATCTCAAATTAAAATCCTTTTCTGAATTAAAAAATTATTTTAACTGAAGTGTAATATATATAGAAGAGTGGTCAAATTATAAGATTTCATCTCAATGAATCATCATGTAGTAACCAACATCCAGGAAAAGAAATATTTTCATTTAAAACACACTACACTAAATCTCCCCATATTAATCTTCTTATTATAGAAATCATACTATGAATGCTATTTTTTTATACAGTTTGCTAAACATCGTGAGGATCATCCACATTGTGAGCACTGCTGTAACACCTTAATTCTCATTTCTCTACAGGAATTCATTGTATGACTATTCCACAATTTGGGTGGTTTCCAGTTGTTAGCTATGCTGAGTACTGCTACTGTGATCACCCTGTAATTTCTTTGGGTGCACAAGCACATGCATTTCTGAAATTGCAAAATTATAGGATGTAGCTGTGTCAGATTTAGGAGGCAACAGTTGCCAAACAGTTGTTCCAAATGGTTATAGCAATTGACATTCATACCAGCAAACTTTGATGATTCCTTTGGCTGCAGACTCTTACCAGCACTTGGTATTGCTAGTCTGATTCAGTTTCTATTCTATCATACACCTGCACAAACAACTAATTTTCATGGATTTTTTTCCCTAATGATTACTAATAAATTTGAATAGCTTTTTCATATGTTACTAGTCAAGAACACTCATTAGAGAATTTTTTAAAAAACTGTAAGCTTAAAAGATGCCTTTAAACATTGAAATATTATAGACTCACTAACACTCTCTCAGTTGTCTTAGTATTTTTACTGTAGAAGTCTAAGAATGGTGATATAAAATCTCCTTGTACCTATTTATCTGGAATCTTGCTATTTGTAAACACTATGATGTTTTAGCTCTTTATAAATAATTCACCTGTCAATACAGGAGACATAGGTTTGATCCCTGGGTCAGGAAGATCCCATGGAGAAGGATATGGCAACCCTCTCCACTATTACTGCATGGGAAATCCCATGAACAGAGGAGCCTGGCAGGCTGTAGTTATCACATGGTCCCAAAAGAGTCCAACACTGCTTAGCAACTAAACAATAATAACCATGTACCATTCTTCACTGTCATCATTTTACAGATATTAACTGATTTAATTGTCATGGCCCCACTATGAACCAAGTACTATTATTAAATTCGCTCTACAGATGAAGAATTTGAGGCACCGGGAGATGAAATAAGTTGGCAGGTTTACCATGCTATAAACAATCCCCAGATTTTATTAAAATACCTGGAATTATACTGGAATAATATATACAGATATATTTTTAGAATAAAATCCATAGTGAGAGCAAGTTTGCAATAATTTAAGGAAGTGTACACTGAAGATTTATACTATACTTAACATTTTCTAGAGGTAAAATGATTTTTTCCTGTGTTGCTATAACAAAATGCAACCCAAGTTGATTAGGACTCTAATGAAAGACTGTGAAATAAACAAATATGTTTTAAAATGATTTTTAACTCTGAGACTGAGTAATTTTTTCTACATTAGTTTAATGAGAATAGTGAACCTTTGAAATAAGTATGAAAATATGGAAAATGTTAATGATCTTGAGTTGCACATATTTTCTGCTCTAAACGACATTTCTGGCTGCTAAATGTTAATTTTATTATGCACGGTGCATGATGTGGGTGAGTTAATGTTGCCAGGGAACTTTTAGTGTCTAGACATTTTCACTTTTGTGTATTTAAGTTTGCAAACTCAACATTTAAGTTAGTATACCTTCTGGCACTTAATTAAGTTTCATCCCATGATTTTAAACTTAAATGTGCTTTAATATAGATGACTGCATTATTTTTATCTTGCATTCTATCCCTTCTTGATGCTTACAATAGTAATGTAGTATAATAAGGCACTTCACCATTCCAAGGAGACTTGAGTGCAAAATAACCTTAAAACATCTTTAAACATTGTTATGAACACAATGTTATTCTCCTTGGTAGGATCACCTTTCAGCAGAGGGGAGATAGGATCACCCTAAAGACACAGATGTCTTAAGTCAAAGAGTAAAATCTCTCTCCCCATGTACTAGACACACACCTATCCCTTTAACTAAGGTTGCCCAGTTCGACAAGTAAACATATAAGACACCCTGTTAAACTGGAAATTCACAATAAAACTTTTTTATTATAAGTCAGTCAGTCAGATCAGTCTCTCATTCGTGTCCGACTTTTTGTGACCCCATGGACTGCAGCACGCAAGACCTCCCTGTCCATCACCAACTCCCAGAGTCTACATAAGCTCATGACCATTGAATAGGTGATGCCATTCAACCATCTCACCCTCTGTTGTCCCCTTCTCCTCCTGCCCTAAATCTTTCCCAGCCATTAGAGTCTTGCCAAATGTGTCAGCTCTTCGCATCAGGTGGCCAAAGTATTGGACGTTTAGCTTCAGCATCAGTCCTTCCAATGAACATCCAGGAGTGATTTCCTTCAAGATGGACTGGTTGGATCTCCTTGCAGTCCAAGGGACTCTCAAAGTCTTCTCCAACACCACAACTCAAAAGTATCAATTCTTCTGCACTCACCTTTTTTTATAGCCCAATTCTCACATACATGCATAACTACTGGGAAAACTATAGCCTTGACTAGATGGACCTTTGTGGAAAAGTAATGGCTCTGCTTTTTAATATGCTATCTAGGTTGGTCATAACTTTCCTTCCAAGGAGTAAGCGTCTTTTAATTTCATGGCTGCAATCACCATCTGCAGTGATTTGGGGGCCCCAAAAATAAAGTCAGTCACTGTTTCCCCTGTTTCCCCATCTATTTCCCATGAAGTGATGGGACCAAATGCCATGATCTTCGTTTTCTGAATGTTAAGCTTTAAGCCAACTTTTTCACTCTCCTCTTTCACTTTCATCAAGAGGCTTTTTAGCTCCTCTTCACTTTCTGCCATAAGGGTGGTGTCATCTGCATATCTGAGGTTATCGATATTTCTCCCAGCAATCTTGATTCCAGCTTGTGCTTCTTCCAGCCCAGCGTTTCTCATGATGCACTCTGCATGTAAGTTAAATATAAGCAGGGTGACAATATACAGCCTAGACATACTCCTTTTTCTATTGGGAACCAGTCTGTTGTTCCATGTCCAATTCTAACTGTTGCTTCCTGACCTGCATACAGATTTCTCAAGAGGCAGGTCAGGTGATCTGGTATTCCCATCTCTTGAAGAAGTTTCCACTGTTTATTGTGATCCACACAGTCAAAGGCTTTGGCATAGTGAATAAAGCAGAAATTGATGCTTTTCTTGAACTCTCTTGCTTTTTTGATGATCCAGCAGAAGTTGGCAATTAGATTTCTGGTTCCTCTGCCTTTTCTAAATCCACCTTGAACATTTGGAAGTTCACAGCTCATGCATTGCTGAAGCCTGGCTTGGAGAATTTTAAAAATTACTTTGCTAGCGTGTGAGATGAGTGTAGTTGTGCAGTAGTTTGAGCATTCTTTGGCACTGCCTTTCTTTGGGATTGCAATGAAAACTGGCATTTTCCAGTCCCATGGCCACTGCTGAGTTTTCCAAATTTGCTGGCATATTGAGTGCAGCATTTTCACAGCATCATCTTTCAGGATTTGAAAGAGCTCCACTGGAATTCCATCACTTCCACTAGCTTCGTTTGTAGTGATGCTTCATTTGTACTCTAAGGCCAAATTTGCCAAATTTTTATTATAAGTACATTCCCAATATTTCATGAAACATACTAAAAAATCTATTTGCATATCTGCAATTCAAATGTAACTGGCCATTCTGCATGTTTATCTGGAGCTCTACCCTCCACAAGAGCTCAGGAGAAGAGCACTGGCACATCGTGTCAACTACTGCCACAGGTTTCCTGAAATGTCTTCTGTTTTGTACTTACCAATAAATGAACATCAATAAATCAACATTTTTTAGCATTCATAAAACCTGACAGCCTGTGGTGCTGGAGAAGACTCTTGAGAGAAGACCCTTTCAAAATGTAGTGCTGGAGAAGACTCTTGAGAAAAACAGTGCTCTGAGGTGATGATCTCGAATGGTGGGATGGGAGGGAGGTCCAAGGAGGAGAGGATATATGTATACATATAGCTGATTCACTCTATTGCACAACAGACACTAATGCAACATTGTAAGGCAAGTATATCCCAATTTTAAAAATGCCTGTCCATCCAGAGATGCCATTAACAAAATGGAAATGCACAGCACAGACTAGGAGAAAAATGTTTGTAGCATCCCTATACATGTTGATGTACGGCAAAACCAATACAATATTGTAAAGTAAAAAAAAAAAAAGGAAACAGAAAAAAATTAAAAAGAATGAGAAAAAAAAGAAAGATTGTTATCCTGAATATATAAAGAATTCTGTAAACTCAATAATAAAAAGATAAAAGACTTGGACAGAATAATCAGAACAATGGACTAAAGACTCAAGTAGAAACTTCACAAAAAAGGTATATGGAGGGTTTAAAAACAAAATTTATGTAATACCACTAGTCATCATGAAATTGCAGATTAAAACCATAATGAGATACCACCACACACACACCAGAACAGTCAAAATTACAAAAACTTACAATGTTAATTGCTGACAATGATTTGAAGCAACTAAACTCCTCACTTATTATCAGTGGTAATATGTTTGTGTGTGTAAAGTCGCTCGGTCGTGTCCAGCTCTTTGCGACCCCATGTACTGTAGCCTACCAGGCTCCTCCCTCCATGGAATTCTCCAGGCAAGAGTACTGGAGTTGGTTGCCATTTCCTTCTCCAGGGGATCTTCCCAACCCAGGGATTGAACCCAGGTCTCCCGCATTCCAGGCAGATGCTTTAACCTCTGAGCCACCAGGGAAGCCCCCAGTGGGAGTATAAAATGATATAATTACATTGAAGAAAAAACAAAACCAACCTAGCAGGTTTTTTAAAAAGTATTAAGCATGTATCTACCCTATGACCCTGAAAATCCAATTCTAGATATTTTATCAAAATGAAGATAGATATCCATGGGGGGGAAAAAAGGAAAAATTTGCACTAGAATGCTCTTTTAGCAGCTTTGATCATAAAAAACCCTAAACTAGACACAACCTAAGTATTCAAGAATGGATAAAGAAATCATGGTATGTTTGCATAACGCAATGCTACCTAGACGATATCAAAGGACTGAAACACAACATAACATGGATGGATCTTACAAATACTGTGCTAAACAAAACCTCATTCACGTGGAGTTCTGCAACAGGCGAGGACTAAACTATGATGGAAACCAAGTAATCTTTGCCTTTTTGTCATGTAAATGTTCTGCATGACTCCAAAGGTCAAGAAAACAATTTTTGAAAGAAAATCTTATATTAAATGATGGTACATATTTGTCAGAACTCATTAATCTCTCTACATATTAATAAAATCAGGGATTTCACTGCATGCAAATTAGAGTTCAATATGAAAATAAATGGAAAAGAGGTTGTAATGTCATCTCTCAGTTGCCGAGAAGAGAACTTGATTAAAACTATGACACACATTTGTGTTTCCTATAATAATATTTAGAGTTGGGGAGGGATTTGGAAATGTTTCTAAATTCTACCCTTTTACACTATTTCTCTGGTCAATGCTTTTACAATGGAGAAATCCTAAATGGCTTGAGATCGTGCTTGCTTAGTTGCTCAGTCATGTCTGACTCTTTGTGACCTCATGGACTGTAGCCCATTAGGCACCTCTCTGTTCATTGGATTTTCCAGGCAGGAATACTGGATTGTCATTTTCTCCTCCAGGGGATTTTCCCAACCCAAGGACTGAACCTATATCTCCTGTGTCTCCTGCATTTCAGGCAGATTCATTACCTGCCGAGTGAGATTGTAGAGCTAAACAAATTACATAAATTCCCTTAGATTATAATTAAGGTGATGAAGATGGTGGTGAATTTAAAGCAGTTTGAGGGCACAGGTGATGAAACTATATAGTTTTGTGGAGACCTTTTACTTTTATGTGGTTGACTGGGCTAAATTTTCAAATGGATGCATGAGCAGATAAACTCTTGCTGTACCAAAGTCCAACATCTTTCAAAGTTAGGGTGCTGACTTTGTCATTCTTCTCATGAGGACATCACAATCTGGATTATGATTTCTATAATATTACCATAAATTCTCATAATCTGTGACTATGAATAGTGTTCCTTAGAATCTTTGTTGTTGTTGTTCAGTCCCTAAGTCATGTCCGATTCTTTGTGACCCCATGGACTGCAGCACGCCAGGCTCCCCTATCCTTTACTATCTCCCAGGATTTGCTCAAACTCGTGTCCATTGAGTTGGTGATGCCATACAACCATCTTGTCCTGTGTCATCCCCTTCTCCTTCTGCCCTCAATCTTTCCCAGCATCAGGATCTTTTCCAATGAGTCATTTCTTCTCATCAGTTGACCAAAGTATTGGAGTTTCAGCTTCAGCAACAGTCCTTCCAAAGAATATTCAGGACTGATCTCCTTGCTGCCCAAGGGACTCTCAAAAGTCTTTTCCAGCACCACAGTATGAAAGCATCAATTCTTCTGCGCTCAGCTTTCTTTATAGTCCAGTTCCCACATCCACACCTGACTACTAGGAAAACCATACCTTTTATACTCTATAGACCTTTGTCAGCAAAGTGATGCCTCTGCTTTTTAATATGCTGTCTAGGTTTGTCATAGCTTTCTTCCCAAGGAGCAAGTGTCTTTTAATTTCATGGCAGCAATCACCATCTGCAGTGAGTTTGGAGCCCAGGAAAATATGATTTAAAATAGTAATAATATTTTAGCATTTTCTAGGAAGTTATAGGTCTTTACTCTTGTCACTGAGTCTAGCAGTACCAATTAATTGAAATGCTTTCAGATACCTAAGCTTGATATTTTTCTTAAAATGGATAAAAATAATTGTTATAAGTGATCAAATTTTTAAACTTCTACCCTAACCTAATCACACTGAATTTTTAAGGAAATTCATACAGTCCTGACAATGGTAACCATTTCTTTCTTTCGTCACCTGCTCCTAAAATGGCCCCGTGTAAGATGTTATGTACTTGATGCCAGTTTATTGCTCAGAAGTACATTCTGCTTCATATAAGCAAATTTTGATATTCAAATATAGTAAAGGATAAGATTATGAATAACATACTCATCTAGAATCAGTAAATGTATATTTTCCAACTTGCAATTAACATCCAACTCACATCCTGATTTAGAGAAGCTTTATTAGGATACTTCAGTTCAGTTCAGTTCAGTCGCTCAGTCGTGTCCAACTCTTTGCGACCCCATGAATCGCAGCACGCCAGGCCTCCCTGTCCGTCACCAACTCCCGGAGTTCACTCAGACTCACATCCATCGAGTCAGTGATGCCATCCAGCCATCTCATCCTCGGTCGTCCCCTTCTCCTCCTGCCCGCAATCCCTCCCAGCGTCAGAGTCTTTTCCAATGAGTCAACTCCTCGCATGAGGTGGCCAAAGTACTGGAGTTTCAACTTTAGCATCATTCCTTCCAAGGAAATCCCAGGGCTGATCTCCTTCAGAATGGACTGGTTAGATCTCCTTGCAGTCCAAGGGACTCTCAAGAGTCTTCTCCAACACCACAGTTCAAAAGCATCAATTCTTTGGCACTCAGCTTTCTTCACAGTCCAACTCTCACATCCATACATGAACTGGAAAAACCATAGCCTTGACTAGACGGACCTTAGTTGGCAAAGTAATGTCTCTGCTTTTTAATATGCTATCTAGGTTGGTCACAACTTTCCTTCCAAGGAGTAAGTGTCTTTTAATTTCATGGCTTCAATCGTACAGAAATGCAGCCATCAAAATTTCAGACTCAGTTCAGTACATCTGTGACATCCTCAAGACTCCTTTCTGACACTAACACTTTGCTTAAAAGAACAAAAATTGTGATAGGCAGCATCTGCAGGTAGCTGTGAATTGAAGAGAGAAACCAGTGCAAAGAAACTTAAATCAACATTGAGCCATCCTGTATATTTATATAGAATTCTCTCATAGAATCTCTCAGACTATCCCTTGATAACTGCAGTATGAGTTAATTTTTAATTATTCTCTTTGGTTTTTCAGTTTTGGTTTTGCTTTTTCTCAATTAAAATTACTGTAATAAAAGAAAATATAGAAACGTTCAGCTTTTTTCTTTAAAACTTTTTTATATTTTTTGCCCATAACAGTGATTTTGGCATGTGTTTGTACTTTCACACATTTTGCTTAAATAAATGCATGACCATTTCTTGTTACTTCATCAGTGGGAAGCAAGATGGGTTATAATTTAGACCATGAGGTAGGAAAACTATATTGTTCAGAAGTTTATCTGTTGATGTTTCAGGATAATAAAATTTGTCATTAAGTATTTCAGATTTCAGGGTGGGTAATGTAGACAAATGTTTACTAAATGCATATGTACTTAGCAAGATGTTTTAAAGGATGGGATTATACACATGATAGAATCAAGTGATGATAAAATGACTAGTAAAAATAAAATGGGAAATTTAAAATTTTTTACAGATTTTAAGTCCTTATAGAGGGAAAGTTGCCATGATTTTCTCATGTAAATAATTGAAATAAGCTCCTGTATGCTGCCTCCCCAGTCTCCAAGTCTTTACCTCTTTTTATTTTCACAAAAACTTTATGAAGTAAATATGTTTGATTGCTTCATCAGGTGATAATACTAGTATTACCTTTATTTTACAAATGAGGTGAAAACACATGCCAAGTTCACAGAGCTAAGAAGTGGAAGGAGACAGGTCTGAACCTAGGCAATCTGGGTCCTAAATCTGGGGTCCTAATTCCTACCCTCTGTTCTTTAACTGGATTCATTGTTATCTATTAAGGTAGGCAAGTTGAAGACTTCTAGCACCATTGACTAGTTTGCTCAACCAACATGTCTTATGCAGTGCCTACCATGTGTTGAGTATTATTTCTTCCAATCATTTACCAATTATTGAGTAGTCATTATTGAGTAGTCATTTCAGTTAGACCCCCCCCCCCCCGCCCCCATCATTCTTCTAGCCAGTATAGACCATGTCTCCAGGCAGGCTGGCCATAATGCTCAGTCAGAAAAGTGTTTTGAAAAGAAAAGCTATTCCATTCCCTCCATCAACACACTATTTCATTGGATCTCAAAACTTGTCACATTTTATAATCCCCTGGAAAAACTTTTAAAGTTCCAGTATTCAGGCTGCGTGTCTGTGTGCTTAGTCACCAAGTCGTGTCCAACTCTAAAACCTCATGGACTGTAGCCCACCAGGCTCCTCTGTCCATGGGACTCTCCAGGCAAGAACACTGGAGTGGGTTGCCATGCCCTTCTCAAGAGTATCTTCCCAACCCAGGGATCAAACCTGCATTTCCTGCACTGGCAGACGTGTTCTTTATCACTGAGCCACCTGGGAAGCCCATTCAGGCTGCACACCACACCAAAATTAAAAAAAAAAAAAAAAGTCTCTTGGGGTGACACCCAGGCATTACTATTTTTTATAGCTACCCAGAAAATTCAGTCTGAGGCAAACTTTGGGAGCCACTGTGTTAGAGGATTATTTTAATTAGCAAGCTCTGTAGAATAGCCCCAGATGCTCCATTACCAGCATGAATATTAATGCAAAGTATAAGTGTTAAATTCTCTGAATTGGTAACATTCCCTAGCAGTGAGGTCAAGCAAACTGTGATTCTGATTTCCAGTGGACTATTTCACAGCTTGGTAACTCTAAGAAAATCACATGTTATGAACCTCAGTTTCCTTATCTGTAAAGGGAATAGGATAATTATCCTCTCTGAATTTTAATAAGAATAAGAAAACTAACATGAAGCCAAAATATTCTGCTCTCCCAACCTTCAGCTAAGGCACTGGCTGATGTTAATTGTGCTAAAGTACCCATTAGCTTGATCCCCTGATCTCTTGAGCTTTCCTGGGAAGCTGTCATGCATGACCCATAGGAGGTCCCTTGTACATTTCCCTTCCTGCCCCTCCCCCTGACTCATTGGAAAAGATCCTGATGCTGGGGAAGATCGAGGGCAGGAGGAAAAGTGGGAGGTAGAGGATGAGATGATTAGATAGCATCATCAACTTGATGGACATGAGGTTAAACAAACTCTGAGAGACAGTGGAGGGGCCTGGTGTGCTGCAGTCCATGGGTTTGCAAAGAGCTGGACATAACTTAGCAACGGACCAACAGCAATGTTCAGGTAGAGTTGGGTAGTCTCCAAAGTGACTGACACCTGCTGATTTACTTAACCCACAGTACTATTATGATCCCCTTAGATACCAAGACACACAGATGTTAAGTAACTTGCACAGTCACACAGCATTTAGTTGGTCAGTCTGTGATTCTCAGACAATTTTATAGCAGATTTCATACAAAAGTGTGGAATTAACTACCCATCTATAACGATTCTCAGTCACAGTGAGAAGTGTTAATCCTACTCTGACCCCTTAACTCCCTGTCCCACGTATCTTCGTCCTTAGAGAAGAGGTATCATGTATCTGTTCCTTTCCCTTAGGTCACCACAGGGCACTGAGTAGAGTTCCCTGTGCTACACAGCAGGGTCTCATTAGTTGGGGGGTTGGGATGGACATATATATGCAACTATGTCTTTCTGGTTTTGGTAAGCTTCCTATAGTGTGTGGCTATCACAGGCATGAGTAGGAAGCTGAAGAAGAGGCCCTGAAGAAGTGTGGCGAGCTGGAAGGCCAGCCCACCTCAGATACGTGCCTGTGCCAGTGAGGACAAGTCACTGCCCCTTTCAGACTCCACCAAGTTGAACAGCATTGTCCTGTGCCCATTAAGCTGGGAGCTTTTCCTCCCACCAAAGAATGGAATTCTACTTGGGTTTGGCCTAGGCTTCTGTGTGTGCAGCTTGGGCACTCAACAGAGGAAAGGCCAGAAGAGCAGCAGCCAGAAATACCCTAACACGAGGAAGAGGGCATTTCACACCCTTATGTCTTTCTATATTTCCATTCCCACCATGGCGGTGTGCTTGTTGGTGTGCCATTGAGCAAGCACAGAGGTGACTTCAGAAAGAAGTGGCATCCACAGAGGGCATCATTTGATGCTTCTGATTATTAAAATCTTTTGTAAAAGAGAATCTTTCGCTAAGCACTCAGGCTCCTAACAACCTTGCACCCTTGGCCTATTCTAAAAAGAGTAACATTTCCCCAAATCCCCTTTTGTTGCCTGCAAGACCATGACCTACCAACCAAATATTTAGCTGCCACGTATGGATCAGTGCACGTCTGTGTCTTCAAACACATAAAGTGCATAATCAGATACACTGCTCAAAGTTTTGTCACTTGGAGACAGTCTCTTGGAGTTTCAGAGACAGCCTTCAGTGGGCTATCATCTGTGTAATCATCGCCACTTCAAAACCAAGGGCCATATGCTCTCCTAATCTACACTCTAACTTTCACATAAGAAACATATTACGACTGTGCATTCAACTGGCACCACATTTTAGTAAAGATACATTGAGATTTCACTTTTGATTTTTAACTACACTCTCCTTATGCTAGAACAAATAATATGCTACTCTTTCTGGGTAGACATGAAAACCCATGTTTCTCTGGATGAGTTTGCATGACATTTGGATTCTGTCACCTTTTTCCTTTACATTCTCCAATTCAGTTGCAATTGGCCAGCCTTGTGTCTCCTATGTCTCTACCTTATGTCCTATATCCTGTTTACATTGATAGCCATTCTTTCTGGCCAAGACTTCAATACATATTTCATTACAGATAATGTCAGGTTAAAAAACTTAGTAAATACTTAGTCCTGTGAGACATGGAATACCAGTGCCCCAACTTCTAAAGATAATGAAACTTGCTGTGCTGAAACATAACCAGGTTACATACTTCATCTCAGACATTTTTTTTCCAGATGCATTGCCCACTCTCAGAGTGCGATTATGTCCATCAAAGTCCGTGGTTTCTACTGAAGACAGAATAATTCATTCTAGCTAGTTTAAGCTCAAAAGGATTTATTTAGATTATAGGTTAGTATGAAGAAACATGCTAGATGTTACATTCCAGGAATAATTTCCCAACTTAAGAGAATTCAAGCCTCTGTCGTGATCAGAAAGCTGGACTCAAGAATTTTCCACCACAACTACCAACTCTGGAAAAGTATTCTGTCTGCCTTTATCAAGAATTCTGCTTCCTCAAGAAATACTCTGCCAATTCAGGAATTCACCAGTGCGTGTCCCTGCTCCATCATCATGCTAATCTGGATAGATCATCCCCGTCTTTATCTTACAAAAAGGCACAGATTTTGTTCTGCACATCAAATTCAGTCGCAAATCAAAGTCTTGACTATGAACACCTAATTAGAGAAATCTACGCTAAGCATGCTACTCTATAGCTGAAACAGTCTGACTAATGCAGGGTTTTAACTCTTCAGCCACTATAGTATTCAGAGAAGGACTTTAGGGTGGGTTACAGGTAAGGAGTGGGCTGACCCATTATCTCTGCTCTACCCCTTAGGTAATGCCTGTTCTAGATTTTGTTTTCATCTTATTTTTTTAAATGATTTATTTTTGGCTATGCTGGGTCTTCACTGCTGTGTGCAAGCTTTCTCCAGTTGCGGGGCTCGGGCTTCTCATTTTGGGGGCTTCTCTTGTCGTGGAGCATGGGCTCCAGGCTGCGTGGACTTGTGGAGTTGTGACTCAGGGGCTCTAAAACTTACAGGATTAGTTTCTCTGTGGCATGTGGGATCTTCAAGGACCAGGAATCACACCTGTGTCTCCTGCATTGGCAGGCACATTCTTTACCACTGAGTCATCAGGGAAGTCCTGTGTTTTCATTTTAGAAAGGTCATCCTGGGGCTTAGCTGGAGACAGACTCTCATGCTGCAGGATTGGATGCTGTAATACTTACTGGACATTCTCGCCATCACCCAGAAGTGATGACTAGCATCTAACCTCAGCTGGTGGTGGATAAAGAGGAGAGGCTGGCTACCAAGCATGATGAGTGAATTCACAAAATGTCTTCACTTACCAAATGATGACGATAACAGAGAAATGACTCTAGCATGATCCTTCTGAAATGAAAATATAATGTACCACTGCTACTGCCTAAAAGATGAACATCAAACTCTTCAGACTAACAAAAAGTCACCAAGAAATATATGGGATGACTTGGTCTACCACAGAAGTTTTTAAGGCTTAATTATCATTCATGTTAAACTGTCAGGAGGTAAATATGTCTTTAGAAAACCTTGGGTTTCTAATTTAACTATAATTTATGATTCTTCCATTTTGAAGAATATTACAGTTACCATAGCCTGTAAGATATTTTGGCTATTTATTAAGTCTTTAAAATTTCTTTTTACTACTACTTATCATCATTTGTTACTATCATTCTTAGTTTCTACACTTAAATAAGATAGTGTTCAATGCATCTTATGCACCAGGAAGTTTTGAAACTGTATTTAGAATCTAGAAAGATGTTACTGATGAACCTATTTGCAGGGCAGCATTGGAGAAGAAAATGGCAACCCACTCCAGTGTTCTTGTCTGGAGAATCCCAGGAACGGGGAGAGCCTGGTGGGCTGCCATCTACGGGGTCGCATAGAGTCGGACACGACTGAAGCGACTTAGCAGCAGCAGACTTAGCAGCAGCAGTGGAGATGCAGACATAGAGACAGACTGTGGACACAGTGGGGAAGGAGATGGGGGGATGGACGGAGAGAGTAGCATTGAAACATATGCATCACCACATGCAAAAGAGAGAGCCAGTGGGCATTCTCTGTATGACTCAGGTAACTGACCTGTGCTCTGTGATAACCTAGAGGGGTGAGAGGGGGATTCAAGGGGAAGGGGCGATCTATGTATACCTATGGCTGATTCATGTTGATGTACGGCAGAAATTAACACAATATTGTAAAGCAATTATCCTCCAATTAAAAATAAATTAATTTTTAAAAAAAGATACATTAGGAAAGGTCTCACCAGGAAAGTGTCACCTGAGCAAAGACGTGAAAGAAGAAAGAGAAGAAGCCAAGGAGATAGGGTAGGGTGAAGAGCCTTCCAGAAAGAGGGAAGTGTCCCAAGGGTGGAAGTTATCTAATATATTATAGGAAAAGCAAAAAGGTCTGGGCAGAGTTAGTGCAAGGAGCAATGCAGAAACAAAACAAAAAAAAAAGGAAAAGAAATTAAATTTAAAAAAGAAAGTAAAATAAGCATTAGTTTTCACCTCAAGGCACAGCTGTGTGTTGTCAACAGTCACTACTGCAACAGACTTCTGTTCTTCATGCTTTGAGGAAAATATAATTCTAAATTTATGACTTAGAATTCTAGCTATGCCATTGACAAATGAGGATAGCAGAATACAATCGAAGATATGTACAGAGGCTCATCCCTTTGAATATGCTTCTGTGATTGAATTTACCTCAGTCCCTAACCATTTGCTGCCTTGAAAGTTGAAAGCATTTATATATTTCAAATGATGAGAGAGGAACAAAGTCTCTACAGATCCACTTCATTTTGGACTTCCTCAGTATTTGCAAATGTGTTTGTCTTGTGATTATAATCTTATTCTTAATACTATAATCTATTTGTTTTTCTCTGATGATATTTAGATTCCCTTGTGGTTAACTCTGCCTCATTAAGTTTTATTTTCTATTGTTAGGCCACATTGTCTATCACCCTGTGTTTTAAAAGAGTCATTATATTTTCCTTCTTTAAGAAAATCTCACGGTCCTTTCCTTTATGGAAAGTTCTGATTTCTGTTGGTAATACAGATAAGTAATTAATACTAAATTAGAGAATTAATTTCATATTCCAAAAGGAAACATGCTATTATATTTCTGAGCAGTTGTTGTTAACCCATACATGGTTCAGTGACAGTGTGGAAGGGAAAAAGGAGAGAGAAATAGCTAACATAGCACATCTTTCTGATTTATCTATAAAGTCTTATCCAGTGGGAAAAGGGTTTCATATATGTGACCACTGAGGAAGAAAGACATACAGTAACTGAACACCAAGTGAATTTACCTAAAGTTTCCCTCGGATTGCTGTGCCCAGGACTTCCAAAACTATACTGAATAACCTTGGTGAGAGTAGGCACACTTGACTTGTTCCTGATCTTAGAGCAAATGCTTTCAGTTTTTCACCATTGAGAATAATGTCAGAAAAACAAATATTGTACATTAACACATATATATGGAATCTAGAAAAATGGTGTTGGTGACTCTATCTGCAGGGAAGGAATGGAGACGCAGACACAGAAAATGGACATGGGGACACAGTGGGGGAAGGAGAGGGTGGGACAAATGGAGAGAGTCACTGACATATACACACTACCACGGGTAAAACAGATGGCTAGTGGGAAGCTGCTCCACAGCACAGGGAGCCCGGCGTGGTGCTCTGTGATGATTTAGAGGGAAGGGACGGGTAGGGGAGAGGGAAGCTCAACAGAGAGGGAACTGATATATGTGTAACTATGAGAGATTCACGTTGCTGTATGGCAGAAACCAACACAACATTGTAAATCAATTATCTTCCAATCAGAACATAAGTTAAAAAATAAAAAGCTGGAAGAAAGTTTTACTCAGTTTTACTCCCACTATTTTCCAGATGGATATTAAGGCAAATTAGAAAGATGTTCAAAACAAGCAAGTTCAGTTCACTTCAGTTCAGTCGCTCAGTCGTGTCCGACTCTGCGACCCCATGGACTGCAGCATGCCAGGCTTCCCGGTCCATCATCAACTCTCAGAACTTGCTCACACTCATGTCCATTGAGTTGATGATGCCATCCAACCACCTCATCCCCTGTTGCCACCTGCTCTTCCTGCCCTCAATCTTTCCCAGCATCAAGGTCTTTTCCAATGAGTCAGTTCTTCACATCAGGTGGCCAAAGGATTGGAGCTTCAGCTACTAATTTCCTTTAGGATGGACTGGTTGGATCTCCTTGCAGTCCGAGGGACTCTTAAGAGTCTTCTCCAACACCACAGCTCAAAAGCATCAGTTCTTCAGCACTCAGCTTTCTTTATAGTCCAACTCTCACATCCATCCATGACTATTAGAAAACCATAGCTTTGACTAGACAGACCTTTTTTGCCAAAGTAATGTCTCTGCTTTTTAACATATTGTCTAGGTTGGTCACAGCTTTTCTTCCAAGGAGCAAGTGTTTTTAATTTCATGACTGAGGTCACCATCTGCAGTGATTTTGAAGCCCCCCAAAATAAAGTCTGTCACTGTTTCCATTGTTTCTCCATCTATTTACCATGAAGTCATGGGACTGGATGCCATGATCTTAGTTTTCTGAATGTTGAGTTTTAAGACGACTTTTTCACTCTCCTCTTTCACTTTCATCAACTGTTGCTTCTTGAGCTTCATACCAATTTCTCAGGAGCTAATAAGCAGGTTAGTATAAATTAAAAGTTGAATGAAAATAAATTTAGGCCAAGAGGAGGCAAGTATACTCTCATGACAACCTTTGTTCTTGCTTCTGGTAAGTTTGATGTTTGACAGCACTGTAAAGAATAAAAAGTCAGGGACTTCCCTGGTGGTCCAGTGGTTAAGACTTCACCTTGCAATTCAGTGGGAGAGGGTTAGATAGATCTCTGGTTGGGGAGCTAAGAGTCCCCCATGCCTTGCAGCCAAAAAAAAAAAAAAAAAACCCAGAACTTAAAACAGAAGCAGTATTGCAACAAATTCAGTAAAGACTTAAAACAGTAAACCAAGTCAATCCCATCATTCTCAGTAACCAAAAGAACAAAACAAGCCAATTGTGTAGAACAAAGGTTCTCTGAATTAAATCAGGCAGGAGTTTCTTTGGTGGGTTTGAGAACGTCCTTGAAAGTCGTCTGTGTAGATGAAAAGACAAGTTTCAGGGAGTTTTTTTCATCCTAGAGGGAACTGCTTAAAATAACAGCTTAGAGGTTGGTGGGAAGGTCCCACAATAAAATTGAAATGAAATTGATTACAATTTTTATTCATAACATAGTCAAATATGTGGAGGAAAATACTGACAACCCAATAAATTATGGTCTTAAACCCAGCAACCTGGCAACATAAGGAGGTATGGCCAAGGGGAAGTACCCTCAGCTCATTTTTCCTCCCTCATCCTTATTTTTTGGTTCAGCTAAGAACCTGCTCTGCCCTCTTCACACCCCCAGCTGCACTTATATCTATACTATTGGTCATTTTTTCCCCCACAATTTTTACTTAATCGACTTGAAAGTGAAAGTCATTCAGTTGTGTCTGACTCTTTTGCAATCCCAAACAGTCCATGGAATTCTCCAGGGCAGAATACTGGAGTGGGTAGCCTTTCACTTCTCCAGGGCATCTTCCCAACCCAGGAATCAAACCCAGGTCTCCCACACAGCAGGCGAATTCTTTACCAGCTGAACCACAAGGGACAACAGAAATAGACTCACAGACTGTTATGCCCGGGGTCTGAGTCCCTAAAACTGAGAGAATAAGACGTCCACAGCAATGCAAAAGCATGAAGGGGTTTTATTTCTAACTCGAGTTAGGGATCCCGCCACATCCAATGCAGTGGAGTGGAGC